>NC_090448.1:193804290-194116665 GCF_031143425.1 Pleurodeles waltl | reverse complement strand
CTGACCATTTAGAGCTTTTCACTGGGACCGTTATTAATGCTGTGATCTTCTCTGCAAGGCATGCAAAAGAAGCCACAACAGCATCCCCTGAGGACTTCTGGTCCAGGTAGGATGATATCTCCATCTGGCACTCAGTAAAGAACGACAGGGTAAATTCCTTTGACTTTCTCTGCGATCAACTTAGTCACCTACCCTAATCAGAGAGGGTAGCCCTCCCTTATGCCATGGCCACTGCTGTGATACTACCCCAGACTTCGCCAATAACAAGTGACAAAGGATTGTTGTCACTTAAAGGACTGTGGACAATAGCAAAATCTGCAATAAACAAGAATAGAGGGGCAGACACAAAAATAACATCAATCATAAAAGCACATCCCATTCCTTCAAACTTGGGGGGGGGATATGTGGCTTAATTGTGCTGATTAACTTATCCAAAGCAAAGACCAAATTATAAGGGGCAGATTTAAGAGCCCTCAGCGCCTCCTTATGCCACAGTAGCTTCATTTTTTATGCTAATGGGGCCCAATGAGGCCAAAATACCAGCGCCAAATTTACATAGTGCTGCGATGCATCCATTGCAGCACTTTGTAACCCTTTGGCTACATTATGCCTGGACTAAGCATAATATATGTAAAGGAGGCATTCCCGATTAGGGGGGCTGAAAAAAGGGTGCAAAGAAATCTAAGAGGTTTCTTTCCATCATTTCTTTCGGCACGATTAACACCTGCTCAGAGCAGGCATTAAAAGGAGGCACACCATTGTTTACAATTGGCCTCTGGGCATTTTGCAGGATTTACGTTAAAATTATTGATGCTATTCTGCAAAGCGAACTAGCAAAATTTTAATGCTAGTTGTCTAACTACCACCAGGGTGCACTGTATCTTAGATAGGGCATATACATTAGGAGGGCGCTAAGAGACCCCAAAAAAGTGGTGCTGCACCCAGTGCAGATCCACTTTTCTTAAATCAGGCCCTTAGGGTTTAACAAACGATTTAACTCTGTCCTCTTTTGTGTGGACCATATGTAAACCAGTCTGAATTTGGACATATGGGCTTGGTACATTCTGAAGCTAAGGGGCAATCACAAAGATGGCAGTTGAAATCATCTCCTAATATAATGTTATCCCGACCAGCACCAGGCCTCACCATGGAATCAATAGGAGAGGTTAACCTAGATAAATGAGAGGTCCTGTGCAACCCTGATTTCGCATCACAATAGTTGAATAAGACTAATGATGTTTAGCTGGGTATGTGCAACTTCAATGCCTCAAATTGATATGAATTCCACTTTAGATCTTTAACATATCTGTCTAACTCCAAAGACACAAAGATTATCAGTCCTCCTCTACCCCTCCCTGACACATACGCTATTGCAGGTAAAAAATACAGCATATATCCTTCTAGGAAAAAAACATTGTTTACCTTCCCAGGTTTTCTGCAAACAGATGAAATGGTGTGACCTCACAAAACCTAGCAGACAAGCCTGTGATGTTCCAGGATAGCAACCTCAGATCATCCTGATTACCAGATGGACTATTCAAAGGAGTGGTTATAGGCAAAATAGATGGAGGGGTTGTCTCAGGGGCAACAAGTATGTTGCAGGATTCGAGATGACTCAGGGGCGCAAACCTGTTCCGTAGCAGGGGAATCAGGGACACCAACGGTGCCTATAAAAGTTGACCATGATAGGCCGACCCAGTATCGGTATCCATGTGGGTTGACACACAATTTCTGGGTTGTAGAAAAAGTCTGGGCTTTGTTTGATCTAAAAGGGCTAAGAGGGCTTACAGTTGTCTAAACACACCTGCAGTAATCTGATTATGAAAGATAACTACCTCACAATCCCCGGCCATCTCTTAACATCAGGGTCCTTCCAACCTCCTCTCCTGACCATGTTAATAGAGTCAAAAATCTCCATACCTAGGGTAGGATGGGAGCTAAACCAATGCACCACTCTTTAGCTCTTCAAAAGATTCTGGAATAGGACTGTTGTGCAGAGGAGCATTCCATACTATTACCACATACAGAGTTGCATCCGAAGTCAAATTAATTATCACCCCTGGCGTGGGAGATGAAAGATGGCTTACTGCAAGAGCACAGGAACCAGTTTGAGATATTTAGGTGGCTGGAGTGACCTGCAGGCCACTGGGAGACGTTTCAGTCAACTGAGAACGAAAAGAAGCCAAGTCACTCAACTGTATAGACTCACCATGGGGTTGAGCTGGGTCAGTAATAATAAACTCCCTCCCTGATAAAGAACCCCAGCCCTTGTGTAAAGCAACTGACATTTTCAGCTGTTCCATAATCTTTGAGACTTGAGCTTCAATAGAAGCTTACCTTGAAATGATTGGATCAAGTATGGTATTCATAGCCCCTTTTAGTTCCTGGTGAACAGCCAGAAGGCGATCAGTTTGGTCTGAAAATTGGCAGCTGTGTGATGATGGTTCTGTCTGTATACCCACTCTCACCTTGTTTGGAAGCAGCCACATGTCTCCTACATTTACACCTGAGGCTTACAATGAGACTTGAGTGTATACTTTCCCCCTGAAAATCTAAAGCCAAAATATGAGCACTCAGAGGCCCAGAAAAAACCTCTTGAACAACCCCCATGAACATGTAGCAGCTGAATCACACAGCTCCAAGCCATAACTGAAGTGGCAGAACATTCAGGAGCATGGGAGGGGCAAAGAGAGAGAATTCCCTGGTTAGGGATAGCATTCTTTCAGTCAACTCAGTCTCCTTGGCCACGACCCCCACCACTCAAAAAACATCAATGGTTGTAATTCAGGGAGCAGCCTGTGGGGACTTTGAGTTAGGAGGAGCCACCTTTCTTTTTCTCATCCTTTGAGCCAAATGAACTAAAGTAGGGGGCTATGACAGCAAAGCAACACACTGGTGATCCTGCGGCTTGTAGTCTCCTAGCCTCCCACTCTAAAAACAGGTGTCCTGTATCTGAGTCAGTAAATGTATGTGTATGTGCAATGCGATTGCCTGGGTGAGGTGGAGGGCGATAGATTGATCACATTTTCAGGGGTTTCAGGGCCAAAAATTAAACCCCTTTTTGCCTTTGAAATAGGCATATTTCAAAGTAAAGTCTATGTTTTTTGCAAGATCCTTCCAGGCCTCGAACACACACCAAGGGGTTGGAGACTGCATTGTGAGAGGGCAGGCACAGCCCATTCAGGTGTAAGTGACCACTCCTTCCTCCACTCAAGCACAGATGGCTCATCAGGATGTGCAGGCTACACCCCAGCTCCCTTTGTCCCACTGTCTAGAGGGGATTCACAAACAGCCCTACTGTCAAACTGAGCCAGACAGGGAATCCACAAACAGGCAGAGTCACAGAATGGTTTAAGCAAGAAAATGGCTACTTTATAAAAGTGTCATTTTCCATCTAACAATCTAAAAACCAACTTTACTAAAAGATTTATTTTTAAATTGTGAGTTCAGACACCCCAAACTCCATATTTCTATCTCCTCTCAAAGGAAATCTTCCCTTTAATAATATTTAAAGGCAGCCCCCATTTTACCCTATGATAGAGATAGGCCTTGCAACAGTGAAAACTTAATTTAGCAGTATTTCACATGTATAAAAAGGGAAGGTTTAGGCCTGGTAAATGGGTGCACTTGGGAAGTATAATTGGCAGTTTAACCCCTTCGCTGCCAGGCCTTTTCCGCTCCTGTGCCGAGCCTTTTTTTGGCTATTTGGGGCAGTTTGTGCTTAGGCCCTCATAACTTTTTGTTCAAATAAGCTACCCACGCCAAATTTGCATCCTTTTTTTCCAACATCCTAGGGATTCTAGAGGTACCCAGACTGTGTGGGTTCCCCTGAACGAGACCAAGAAATTAGCCAAAATACAGTGAAAATTTGTTTTTTTTCAAAAAAATGGGAAAAAAGGGCTGCAGAAGGCGGCTCATGGTTTTTCCCCTGAAATTGTCATCAACAAAGGGTTTGCAGTGGCAAGATCACCATCTTCCCAGCTTTCAGGAACAGGCAGACTTAGAATTAGAAAACACATTTTTCAATACAATTTTGACATTTTACTGGGACATACCACATTTTTACTATTTTGTGTGCTTTCAGCCTCCTTCCAGTTAGTGACCAAAATTGGTGTGAAACCAATGCTGGATCCCAGAAAGCTAAACATTTCTGTAAAGCAGACAACATTCTTAATTCAGCAAGGGGTCATTTGTGTAGATCCTACAAGTGTTTCCTGCAGAAAATAATAGCTGCAATAAAAAAATTATTGAAATTGAAGTGAAAAAACAGCAATTTTTCCCCACGTTTTACTCTGTAACTTTTTCCAGCCCTGTCAGATTTTTTAAAGCAATATACCGTTAAGTCAGCTGGCCTCTTCTAGTTGTGGGGATATATAGAGCCTGTAGGTTCATCAAGAACCCTAGGTACACAGAGCCAATAAATGAGCTGCACCTTGCAATGGGTTTTTATTCTATACCGGGTATCAAGAAAACCTTTACATTTCCAAAAAGGCCACACGATAAGGTGTGGAGAAGCAGTGGTTATTTGCATATCTCTGAATTCCAGGGTGCCCATACTAGCATGTGAATTACAGGGCATTTCTCAAATAGACATCTTTTTTTACACACAGTCTTACATTTGGAAGGAAAAAATGTAGAGAAAGACAAGGGGCAATAACACTTGTTTTGCTATTCTGTGTTCCCCCATGTCTCCCGATAAAAATGGTACCTCCCTTGCGTGGATAGGCCTGGCACCCACAACAGGAAATTACCCAAAACACAACGTGGACACATCACATTTTCACAAAGAAAACAGAGGTGTTTTTTGCAAAGTTCCTAGCTGTGGATTTTGGCCTCTAGCCCAGCCGGCACCAAGGGAAACCTACAACCCTGCACAGTTTTGAACACTAGACACCTAGGGTAATCCAAGATGGGGTGACTTGTGGGGCTCTGACCAGGTTCTGTTACCCAGCATCCTTTGCAAACCTCAAAATTTGGCCAAAAAACACTTTTTCCTCTCATTCCGGTGACAGAAAGTTCTGGAATCTGAGAGGAGTCACAAATGTCCTTCCACGCAGAGTTCCCACAAGTCTGCTGATAAAAATGGTGCCTCACTTGTGGGGGTAGGCCTAGCACCCGTGACAGGAAAAGCCCTAAAACACAACGTGGACACATCACATTTTACCAAAGAAAACAGACCTGTTTTTTGCAAAGCACCTAGCTGTGGATTTTGACCTCTAGCTCAGCCGGCACGTAGGGAAACCTAGCAAACCTGCACAGTTTTGAAATCTAGACACCTAGGGGAATCCAAGATGGTGTGACTTGTGGGGCTCTGACCAGGTTCTGTTACCCAGAATCCTTTGCAAACCTCAAAATTTGACCAAAAAAACACTTTTTCCTATCATTTCGGTGACAGAAAGTTCTGGAATCAGAGAAGAGCCACAAACTTCCTTCCACCCAGCGTTTCCCCATGTCTCCCAATAAAAATGGTACCTCACTTGTGGGGGTAGGCCTAGCGCCCGCGACAGGTAAAGCCCCAAAACACAACGTGGACACATCAAATTTTCACAAAGAAAACAGCTGTTTTTTGCAAAGCACCTAGCTGTAGATTTTGACCTCTAGCTCAGCCGGCACCTAGGGAAACCTAGCAAACCTGCACAGTTCTGAAAACTAGACACCTAGGGGAATCCAAAATGGGGTGACTTGTGGGGCTCTGGCCAGGTTCTGTTACCCAGAATCCTTTGCAAACCTCAAAATTTGGCCAAAAAACACGTTTTCCTCTCATTCCGGTGACAGAAAGTTCTGGAATCTGAGAGGACCGACACATTTCCTTCCACCCAGCGTTCCCCCAAGTCTCCCTATAAAAATGGTACGTCACTTGTGTGGGTAGGCCTAGCACCCACGAAAGGAAATGACCCAAAACACAACGTGGACACATCACATTTTTTCACAGAAAACAGAGGTGTTTTTTACAAAGTGCCTAGCTGTAGATTTTGGCCTCTAGCTCAGCCAGCACCTAGGGAAACCTAGCAAACCTGCACAGTTTTGAAAACTGGACACCTAGGGAAATCCAAAATGGGGTGACTTGTGGGGCTCTGACCAGGTTCTGTTACCCAGAATCCTTTGCAAACCTCATAATTTGCCAAAAAAAACACTTTTTCCTCTAATTTCGGTGACAGAAAGTTCTGGAATCTGATAGGCGCCACAAATTTCCTTCCACCCAGCGTTCCCCCAAGTCTCTCGATAAAAATGGTACCTCACTTGTGGGGGTGGGCCAGGTGCCTGCAACAGAAAAAGGCCAAAAACTTGTAGGGATTGAGGGGATAGAATAGCGAGTTGATAAGCACATATATTTCTTTTATACATCTTTTAGGCTGACTCTGCTTTGGGGACCCATGCAAGTGAGGTATCATTTTACCTGTGGGACTGTGGGGAATGCTGGGTGGTAGGACATTTTTGTTTGCTGCAGCAATGATCCTACAAAGAAAAGTGAGGACAATATGATTTTTTAATGCAAATTTTGAGGTTTGCGAGGAGTCTGGGTAAGAACATTTTGGGGGATCCAGGCAAGCCACACCTCCTTGGACTCCTTGGGATGTCTATTTTTAAAACATGTCTGGGTTTGGTAGGTTCCCCTATAAGAAGGCCGCACCCGGGATCAAAACCATAGGTGCCACCCCCCAACACAGGTAGTTGTGCAATAGATCATTTTGGTGTGTCCACATACTTATGTAATGCTCCAAACACTAAAATTGTGAAAAGAAATTAACTTAGTTTATGTGAATAAGACCCCTCACCCACCAACTAAGTTGGTGGCATGCTTCATCATCGGGGTCCCACCCGAGGCACCTAGCGTGTCACAGGTGTGCTGCGATGCCTGATTACAGCGGAGCTGGTTTTGTCATTTTTACCACACATACTGGTTGGATTTGGCACGAGGGTGAGTGATGGTTCAGTTGATCAAATTTTATTAACAAGAGATTTCACAAAAATTAAATGCACTGTTAGTAACTGAAAAGCCAAAAAACTGAACCAATGACTCACAGCTTGTGAGCTGTAAAGCCACGGCAAGGCACCAACCGCTTTACAGTACATTCACACACCTTTCATACATGACATGCACAAGACCATTCACACCACCAGCCATGGGCCCAGCACATTACAACACTTGCATCGACAGACAGCACCACTGAAGGGCCCATCACTTACATATGCCCACATGCCAGCTACAGCAATCACACCAGCTGATAGGAGTGTGTGGACTGGTGTTTGGCTGGCAGTGTGTTGCAGTAGCCAACAGCAAGTCAATATGTACACTATGTACACCCTCAGCCAAGCGCCACTCCACACACAATGGCATCACTTTTTTTTTTTAAAACAAAGAAACCACTAACTAATTAGAAATAATTACAAAACTACAAACACAAAAGCTCTAACTAAGTACATGACAGAAATACCAATCATGAAACTGAACACATGAAAATACAAAACAGGCAGTTTATACTCATGGTTATTTCCAGTAATTCTTCTGGGTGTGGTAATTCTTTAAACAACCACCCACACACAGCCCAGGCTTTGAAGGACAATCTGGGCAGTTCATCCGAGTCTCCCTCCGGATACCTCTTCGAAAACACACTCTTCTCACATTTCTTAGCTGGAAAGTCTTTTTTGGGTGTGTGAGGAATGTGCTCAGCAAAGTGGCGATCTTTCAATCCAGCCGCATCCTCCACCACTGCTTCTCTAGGAACTCTGGCCTGTTCCACCACAATAAGGCTCTCTATCACTGACTCCTGAAATTTCACAAATGTCATCTTTGACTCTGGAGACCTATCCTTAAACACAATAAAAGCATTAAAAGTTGCTAAGTGGAAGAGGTGAATAGCTAACTTCTTATACCAAACGTAAGACTTACGAATAGTAGTATAAGGTTCCAACCTTTGATCAACTCTATCTACACCTCCCATGTGCTTATTATAATCTAAAATGCACTCAGGGGTGTGCACTTCAGCAACCTAGCCCCAAACAGTCATGGAGAAGTACTCTCATCATGGATGGTACTTAGCATGTAGACATCCCTCCTGTCTGAAAATGTCAAAGCTAGCAGCTCATCATTCCGCAAGGCACAGCACTGTCCCCTCTAAAGTTTTTTACAGACAAGCTCCCTAGGATAGCCTTTCCAGTTACAACGAATTGTGCCACAAGCAACAGTGTCCACTCTAAACAATTCCTTGAACAACTGCACTCCAGTGTAGAAGTTATCTACATACAAATGGTGACCTTTGTTGAACAGTCATCTACCAAGTTCCCACACAATTTTCTCAGCAACACCAAAAGTGGGAGGACAACCAGGGGGGTCAATACTGGAATCCCTACCAGTGTAAACACGAAAATTATACACATATCCTGTACTACTTTCAGACAGCATATACAATTTTATTCCATATCGTGCCCTCTTGCTAGGAATGTACTGCCTAAAAACAAAACGACCCTTGAAGAGGACCAAAGACTCGTCCACAGCTATTTCTTTGCCTGGAACATAGATCTCTGAAAACCGATCTACAAAATGATCAAGGACAGGCCTAATCTTAAAAAGACGGTCAGAATCAGGGTGATCTCCTGGCAAGGCTAAAGCATTGTCAATAAAATGCAGCATCCTAAGAAGAAGCAAATACCGATTACGACTCATGGTTGCAAGAAATATAGCTGTTGCCATCAAGGGACTAGTAGACCAATAAGAAGCCAGTGACAGCTTTCTTATCAACCCCATCAAAAGAGTGAAACCGAAAAACCTTTTTATATCCTCCAAATTTGTGGAAATCCACTGGGTAGCTCTAGAGTGTGGCCCAAGTCTAGCAGCGTTGTCCCTCAAATACTGCTCTGCATACAAATTAGTCTGCTCAACAATCTCTTCCAAAAACATATCATCCACTAATAACTCAAAGAAATTGACAGGCAAAAAGTTATCTGCATTGACTCTGCACCCCCGGAGACCAGTAAAGGCAGGCAACTCTGGCTGTTCCATGTTTGGGGCAAACCAGAGTTCAGATCTTTTAACGGAAAACCTTTCAGCCCCAGGTTGCTGCACTAATGGCACATCAGTGTCCTCCTCTAAAACAGACCCTTCATCTGCACTGAGTGTGGCTTCCTCATCAGAAGATTCCTCTCTGACAGAAACTTCACTGCCAGAATCTCTCACTTCCTCCTCTGCCTCAGATGCAGAGTCCGTCTCATAATCATGATCAGACAATGACTCAAAAAGCATACCAACCACCTGCTGAGCGGTCATCCTGCGGCTAGCCATGATCTTTCCTACAAAAATAAACTGGACAAATACACCACCAACAAACAGCACTGTGTAATATAAGTAATAAAGTGTAGCTTTATTAGTAAGAGTTATAAACTCAAAAACTATACCGCTCACTTGCCTGAAAAAGCTTGAATCACCAGCAACTACTCTGCACAGACACAGCAATCACCAATGATATCCCACTAAAAAGAAATGAAGAAAAGCAAATTAGAAATAAGACAACACAAATATAATTGTGCACAAATCTAAGGACAATATCACACAAACCTGCATTTAGTACACCACCTACAAACATGCAATTCATGTATGGCAACAATACTCTTTTGGAGTAAATAGTTTTTACTTACCTAAAACATGCAACTACGCAAACCACAGGTCAACCACCGGCAAAACTGCAAGGAGCCACAGCAAAGAAAGCAAAAGCTTTGAACTAGAACAAAAAGGAGGAATTTTTTTTATCACAAATGCAAATACTTCGTCAGTTGACAAACATCCCACCATCAAGCATTTAGAAATTGATGCCTAAGTGGATTCTGCCAAGGGGGCAGATGGGCCTACTAAAAAATAGGCCTATCTGCCCCAAGGAGGGCAGAAAATACCTTTAGTAGTGTGTCCCCACGGGGAGCGACCCGTGCCCAAGGGGCCACCCCCCAAACAAGAAAAAAAACACACACTATACCTGGTGCCTAAGTGGCTTCTGCCTCCTTGGGGACAATGGGCCTAAAACAAAAACAGGCCCATCTTCCCCAAAGGGGGGCAGAAATGGCCACACAAACACGCCACCCAAATGGGAGCGACCCTTGCCCAAGGGGCCGCTCTCCAACACGAAACATTGCAAACATTAATAAAGAAAACAAATCCCTGGCATCTAGTGGGCATTACTGCTGCCCGATCGCAATGCGATAGCAGGAATGCTCAAAGAGACACCGTGGGAAAGGAAAACCCTTTCCTTTCCCCCGGTGCCTCTTTGTTTACAACCCCCCACCTGCTGGAGGAGAAACACACCTGTTTCTCCGTTCGCAATCTGGAAGCAAATGGCTTCCAGTGTGACCGGCACTGTTTAATGATGTCAGCGCGCAATCACACACTGACGTCTTTATGGGGGGGTGGAGGTGGAAGGGGAAGGTCTTCCCCTTCCATCCATGCCTTGTGGGGGTAGGGGGAACCCCACGGAGGGAGCGCTAGTTCTTCCTCCGGGCTCCGGGCCGAGGCCGTAATAGTTACGTCCTCAGCACAGGAACACTGTGTCGCAGGACGTAACCACTACGTTCGCAGCACAGAAGCGGTTAAAACTGCACACACAGACACTGCAGTGGCAGATCTGAGCCATGCTTACAGGGCTACTCATGAGGGTGGCACAACCAGTGATACAGCCCCAGTAGTAGCATTTGATTTACAGGTCTGTCAAGACGGGCCACTGACCTGAAAAGCAGGATGTCTGCAGGAGTGATGGTATGCCTCCGACCTCCTGGAACATATCTCGGCACTTCCGTGTGGACACAGAAACCCCGGCAGGTGTCCCAAAAGGAAAGGTGGAGTTGAAGAGAAAGAGACAAAACACTGCCATGTCTTGCCGGTCCAGCCATGCACCCTGTCTCTTCAGGGAGCAGGTCGTTGTTGACAGAGTGATAGTAGAATTAGTGTTCTCAACTTCCTTGAAACTGCATCTCTCTTTCTGATATGGGCACAGGAGCGGTAGAAGAACACCGGGATGCTCCAGCACTTTTTTGGATAAAAATAACTGTTGTCACAATTACTAAAACTGCATTACCAAAAACCCAAACTGAGTACCATAACAATAAGTACTGTGACACTAGGGATGTCTTCACAGAGATTCACTGTTGCAAACTACAATTAGAACTGTGGTTGCACTTATCATGCACAAGAAAAACAAACAAGGGCATTAATTATATCACATATAACTTTCCTGCATGCATAGGTTAAACTAAAAGGAACAAAAACAATCCAAGAAATACAAATGTTTACTGTGGGTTCAAACAGTTAGGGTGTCACAGTTTGGTTTGGTTTCGCTGTGTGTGTGAAAAACCCTTCAAAAAGCAAATTCCTCAAACCTGAACCACCTGCATGAATGACACAATTTAAATCCAAGAGTTATGCTATCAGAGAAAGAAAAGTCACCTAAATGCTCTTTCAAAATTGCACTGTCACTTTTTGTAGTACTTGAGCTCAAGCATATTTCCTGAAGCACATTTAGGCAAGTAACTACAATAATAATGTAAAATGTTCAGAAATGCATTTGTCTCCTAAAGATAAGCACTCTGCCAAAAATACGAGGTCTGAAATACACCAGCTGTTCCAGGAAAGCGCAGCGCTCAAAGAACAAACTCCCTGGAGAACACTAGTCACTTAGCTGCAGTCTTTTCCGGAGTGCTGGAGGAATGCCTGGTGTCAGCTGGTACAGGAACAAAGAAAACAATTGCCTCAAAAGTCCTGAATACAAAGATGACAGCAAGTGCTCGACTGCCAAGTCAGATGCTGAGATCAGAAAGCAAAACAAAGCAAAGCAGGGAGACATGCTTCACTCTGCTATTTATAGCCAATACGGAAAGCAGTTGAGATGAGTCACCACACACAATTAGAAGCACATGTCTACAGCTGGTCACATTAGCAAAAAAGCATTAGTAAAACAAGCATTGATAAAACCAATTGTGTAACACAGCACATTATGTTTACTTAGAAACATGAAGGTTTAACCAAGAACAGAGATATGATTTAACCCTAATCCCTGGGGATGCTGACAGATAATGCTGGATGCATCTTGGGGATCCCTGACAAGGTCCTGGGCACCTCTAGTGCACTTTATTAGGGACGTATTAGTAAATTAAATATGCCAATCATTGATAAGCCAATTACACATATATTTTACATAGGAGCACTTGTAATTTAGTACTGGTCAGCAGTGGTAAAGTGCCCAGAGTATCAACAACAGCAAAAACAGAGTCCAACACACATCAACAACCTGGGAAGCAGAGGCAAAAAGTAAGGGCGGACCACGTCAAGGAGCCAAGTCTAACATCCCTATATGCATTCTTTGTGTCTTATTGGGGTTATGATAATTGTTGCTTTTGCAATTGTACCTGTGTTGTGTGCACCTTTTGAGCCATATGAGTATACAGCCCCTGGAACTACTTTCTGTGGGCCTGTGTTAATGGGAGTCATTACCTAGTCCCAAAATACATTTTTTATGTGTCTCTCCCTTCTTTCCTTCAATACAAATTAAAGGCGTTACTTACAACTGCTAATGTGGAGGCGTTCACAAGATGTGTAAATTTGCCATAAATTGATATGGTGTATACATTTGATTACGTTTTCAAGATAGCTAACTTTTTTATGTCTCTTATTCCTCTATGTTGTCTATCTAATGGTCTGGTATGCTATGTTTTGTTTCATTTGACTATTACCTTTAATATAGGGTAGAACTATTGAGGGATTACCAAGTTGAATAGTTTTTTCCTTGCCAAATACGAAATCTAAGCTGCACAATGATAGCAAGAAAATGACATAAAAGGCCCATTTGAGGGCAGACAAAACATGGGAGTGGCCACAAGTTCCAGTTTTTTAGTTGCTTTCCATTCAGGAGGTCCACTAGAGGGCCAAAACTATAAACTTTGCAATAATACAAATTGTCACTACTCATTAGTCTGCTGAACTGCCTTTGATAATGGTCATGAGACTGAAACATGTCAGGGCTGCCAAACAGCTTAAAGATTGATAGTGACCTACCAGTGCGTATGAGAGGGTGAATAGATTACTGGTAAGGGCAGGTTAGTACCTACACTTAGCAATAGGCAACAGACCCCCACTAGGTCCAGTCAAGATCTCAATAAATTCATCCTGGCTCAACCCTTCGTAGCTTGGCCACAAATGGTTAGGCTTAACTTAGGAGACAGGTGTAAAGAAGTTAATATCAACAAAACAGTGAAAAAGTAAAACATGAAACACAATAAAAATCCCAGACCAATTTGTAACAATGTTTTTTATTATTATATTTGATATTAAAACAAAATGACAAAAATCGAACAAGGGGAATCGGAGATATGCATTTTTAACGATCAAAGGTTTTCTAGCATCTAGAAATCAAAAGCACTATTCTGGACATCTGGTTACACTGGACCGGGGCAAAATCAAACGTTGGGGCTGACTGTGTTGGAGTCCTGCAGTATGAGTGAACAATGAGGGCAAAAAGGTAGGGGGCTTCTGCAATCATCCCAGTTTTCCCATATATATATATATATATATATATATATATATATATATATATATATATCAATTTGAATTGTAGAAAAACGGCACTCCCAACAGTTTCTGAATAATGACAAGATTTATTTACAAAGCCATTCTACAAGGCTTGTCAAGGCTGGACGCGTTTCGACCATAACGGTCATTGTCAACAGCCAAAGTCATTGTAACAATCTCCCCTCCCCTCAACCTTTATAACCTAGTGCATCAACATAAAAGAAATACTATGAAAATTTCATGAAACCAATTTGCACTTCTAAACACATATAACTAACAATGTTACTTCCCCACATGGTTAATCATTGATACACCTACAGTGTTGAATTATCATTGTATACAAACGCATGGGCCACTTAAGAATCCTTATCAGCATTAATATCATCAAGCAATTATTCATCCATTACCCTAGTAAACGTAAAATTATATATCATACTTCTACGATTCTGATCTACGGGCCCAAAAGAAAAAAAGAATATGTACTATATATATATAGATATATTTTTTACATGACATTCATCACTCATTGTTTTCTACATCTAATTATAATATATTTCATGCAAATTTATGGTGGATATCAGCCAATGTGAACAAAAAGTTCCTCATCCTTGTTAAGGCCCCAAGGATGGTGACTATTGAAGCGAATAACGTATTCGGATTCTTGTTTCCTGAGTCTTTTTTCTCTGTCCCCACCTCGCGGTGTAGGAAGTACCCTGTCTATTCCAAAAAATGACATCCTCTCGCTCAAACCTGCATGATTTGCGTTGCAGTGGCGGGCTACAGGATAAGCGGGATCATTATTCTTGATAGCCCGCCAATGTTCTAAAATCCGTTTTTTTAAGGGAAAAATTGTACTTCCTACATATATATATGCACACCCACACACATATATATATGTCACTATCTAGCTTGGCGTGGATAGCACTGTGCTGATCCTATGCTTAAAAACTTTGCTAGATAAACAGACGTTTGAGGTGAGCAAATCTAGAGTGTTCCTGGTGTTGCAGGGTGCTCCTTACTAGAGCTGCTCTCCACCTAAACTTGGGAACTACCCAGAGTTCTCTATTCTCATTTTTGCATAATTTATGCATCACTCTAACCCTGAAAGGGATTTGTTTTGAGAGACACACACACACACACACACTCGAACACACACATGCACACACGCACGCACACACACGCACGCACGCACACACGCACACACACACACGTTTCTTGAATATATGAAAATGAATATGTTTTCTTACTGTGTTTGTACTTCACAGATTATATTAGCATTGAAAAAGGCTAACATATATATGTGTGTGTATATATATATATATATATATATATATATATATGAAAGAAAAGATGTCCTGATCTGCGTGTTACGGCGCACTTAATTCTCCGGTGGTGCTGGTTTGAGGCAGGACAACCATATTTTCAAAAAACAAGATTCTCTTTCTGTTTTAGCAAGAGAAAACCGCACTCTGTCGTTGTGCCAAAAATACCTTAACTTTTAATACATTAGTGAGATCATAAACAAACAAACAGGAATCCCAGGGATTCCTGTTTGTTTGTTTATGATCTCACTAAAATATATATATATATATATATATATATATATATATATATATATATATACATGTGTACCTATGAACAAGGAGACTTTGTCTCCGAAACGTGTTGGGCTTGTTGGGCCTAAATAAATTCTTCACTCTAAAGGTATTGTGACGGAGTCTCATTTTTATGTCTCAGCGTCTTTTAGATGCTGCGCCTGGTCGAACAAATGGTTTCAAAGATATATATATATATATATATATATATATATATATATATATACATACACACACACACACATATTTGTTTTCTTTAATATATGAAAATGAATATATGCTTTCTTACTATGTTTGTACTTCACAGCTTATACTAGCCTTAAAAAAGCCCCAGGTGTGCCTGCCACAGGGGACAATTTACGTGTTGTCTATTTGTAGATCATCTTGTATATTCTTTTAATATTTTAATAGCAAAATACTGAAATCACAATATGGAAGTACCAACGGATTCTAGGATATCAATTTCAAATTTTCATTTTTGGAATTAAATATTTATATTCAAGGGCACAACCTATACCTACTACTAGTGTACTGGAGAGCACCATCTTTAATGTGACATAGTCTCAGATTTCTTTCCGTCTTACGCTGAAGCCATTTTTATTGGTGAAAGGACTCTGTGCACTTTACCCCTGCTGACCAGTGGTGAAGTGCTTGTGTTCTTCTTTTTATACCGAGGTAAATTGGCCTAAAATAAAATTGACACATTTACTTTACTTGCAAACCCTAATTATATGGTATTATATGTGCCCATGGCCAGTAAATTAAATTCTATATGTTGGACCCCGCACTCATTGTGCCCACCCACCAAAGAACCACTGTAATACAGATTTCCAGGCCTGACCCTGCAGGCTTTGTGTGCAGTTTATAACTGCCATTTAAACCAGACCTAAACTGTCCTTTTTAATACCTGTGGGTCACCCCTAAGATAGGTCATAAATGCCCATAGGGCATGGTGCATGGTATTTAAAACATAGGGCATGAACATTTAGGCCCATATTTATACTTTTTTAGCACCGCATTTGTGCCGCTTTTTTACTAAAAAATTGTGCAAACTTACAAAATACAATTGCATTTTGCAAGTTTGCGCCATTTTTGCATCAAAAAATGACGCAATTGCAGCGCTAAAAAGTATAAATATGGGCCTTAACGTCTTACATATCCTGGGAAGGCAAACCTTCCAAAGTAACATTTCACTGTGGTACGGCTAGCCACCTTAGGTTAAAAAAAACTAGTCTACACTACAACAATTTGCAGTGCTTAATTTCACAGTTGGAGCTTTGGTTCAAGGAGTCATTATAATAGTAATTTAAAATTCAACTTAATTTACAAGTCTGATTTTATATTACTATTTTGAGAATAACACTTTTTATTAAATTGTCCTCTTTCTGCCTAGCCAAATGTGCCTTTCTGCCTGTGTTTACTGTAACTCAGGAGCTGAATACCTCCTTAAAAGGTGTAAAGTGGTTTCAGGGGAAGAGACAAAGGGAGCAGGGGGACTTTCCCCTGGCAGGGGAAAGGAGCTGCCTCCAGAACGGTTCGGAGTGAACACAGGAGGGGTTTCCCATTATTTTTGAGACTCTTCAGGAGGACATGTGGAGCTCTGCAGGAAGTGCTGCACAAGTGAGTAGGGTCACCCTAAGAATGTTTACCCCATTGGTTAGCGAGTAGCCAGGTATTTCCCCCACCCACAGGCTAGAATTGGGCATAATTGTGAAAATCTCGGTACTCTTCTCAGTTCTGCTCTGGGCCTGTAGGAGAAGAGAAGAGGATTAAAGATGCTATCTGTGACCTGCGAAGAACCTTCAAGACCAGATCTACTTCTTCTCTTCTACCCATGACAAAGAAGAGAACTCCAAGGGACAAAAGACTGACCTCCTTTTTATGCTACAGGGACACAACAAGCTCCAAGGATCCTTTTTTCTGCATTCCCAGCTGATCTGCCCAACTGGACCTGCCCATGACTTTGCTGCTGGCCCCTGCTAAGTGAGTCTTGAACCCCTGGTGTTGTCCTCAACGTCCTCGACCTTTGACAGTGTACTTCTTCTAAAGTTTCTGGAAACCTGGGACTTAGAAACTTTTTTCAACTTTGTGCTCTGAGAACTGATGAGGGACTTAGGTCAATCTGTCAACCCGATACGACAGAGGTGCGTCTGTCTGATTCAGCAGGATCTAGGGGAGACGTTTTACAACTTTGTAGAACTCTCTTTCTCTACTGCCTGCAAGCTTGTCCCAGGAAGAATCCGAGCTCCAAAAAAGTGACTAAGTCTGAAGTTTGAAATCTTCACTGGGCAAAGGCACAAAAAGCATCCATCTGGCAAAGGATGTTCTTTGGACATGAAATTCAAATTTCTACTGTTTGGAGATATCCAGCTATAAATCAAAGACTTCACTGAGACCCCGTGCAGTGGTTATCTAGCGATCTGGTGCCCTCTTCAGCCACCACATGCTGCCTTGCCCAAATAAGGATTTTTTACTTTCCAATTCACCCTTTCACTGGGTCAAATTTGGTCCTGTTTGCAATCTGTGTTCCATCGCGGTCAGTCTTAATTTTTGTCTTTGTCCCGGACAGGGAAAACCAGATAACTGCAGTTGACACGTAACACTTTCTGGTGCTATGTTGAACCTTAAACTTTGAAAATTAATCACTGTGGCTCTACCTCTTGGATTTTTGCTGTTTTCATGTCATTTGTTTTTATTAAAATGTACTTTATTTTTTCTAAATTGTGTTGGTATTTCCTTGAGTTATATTGTTACTTTGTTACTGTTTGAGTACTGCATATATACTTTACATAGTGCTCCTAAATTAAGCCTAACTTCTATGTGCCAAGCTACCAGAAGGTTCACCACAAGCTTATTTAATGAATGTTGTGGTTCATCCTGAAAGGAACTGTGATTATTTTTTGAGGTAGGTTCTCACCCACATTAACTAATATGACAATCTCTTACACAGGGAAACAATTAAAAAATAAAAGCACAGTATCAGGCAAAGAAGACAAAAAGTGACATGGAATTTCAAAAAGTGAGACAGATGGCCAAATTTAAATGGACGAGGTTAGCTTGCGGAACACAGCTAGGGAAAAGAACTAGGAACAGGCTACAGTGAGTGGCTCTTCTTTTTCCAAATCACTGTATATGTGCATCATATATATTGTTATTTTAAATTATATTTTTTACTCACTTTTGTGCATGTCATTTAATTAGGTGCACTTCTGCATATTGTTTAGGAAATTTCACTTGATTATGCTACCATAAAGTATGAGAAGTTTGCACACCCCTATTTAAGTATGAAGCCATGAATTGGTGTTCCTTGTTCTAATTGGAGTGGCAGGGGTCAAGGATCGGGATTGGCCGGGAGTGTGGGTTCAAAGTCCATGCGCGTATCTTGCTGCAAGGAGATAATGTGCGGCATGCAACAAGCAAGGACGATCTTGCACAGCACCTATTTACACTCCACTCTGTGAATAAGGCATCTGAAGGCATGGTGCGAGAGGACCAAATATGTGCACTATGATGGCTTGAGTCTGCGCTTCATCTCTATTGTCAACTGAAGTACAGTGGTTGGCTATCCAAAGGGAACGAAAAGACGTGTAATGCAATGCATATACAGAATCAGCAGTGAAAATGATTGAAGAATTGATATGTTTTTGTACATGAATGTGCAGTTTGATCATCCATATGCTGGGGGTGGGGGGGTTACTAGGTTGTGATGTGCGCCATTTACCATCATGAAATGCTCCAGATTAAGATGCATGTCTCATTTAAGTTTCTGTTGCTCACAAAGCAGGAACATTTCTCTATAATCGCTGGTTTGAATTTAGGCTGCATTGACCAACTGATGATAGATCAAGCTGTCATTTGTCACTGTTGGAAAACTGCCACACAAATGTGTGAAAGGGCCCTAGCATCGGAAACAGCTTATGCACATATGTGCTGCTAATGGCTCCAAGCAAACAGGGAAAATAAACAATGGCATAGAAAACCTTTGAAACCCACTGCCTATTCTACTGTAACCTCAGCATGGTGATGTATTGCTCCGTTCAGTTATTGTTGCATCAAAATAACTGGGTCAAACACCTTGATTGGCTTGCCTATGAAATAACAGCCAAAACGAGACAGGCATTGAGCCAACTGCCAGAATATCCGACGTTCGGTCCTGCTCCTCTTCTGCAACCATGCCTAGCATCACTGGCGGAAGGAGCAGAATGCCTTCAACGTCGCATCCTTAGCACCAAGGAGTGTGATCTTCTTGTCAGCATATCTTTTTTTCTCTCCTCATGAGCTAGTCATCAGATTACGGAGCAGCCAACAAGCATTGATACCATCATTGTAAACAACACGTTGAGCATGTGGAATCCTATCTGATAGTGAGGATCTGCATGGGATGGAATTAGTCAACAAGTTCAATCATAGCAGCTTGTCTAGGGTATGCCAGAGTTATGTTCACTTGCGCCCTTCCACAGGTATTTGAATTGTGTCATTATATGTATTTTTTATGTGTATTTTTGGAAGGACATCTATGATTATGCATTACTTAGTATTTCTTTGTGTGCAGACATAATAATTTGTTTGATATTTTCTTTGAACTGCTACCGCCTTTTGTTGTGATTTACCCTGTTGTTTTTATGAGGTTTTTAAAATTTTATTTCACAGGTTAAATTTTATTTCACAGGTACACAAGTTGTATGTTTACCCTTACTTTTATCTAGATGGGCTGCTTTTGTTGTTACCCTGGTTGTGTGGTGACTGATTCTTGATGCTCAATTTGTCTTCCCCACTTTCATTTCTTCAGATATATTTACTGCTGTATTTCATTGCATTCCCAAAATGTGTTTATTGTGTGACTCGCTTATTGGCTGGCTGAGAGCAATTTTTTGTATGATTTACTAAAAGTACTACTTGAATTTCTCTTCCTCTAGCCTGACCTACACTTGTTGGTTGTTGGAGTGTTCGTACCGTCCTCCTTTTTCTCCGAGTTTCTTCCTTCACTTCCTATTTCTACACCCATTTTTAGGAGATATTTTATACTCCATTTTTGAGTCCGTCTCCAAGTAAGTTACAGTTGTACTACGTTTTCAAGTGCATAGTATTGCAATGCTGAAGCAGATAATTAAACCGGCGTAAGTTAAACTTCAACAGTGCAAACATTTCGAAATATGGTTTTCTGAAAAATTATTTTTGATACAATAAATTGAATATGTATTATTGCCAAAGTGTTTTGTCAGTGGTGCACAATATTTAGTAACTGTCCACACGAACAACTAAAATCCAAAGCGTTTCTGTCTTTTCTGACTGCCCTGGCGTAATACACCAGGCAAGTGGACATAAGCGGAGACAGTTAGTGGACATGGCCTGGTAATGTGGAGAGCAAACATTGTAATATACTGTCGATTCCCAAGTTAGATTACCTTTACCTCCAGGGAGTTAGAACAAAGGAAAACCGAGGTGATCCACATTTTGAAAACGAATGTTTGGAAACATTTAATTACAATTTGTTTGTAGTTCAGCGAAAATCACGTCCTCAAAGTTAATTATAACCTATAGAGCCAGATATATTGTCAGTTTAAAGGGTACAGCTCAGCGGTAACCATTTGTTTTATCATTAGAGAATCACATTTGTGATATCATCATACACGTAATGAAATAACGTGTTTTGCATTAATTTCAAAATATGTTATATCTAACAAGAGCTTTAAAAAAACAGGTCTCGATAACATGATCTCACAATGTTAGATACTATAGTGGTTCTGGTGTTATACTTATTTTTCAAATAGATATATTTAGGAAGAAATATAAAATCACTTTCTCCACAAAGAATAAACGATGACATTATCGACATGGGTGCTGTTCATCCATTACTGCTTTCAAATAGTTTTTCAATATGGTTTTAACAATTTACACATGAAAAAGGGAGGAAGGGTTACAACAATAACAAATATTTAGGGGCAAAATAATGTTTAGTTCTATTTCAAGTAAAAAGAACTAGCAGAGGGCAAAAACATTGCATTGTATTTTTTATCCCTTCTAGCCATTATCAAATGTCAGGGTGTTATTTTTGGCACAGATTGATATTTTGTTTTACTAGGTTTAAGCCTATTCCGGAAAGAACGATGGTTGCTACCCTCTCTCTATTGATTTCCTAAATGTTCGCATCTTTGAGGAATTAAGATTGGCCTGCACTGAGCTAGCAAATTCTGACTTCTTGCTGTGAGGCTGCATGGGCGTGTTCCAAGTCAGTATCTACACAACTAAAGCTTGATTAGGAGCTCAGATGAAATTGCACGAGAGCTTATGGACAAGCGGGACGAGTAACTGAAATCTTTACCGTAGCATGAACACTGCAGAAGCAATGGGCAAAAGTAACTAAAAGTCAGGTAGAAGAAGTCAAAACAACTAAAACAACGTCACAATTTATAACTGCCTACTTTCTAAAGGGTCTTGACATTTCTTTTGGTAAGAGCATTGCCAACTATAGACATAGGTTCGAAGACATAGGCTGTTCGCTTAGAATGAGGACTAATAACCCCATTAAGTACATTTCCAATCTGCTTGCACGTGTTTTAAATGTTACCAAGCCAAGGCACACAAGGTGCTAATATCTCTGGTTACAATATTTCTGTCTTGCTACTAATCTACTGTAAATTTTTAATCTTCGCATGTTCAACATTTCAATGTTTTTTACAAATTTAGGGCATCTTTGAAAAATCGGATCCATTCCCAACGACTTTTATTACATGTGTTTTTTCAGCTTCTGCTGTGAGTGACTACCACTGAGTCTTACTCAATTTAAGCTTTGTTGAATGCGAATGGAGCTCTTAACCCCTTAGCTGCTGGCCTCCCCACTCCCACGCATGGAGAGCCCTTTTTTTGGCTATTTGGGGTAGTTCGTTCTTAGGCCCCCATTCCTTTTTGACCACTTAAGCTATCCATGCCAAATTGGCATCCTTTTTAGCAACGTCCTGGGGATTCTCAAGGTACCCAGAGTTTGTGGGCTCCCCTAGAGAAGACAGATAAATTAGGCAAAATACAGCTAACAAAAGACCGCGGCGGCCATTCCAACTTTCCCGCTGGGCCGGCGGGTGACCGCCAAAAGGCCGCCCGCCGGCCCAGCGGGAAAGCCCCTGCAACGAGGAAGCCGTCTCCGAATGGAGCCGGCGGAGTTGCACGGGTGCGACGGGTGCAGTGGCACCCGTCGCGATATTCACTGTCTGCTAAGCAGACAGTGAAAATCTTTGTGGGGCCCTGTTAGGGGGCCCCTGCACTGCCCATGCCAGTGGCAGTGGCATGGGCAGTGCAGGGGCCCCCAGGGGCCCCACGACACCCGTTCCCGCCATCCTGGCTCTGGCAGTGAAAACCGCCATAAACAGGGTGGCGGGAAGGGGGTCGGAATCCCCATGGCGGCGCTGCAGGCAGCGCCGCCATGGAGGATTCCCTGGGCCAGGGGAAAACCGGCGGGAAACCGCCGGTTCCCCTCCCTGGAAGCACCGCCAGCCTGTTTGCGGTGCTTCTGCGGTCCCCGGCCCTGGCGGTCATGGACCACCAGGGTCGGAATGACCCCCTATGTTTTTTGGGGAAAATGGGGAAAAAGTGCTGCAAAAGAAAGCATTTGTTTTCTTACCTGCAAATTGCATCAAGGAAGGGTTTGCAGTGATAAAATCACAATGTTCCAAGCTTTCAGGAACAGACATATTTGAATCAGAAAACCACATTTTAACACAGTTTGGGCATTTTACTGGGAAATACCCAATTTGTACAGTACAATTTCCAGTTAGTGACAGAAATAGCTGTGAAACTAATGGTGGATCGTAAACAGCTAAACATTTCTGAAAAGTAGACAACATTTTAAATTCAGCAAGGGGTCATTTGTGTAGATCTTTCAAGGTTTTCCTGTAGAAAGTAACAGGTGAAATAAAAAAAATATTGAAACTGAGTTGAAAAAAACAGCCTTTTCTGTCTATGTTTTCTTCTGTAACTTTTCCCATCATTGTCAGATTTGTGAAAGTAATATATTGTTACATCTGCTGGAACCTTCTGGTTGCGGGAATAAATAGGGCTTGTAGATTCATCAAGAATCCAAAGTACCCAGAGCCAATAAATGAGCTGCACCTTGCAATGGGTTTTCATTTTACACCGGGTATACAGCAATTCCTTTGGTAAAAGAGTGAAAAATAGATATCAAGGAAATCTGTGTAGTTCTAAAATGGGCACAACATATGGAGTTTCTGGGGTACACATACTAGCATGTGAATTACAGGGCATTTCTCAAAATGACTTATTTCTTACACACTGTCTTACATTTGGCAAGCACAAATGTAGAGAAAGGCAATTGGCAATAACACATGTTCTTCTATTTTGTGTTCCTCCGAGTCCAATAAAAATGGTACCTTACTTTTGTGGGTAGGCCTAGTGCCGGCAACAGGAAATGCCCCAAAACACTATGTGGATGTATACATTTTCCCAATTAAAATGGACTCTTTTTTTGCAAAATGCCTAGCTGTGGATTTTGGTCTCTAGCTCAGCTGGCACATAAGGAAGCCTAGGAAATCTATATATTTTCTGAAACTAGACACCTAGGGAAATCCAGAATGAGGTGAGTTTTGGGTCTATCACCAGGTTCTGTTACCCGGAATCATTTTCAAACCTCAAAAGTTGTCTACAAAAACACATTTCCTCACATTTCAGTGAAGCAAAGTTCTGAAATCTGAGAGGAGCCACAAACCTCTTTCCACCCACCATTCCTCTAGCCTCCCAATGAAAATGGTATCTCACTTGTGAGAGCAGGCCTAGTGACTGCAACAGGAAACGCCACAAAACACTACTTGGACACATCACATTTTTCCCCCAAAAAATGGATGAATTATTTGCAAAGTGCCTAGCTGTGGATTTCGGGCTCTAGCTAAGCCGGCACATAGGGAAACCTAGCAAACCTATATATTTTTCAACACTAGACACCTCAGGAAATCCAGAATACCATGACTTCTGGGGCTCTCACCAGGTTCTGTCACCCAGAATCCTTTGAAAACCGCAAAACCTGTCAAAAAAATAAATCTCCTCACATGTCGCCAATGCAAATTTCTGGAATATGAGGAGAGACACAAACTTCCTTCTACCTAGCATTACCTCCAGTCTCCCAATACAAATGGTATCTCAGATGTGCCACGCTGATGTCACAGATGGGTGGGTGGAGGTCAGGGGGAGACACAGAAGTTTTTCCATGTCTCCCGTCTGGTTTTTAAATAAAAATAAAAATAAAATCCCTCCCTGGTGTTGGTCTGTGCTTGTGGCTGTAGGAGGCTAGCCTGGCTAGTAGTGGGTACCAATGGTATCTTACACCTTATACCACGTCCAGTTATCCCTTATTAGTAGAGTGTAGTAGTGTTCTAGCAGCTTAGGCTAATAGAGGTAGCTATAGCTGAACAGCCAAGGCTGAACTAGGAGACATGCAAAGCTCATGCAATACCACTTATATCATATAGGTACTATATCATGAGAAAGACAATACTCATAGTTACTAAAAATAAAGGTACTTTATTTTAGAGACAATGAACCAAAAATATCTCAGTGGATATACTCCCTTAGGAGGTAAGTAACATACACAACATATACACAAATAACCAAATCAGGTAAGTAAAACAGTCAGAAAGTAGTGCAAACACTGTAAAACACAATAGGATGCAATAGACTCAGGGGCAACACAAACCATATACTAAGTAAGTGGAATGCGAACCACCAATGCAACCCTAGGCAAGTGTAGTGTGTAGAGGGTCACTGGGAGTGTGAGAAAACACTAAGGGTCATATTTATACTTTTTGACGCAAAACTGCGCAGAAGCAGTTTTGTGTCAAAAATATTACCGCCGGCTAACGCCATTTCTTTGCACCGTGCGGGTGTCAAATTTATACTTTGATGCACGGGGGCAAAAACCACAGGTGTAAGTACATTTTTTTTACGCACACCGCAGCATCACGTCGTAAAGGAAAACAACGTTAACGTGGCGGAAATGACTGTGAGCCGATTTACAACACCCCAAACCGGATATGCAGCGTTTTTTGACACAATATCGTCAAAATTCCCCGCAAACACAGCCATTTCAGCAGAGGAGAGCCAAAATGGATTCCAGATGCCTGTGCAGACCCCAGGAAGATGACAACAGACCAGGAACCAGCCAGAAGGACCCACACAAGAACCAGGACAGGGAGAAGAAGAAAAGAAAGTGTCGCTTCAGTGCAGAGGAGCAGGAAATCATGGTAAAAGAGGTGACGGAACACCAGCACCAACTGTTTGTCACCTCAAAGTTGGCAATCAGTAGGAGAGAGGCAATATGGCAACAAATTGTTGACAAGATTAACAGTGTGGCAGAAGTACGCAGAACAGTCATCGAGTGCAAGAAACACTGGCATGACTGCAAGCGCAGGACCAAGTAAAAGATGGCCAGGAACAGGAAGGCAGCACTGCAGACTGGAGGTGGGAGTCCAGCACACCAGGAGCCCCTGGACCACATGGAGGAAATGGTGGCAGCCGTCATCCTTGAAGAGATCGTCACAGGGATTCAAGGACAGGACAGCGCAGACTACCAGGAGACAGCACACATGGAGGGTAAGTCGCATGGGGAATTAAAATGCACTAATGTCAACTACAACCGGGGGGGTGATACCGACTACAAAATGCATGGAAGTCATCATATACATGGAGTGGCATGGGTAAAGGGGTATGGCACGGGGGTATGGCTTGTACAGAGAAAAGCTGGGGCACACCATAATACAACACCAACAACAGTTCCATGGGGTTATGCTACCATGCCAACGATGTAGAAAAGGTAAAGCCACGCCAGGAGGGAAGAGCACAATGTCAAACTGACATTCTGTCACACATCAGCCACTATACCTCCTACATTAACTAGGGCCCAATTAACAACCTCTAGCCATACCGACAACTGGAATGTAACAGTGACAATATTTGCCACTACCACCTCCGCTGTGTGTGCAGCTCAAGTAGCCAATGGCAGTAATGTCCCCATGGATCATACACACCTAAATTAGAGGGTTGAGTATGACAACTTTAACAATCCCCTGAAACAATACAAATGTTCCAGTCCTGTCAATTGTGAATGCCCATAGTTACCGTAAACATCAGCCAATTTCATCAACATTAGGAGCTACACAGCACTAAGGTCACACCCATGCTGCATATGTCAAGGTCCATCCTGTGCCTGGGTCACAATGTAACATCCCAAATGTCATACTGCTCAGACAACAGCATTGAGGGGGAGGACACATGTAACTGGTCACTGAAATACACCTGCACAGTCAGAGGAGGAAATAGGACACTGCTACGATTATCAGGGCAATCCAATGTACCACACATTCCCCAACATCAGCAGTACACATTACCAATGCTGACATCCATATTGTGCCATAACAATGCTATGCATAGTATACGCTACATTTCAACTACATATAAGTGGATGTGAAAGATCAGAGACTGGGGCAGGTCCAGATTGTTAAGTGTGCTGCTAGTGCCATCAGAGTACCCACAGCCAGTGAAAGATCTCACCATGAGAATGGATGTAGACGGAGGGTTGAGTAGAACAAGAAGGTGGAAATCACTGTTTGGCCAAAACAAACACCTAGAGGAGATGATGCTGACAAGTCTAATAACTTACCGCAATACATGTGATGTGCAGGTGGGGCATAGGCCTGGGAGAATACCCATGTGAAATACTGGATCAATGAACAGGAAACAAGATCACAATGTGAAATCATCACAAGGCAGGCATGTCACATCACCAATTCCACAACACAGACACACAAATTGTACCCTATTTCATTGCAGAGGACGATGGATCTCCTGCGGATATGCCTGTCCAGGACTACCCTGATGACATGGATGATGAGCTGACAAACATCAGCCACCAGACCCTCTAAGATGTCCTTGGAACCCTCCAGACCCCACCTTCAGTCACAAGGAGCCATCACAGAGGACCCACCCACCACCCCAATTGTAAGAACTGCCAGCTTAAATACAGCTGACGACTCAGATGACACAGGCACCAGCTTTGAGAGAACTGTAGTCGGAGTACAGCGGGAGCTGGCCAAGGAGGTGCGGGTGGGGATGCAAAATATGGCAGCCAGTCTAGAGGGGGTGCGTTTGTGCATGATGTCAACTGAAGAACAGGCAGCAGCTATGCAAGGGCGAACAACTATCTTGCAGGAAGTAGAAAACAGGCTGAAGGAAATCAGCACAGCCGTAATGCAGTTGACCCAACACCTACACAGCAATCCTGTCAACGCGTGCACAAATGCAACATTGAACCCCTCAGGGCAGACCTGGCTGCCTACCATCGTGATGTGGCTGCTATTCGTAAGAACCAGCAGATCCTCCTTGCAGCAGTACTGCCCTTAAGACCCTCACAGGTAGCAGCTACCAGGATGTCTGACTCCACGTCTTCAAACACTGAGGTGTGTGTTGCCCCTTCACAACCACCACCACCAAGGACAGAGAAGGCAACACACACATCAGAAGGAGAAGACATGGAACAGATCACCTTCACACGTAAAAGTACCCGGAAGCACTAGTCCCTGCCACCTATTACCAAGGTCCTGCACTTCGTAACATGCCAGTCTTGCAACAATGGTACTCAACGACTGTTCTGCAAACCACTGTATATCTTGTCAGCCTGCCTTGTGATTGTCTCTCACTTACTCATTGGCAAATCCTATCCCTCGGCACTGTCTGACACAACACTCCAGCATGTCAAATGCATTTTCCTTTAGCACTTGTGTAGGATCACAATGGAAGATGTCGCTATAATGGACTCACAATCGTGGACAATGTACATATAGAACTACAGCACTTTTCAATAAATACCACTTCCACAGCCACTTTGTCTCTGTGTAATGTGACACATCAACCGTGCAGTAGACCACTGAATTTTGCCTCCTGTCAAATTACATAGCTTGTCAATACAACTGTCCTGAAATAATGTAGTCTGATAACTATGCACAGTGGCCTGGATTCTACCATACTCTGCCCTTCCTGAGGGTAATATCTGAGGAAAAGAGAAACTATACACCATAATGCTGTGTTGGATAGAATAATCCATCCTCAAGGGATATCTAAGCCATTAAATAGTGCCAGCAAAATGTTGCCTCCATGCAAAACTAACGCATATAACATTGCCCACAAATCTAAGCGAATAGTCACCATACTGCATGAATGGAGGTGTCTGAGTTTACATCCAAATAAGTAATCATGCTGCACAGTGTAACAAATGATCTCTGTGAGTCATGAACATGATACTACAAGAGTGCTTACTACCACTCACCTTATAAGGGTTTTCTTGAACATCAGACTGCAGTCAGACATAACACAGTGTCCCCAATACCAAATCTGAAAGCACTGTATGTGACAATTAAAACATACTTATTGAAAAAAACACTTTGGGATCCATAGTAACTGTGATTGGTGGTTGCAGTGAATGGTCTAATCTTTGCAAGGTTGCTTTGGGGTAGCTGCCAATGTTACAGCTAATTTGGGATTTGTTTGTAGCATAGGACACAAATTGTAATACAAAATAAATCATGTACACTCATGCCAAGGCCCTGATTTACAAGCATGTCACACATACTGTAAAGGGTTTACTACATATTTATTAAACTGTAAAAACAGAAGGAAAAACTCGGGGAAAAGCCTTACCTACCCTAATCTACCCTAACTACTCATTAAGCACAACTGTCCCTAACTAACCTAAGCTAAACTTACTTATCACATGTAACAAAACATTCTAAACTTCAACCCCTCCACCCCCCCTTATGAGACGGGACACATGGAGGACAACAGATACTAACCTAAACACATACTATCCTATACTAAACAAATATATATTTTTTGTAATTTTTTTATTTTGTATATATATATATTTTTTTAAGCACACAAGAACCCCAACATTGCCCGCCACCCACCCACCCACACACTCAAAAGGAAACAGTAGAAATAATCAGGACCCCCCACACCCCACCCACTAACACTAACTAAACTAACAGCCTATACTAACCTAACACTAAGCCCCCGAAACCCACAAAGTATAAGAATAAGGAAAGAGGAGGGAGGGGAGGGAATCATGTCCATCAAAATGTCTGTAGGTTGGCCCTCTGGAGGGTCCGCTTAATGGACCGCACCCCTGGTTTATATGTCGCACATCCTGCCGCTGGTGACTCATTTTTCGCAGGACACAGTCCAATTTACGCTGCATCTCAACAAAAGCAGCAGGGTCAATAGCTGCAGCTGGGGTGGTCTGGGTGCCAGCTGATGAAGTGTGGGGCTGTTTAGTGTCCATGTCTGAGGGCTGCCCTGTAGGTGGTGCTTTGCTAGGTCCTGGAGCACTTGCTGATGTGGTTGCCACAACGGTCCCAGCTGTTGGTGGTGCCACCTGGATGGTAGTGGTGGTGGTGCTGGTAGTGGCTGCATTGGTCAAAGTAGGGCCGCCCTGTGGGAATTCCCTCCAGGCTCCGGAGGCCCGTTCGTTCTGGTATCTGCAGGCCATTCTTCGGTACCCAGACTCTACCTAAAGTATATGCTGATACCTCATTGTCCGCCTTATGAATTCCCGCACCTGGATGGGTGTCATATTTGCAGCTGTGAAGACAAATTGAAAAAATAACATTAGGAACTGCATTGTGTGAAATTGCACAAGAAGTAAATCAGACAATACAGCTACTGTACTTGTAACAGCTCATATCATCATACAGATCATTGAATGTCCCTGAGGAAGTACATGGCAGGCCAGCCTACAAAGCTTCTATCACACATAGCACATCCAAACCCTACAAGATGGGTAACAACTGGCATGTTTTGGCATCAGAGTTCTGCCAGTTGTCAGCTAACAATCATGCAGCACATCCTCCGCCAATGCCAGGGCTACAAATGTCATTGTACGGGATGGAAATCTAGGGCCACATGATCTGCAAGTTGTAAATGGACTTGCTAGTATAGTACCCATGTGGGAAAAATGGTTGTGTATACTAGGCTCAGACAAAAGATTCACAGATTTTCATGTCTGTGTACCAAACTTGTATCATCAGTCCTAGGTACACTATTCACAAACCCATGCCTGTGTTTGAGGATGGGGTGGAGTAACATCTAACAATTTCAAACAACATGGACACCCAGGAAGCTTATGAAAGCTGGACATGTGTTTGGCTCTACACACACACCACAGGTAGGGTGTATCTACAAACAGGAGACAGCAAACCCTTGACCAATCCCAGCAACACACATGCCTGGAAATGCAGACCTTTTTCCACATCATATACTTCCAGTGAGCCATGACTTACAACTAACACTGAGATGCAAGAACACCCCTGGCAATGATTTGCATGCACACCTAGGCCATTGCACTTGTTGCATAAGCTCTCATTATCCTAATGAGACTACTGGATTTTTGGGCAGCAAGATCGTCTAAGTCTGACCCACGGTGAAGGACCCTTGTTGCCCCAAATCGGGTTTTTGCTCCGGCTAACTAGCAGTGCCTCATCTCTCCACAAGGGAAGAGATAATTGGGCAGCCGAGCGCATGACATCTTAGTGCTTACCAGGGAAGTCGTGGTCACTCAGGTAGCAATCAGTTCTCTCGTACACAGTGCGGTCTCATATATAAATGACATAGGCAGTTTGAGTTTTAAAGATTGGTTTAATAAAACGACTGCATTTTAGTTCACAAAGCGTGAGCTGCAATGACCAGAACTATACAACACACTCTCCTCAGTAATGAGAAGAGTGAAACATAAGAATAAGGCTATCAAACTGCAACGGAATTATGTTCTCTCTAAGTTATATTTCGAGCACAGTGTTTGAAGCTCTAAGCCTGCCTTTCAGGTTCCCCCGGGAGGACATCAACCCTCATACCTGAGCAAAAGCCTGTGATCTGGATCAGCATCTGCAACAGGACAGTCAGCTTCTAGTGGTGGGTTCCTGGTTGGAATCTCCCTCTAACGTGTACTAGGACTAGAAAGTGTTTTTATAACTAACACAAAGATGTTCTAAGAAATGTCCCTACGTAGGGATGTGTACTTTGTACGAACCCTACAGACTAAACTTCTACCACGTCAATCGGCAATGTACCAGACTGTATCCTTGACTGAAGCACAGAGCGAGCAAGAATGTATTGTTTGAGAACACAGTGCTGAAGTAAGCTAAATAGTGTGATAGAATGAAATAAAAACAAGACCGTGAAACTGGCTATTGTAAAATAACAGTGCGAGGTTGAATAAAATGCATCTAGGGCAAAGTGCACAGAGGCCCAATACGTTAAGCTAACGCACATAAAGCTACATTAAAAATGGCTACACTACACACTCGAGTGCCACATACTCGTAGCACTACATGTGGAGCTACATGCTGCTAGGAAGTTCAACCTACAGTTTAATCAGTACATTAGTGAATAGGGAAGCCGAAGTCTGTGGGTAAGCATTTAGCAGCCCCATTCTGGGAGAATGTGGGTCTGACAGGCTGACTAAATAACAGATTAGGTCCAGTGCGACTCTTGCTGATACAAGTGTTATCCACATGACTCATCCCCATTCACATTGCGGGGCCTACAGGACTGACCTAGAATCCCTAAATAAGACAATAGGATGAGCATTGGCCAACTCTAAAATGGTGATAAAATGAAATCCTACTCATGGAACAAGACAAATGATGCGCCAGCGCATCACACCTTCCTATGTGTTCAACACACAGGAGTCCATCACACATCACCAGCAAACACAACACATAACAGACATATCAACACTTACTGGAGTTGTCTGGGTCCTCGAATGAAGCCACCTCGCCCACAGTGTAGTGTGCGGGTCCACCTGTAAGGCAAGGAAGGGAGAAATGTGCTCATATTCTGTGCACTGTCCAACAATTCCAAAGACAAATACTATGTGTAAGATTACATAAGTAAGTAAAGCCACTCAGACATGATGATACTGCATCCGATATAGCATGGCTAACATGTACATACCATGGGTCTCCTGTGAATATTACACACATATCTGCACACAGGCAGTGGCCCTAACTATCATGTGGTGGCAAATAGGCTCCTTCATTAGTGAGCAGACATAATAATGGAGCGTATTCGTCTCATCATGTGTACCCAAGAGAGACATCCAAAGCCACTTTCCTTGAGGACTGCATTACCATTCAACCAGCCATTGAGGCCATGACAAATTTATGACACACAGGTACAATGTACAGAGGGGCACGGACAATTGTAAGCCCTCATGTTGTTACATTTTCTTCATTTGATGTGGCCCAGCTATGATGAATTGCACCAACCATAGAGATATGAACCCATGTGCATACCTTTGGCCAGCCATCCGTAAACGAAAGGTGGAACAACAAACACCTAATACCAGTCTAAGATGTTAGCTGAGGGCACCTTGAACTTTCTCCCTATGTATCCAAATCCAGATCGGACATGTATCCGAAATGACGAAGGGCCACAATAATCCCTAAGATTTAAAGAACTTCCGTGATCACTTTCCTTACACACTCACCAGACACACATGAGACATATCTTTGGGCCACATTGCTATCATCAATTGACGTGAAGCCTGCATTCATTTTCAGCCTCATGTAGTGTTTCAAAAGTCAGTCTAGCTGTGGCGTCAACAAATGTTGGTAATAATTTAGAAAATCTATACCTCACAGGCAAATGTGACCTATATCTATACATAATTGGCCCCTGATTTGTGTTGCTGTTTGACACAAAGGCAGCACCAACTTACATTAAGAAAAAGTATTCAGTAAGTTTGCAGAGCACTTGCTTACTAACAGCTAGCAATTGTGGTCCTTAACATAGTCCATGAATGACCCTGAAAGTTTCCAAAGCATTCCACACACACAACAACATTGCTGGCAGATATTGTACAAATCATCTGATGTCACTACAGAGCATTTAATCGTGCACAGTTACATGATTTGTACTCACCAACAGGGCCACCAATCACAATTCCCAGATGGTGGCTATTCCTGTATCAACTGAGTAACCTTCGGAGATCAATGGAAGTAAAGTCGATGAGGACATGAGAATCTACATGGGGATGGTCCCACCCTGTCACTGCAGACGTGTTATGAGACTGTCAACAGGGCAACCTTGGTGTGCTGAGTGAGATCATATCTCAGGAGTCATGTTCCGGCAGGTGTCATTACAACATTTGTACACAGGTTGGCCTGTAAAGTTCTCACTGCATCTGGGAACATCATAGCCTCTGTGTTGATTAATCTTGCAGCTATTCAGCACGCACAGGCCATCAATATGTTGTGAGCAATCTGATTCAGCGTGTGAACTGTCACGGTCCTAACATGTGTGGAATTTTCATGCACATTATCAGAGTTTGCTGGTTCTGCTGGAGGCACCATACCCAATCCATGCATACGGCCCTGGTACACCGTCACACTTTGTCGTTCGTGCATACATAAGACCCAGATAAGGGATAGGCCATGATTTTGGAATTTGGAGACACGTTTACAAGTATGGTACAATAAAAAAGCAGATTATGCTATACAATGTATTTGAGTATGCATTGAGGAAGCACCTGACAAAATACCCCCTGAGGAATGTGAGGTTTGGGAAAGCAAGTGTGGTACATATGTAGACACAAGGAACCTTTATGGTAACGCACAGACAGGTGCCAGTCAGGCTGACAGGATGAAGGCTCAATCAGGATCCAGCAATTTCACAAGGTACATACTCAGTGGTCTGACTAAGACTGGTCGGAGGACGAACAAGACAGTTGACATGGAAGACATTGTTTGTCCTTTGTTTTGGAAGGTGACAAATAAACCCAAGGGCTGGGTTACACAGCTTATTTTTCTAGCAATGCATAACAGTGTAATCAACAAAATGGTAGCTTCTATGCTGTTCCAAGCATCTGCAAGGGCAGTGCATGTTCAAATGGGTGGTCTGCATGGAGGTGCTCACAGGTGTGCGCTGCATCAGTTTCTCACAAGTCCTGTAGGTAAGATTTGAGTTCAAATTGCCAACAGTACCTTTCACATGGGAAGCAATCTACAGGTGATAACAGGGCTTAAAAACTACAAGCCAGTGTATTAATTGACCTGACGTCCATGCAGTCAGATATACCATCCGAAAGGGTGAAGCACACTGGATTACTATTGTTAGTCTGTGTGTGTAGAGGAGGTATTATCTGGGTACACATATTACCATTCAAGGGACATTTTAGGACAGGTGGGGTCAGACCAGGAGCATGGGTGTGTCAGGAGTTAGGACATTGGCTGACATGTACATGGAATGTCATGTGCGCAATGCTTGTCATAGGTGTGGCACTTGTGCTGTCTAAGTTCTGCTTATATGGAACTCTAGTCACAGACCATAGGTGTTGTACGACTTACTGCTGTCAAGGGTCTGGTCATACATTCCTGTTACCATTGCAATAGCACTTCCACTGCCTCATGTATGAGGCATTTTTTTCCCTTATAGACTGATGGCGTCTCACTTGTGTGCCATATGGTGCGATGAACCATGTTGCCAACATGTATGTGTGAAATAGGTGTGGTCCTCTGCTATTGCCCTTCAAAGGTGAAATGTACAGGATATATGTCATTTACAGTGTGTGTGTGTATGTGACTGTTGTGTAATACGCATCACAATTGCTTTGGAATGTTCTGTGTCCTGATCGGTATGTCAGCAATGCTCCATGAGGCTACACTCTTATTCTGATAGTTAGAGATTAAGGTGAGCAAAAATGATTACCCAGACCATGATATGGTGATTATTATCTGTGTTTATTTACATATGTTGATACAGTGGTGATGGTGAGTTGTTTCAAAAGCAATTGTTCACAATATGCTGGCGCCTACGCAATGCAGCGGCTGTGTTTTGTTGTTTCCCCTCATGTTGCAGGCCAGCATCCTCCTCTTCCTCCTCTTCAGGCATTTGTGGCTCTGGTTCTAATAAGGGAATGTTCCTTCATATACAAATGTTGTGCAGGATGGCACATGTTAAAATGATCTTACAGACTATTTCTGGTGAATATAGGAGGCTGCCACCAGTGATGTCGAGGCATCTGAATTTCGACTTGAGGATGCCAAAGGTCCTCTCCACTATGGTGCGTGTCCTCCTATGTCCCTCATTGTAGGCACGCTCTGCTGCAGTGCTTGGGTTGCCAAATGTTGTCATAATCCATGGCTGGATCCCATACCCCTCATCAGCTGAAAGAGAAAATGATTGGGATCATGTTGACGTATCTTGCCCCATTCATATCACTTGCATGGCAGTAGTTGTCTTGTGTTGTCTGTGGCTCTTTTGTGTTATTATATTGATTCCTAGGCTTCTAGGATCTGACATCTGCATTGGGTTGTTTCCTTGGTTGAAAGGGTGTTTGCCTGCTGACCGGTTGTCAGCAGTATGTTTAGGGATTTGGAGTACAGTGTGCACTCCCTAGCATTGTGACTCGTGATACAGGTGTCCCTGTGTCTTCACTGGGGGTGAGATGATAGTTCCATACACAGATTCAATTTGACAGTGGTGGTAACACATTAGCATCTATGTACCCTGGACATCCCATACTTTAGACATATGCAGTGGATTAATTTAAACATCAGTGAGATGCTTACATTTTTGCAAGGTGACAATTAGCCAAACCTCTCCATACGTTGTGATCATTGACGTACTGACATTATACTGTACACTAATTTCAGATGTGTGACACGTTCACTGAAGACCTATCAAACATGGCTAGCGGTGTGTATATAAGTAGGTTTCTGTACTTACCAACAAGTAGTCCATTGCCATATCGTCCACCCTGGAAGTGTTGATTGATGGTAGAGTGACGGAAGATGAATGAGTCATGGACACTCCCAGGATACTTTGCCATGATGTTGGTGATCAATCCTTTGTGATCCACAATGGCCTGCACATTGATGGAGTGTGTATGCTTCCTGTTGCGGTATAGGTGTTCAGTTGCAGCAGGTGGCACAAGGCGTACATGTGTGTAGTCAATGGCACCAAGGACGTGTGGGAATCCCTTTATGAGGTAAACCCCTGTTTTGTCTCCTGCTGCTTCTGCTGTGTGTTTGGGAAGCAGATGTGGTGGGTGTGAGTCCAATGATGGCATCCAGTACTTTTGGCAAGAAGGTAGAAAATGATGGCTGTGATATCCTGGCAATCAGGGCGCCTCTGGATTGAAAGGAGCCACTTCCCAACATGTGAAGTACAGCTAGCAGCTCGGTTTCTGTTGGGATGGTGCAGGGTGTCAGCAAGCTGGGTGCCAACTGTGGCTCAATGTTGCGCAGCAGCTGCTGAATGGCTTGCCAGTTCAACCTGTACCTCTGGATGATGTCATGTTCCCTGAGGCCATGAAGGGTTGTCCTGGTGCGGAATATCCTCTCCTGCCTTCTGCGTTGCCTTTGGGGTCCCTGCTGGTGTTGTGGTAGCTGCTGTTGTTGTTGCTGTGCACTGCGTCTGCATGCACGCTGGATGAGAAGCACCTCCATGTCTTCCTTTTGCTTCTCTGCTGTTGCTTCTGTGTGTTCTGATTAAATACAGGTGTGTTTGCCCCATTCTAACACCTGTCCTGACCCAGGCATACATTTTTGACGCAAATCAGGTTGTGCGTCATTTTCTGACTCCGCCTCCCAGCCATGCGGGATTTTTGCTCAGAAGAATAAATACAACGCACGGGCGTTTAAGTAATTTTTGGGATGGGAACGCCTACCTTGCATATGATTAACTCAAGGCGGTTTCCCGCATCCAGAAAATGACGCACACGGCGGGATGTTGACGTCCGCGGGCTCCGGCGTCAAAGTTTAAATATGGGGCAAGGTTGCGCTGAATGTGCCTCAACATTTTTGACGCACATTCGGCGCAGACGGAGTATAAATATGCCCCTATGGGTGTAAAGGAGACCCCACCCCAGGACCCAGGAAAGTAGGAGTAAAGTACTACTATTTCCCCCAAAACACACTAAAGTCATGATAAAGGATTTTGCAAGGACCACAACAGTCTGAAAAATACTGAAGATGGATTCCTGGACCTGAAGACCTGAGAAGGAAGGGGACCAAGTCCAAGAGTCGCTGAAGTGTCCAGTGGGGGCAGGGGCCCAGTAAACCCTGGTTGAATGTGCAAAATGGCTGCCCTCTGGTTGGAAGTAGATGCTGGTTTTGCACCAATATAAGGAGGTAGGAGGTTCTGCTTTGTGCAGAAGATGTCCCACGGCATGCTGGAGGATGCAGAGTTGTTTCCTTGGCAAAATACCGCAAACAAGCCTTGCTACCTGCAAGAATCGCGGTTGGAGAAAAAGGGTGCAGCCAGGGCCCAGGAAGGACCAGGATGTCCCCACTCAGAAGAGGGGACAGAGGGGGCCCTCAGCAACATAGTGAGCCCACTGGAAGGAGGGAAACACCTGCAGGAGTCCTTGAACACGGGTTCAAGAAGACTAAACACAGCGGTCATCTCAACACTGCAAAGAGAGGTCCCATGACACCGGAGGTCAATTCAGGGAGCAGAGCATCGCAGGACAGAGTGCTGTGGACCTATGCTCAGCTGTGCATGCAGGATTTCTTGGAAATGTGCAAAGAAGCCCTTGTAGCTGCAGATCACTAGGTGTAGAGGATTACTGTCTGGGGAGGGGGGGCAAGGACTTACCTCCTCCAAATTCAGACAGTTGGGTCACTTGGGACCACCACCTGTGTTCAAGGGGCCATCCTCTTCAGGATGAGAGGGGACCCAGAGTACTGGTGATACTGACGTTTGGGGCCTGCTGGAGCAGGGGGAAGATTCTGTGGATTTCTTCATGGCTTACAGTGCAGGGTGAAGGCAGACAGCCCCCAGAGCATGCATCACCAGGAAACAGTTGAGAAAGCTGGCAGGATTAGGTGCTACAATGTTGCTGGTAGTCTTCTGGCTACTTTGTTGCAGTTTTGCAGGCGTCCTAGAGCAGTCAGCAATCGATCCTTGGCAGAAGTCGAAGAGAGAAGTGCAGAGGAGTCCTGATGGATTTTTGCAAGTCGTAATCTGATGAGAAGTCCACAGGAGAGACCATAAATAGCCCTGAAAGGAGGATTAGCTACTTACCCTTGTATGCAACTATCAGGAGGGGCCTCTGATGTCACCTGTTGGAACTGGCCACTCACAGGCTTCCAGAGTGTCCTCACACCTCTGAAAACAAGATGGCAGAGGTCTGAGACACACTGGAAGAACTCTGGGCACCACCCCTAGGGTGGTGATGGACAGGGGTGTGGTCACTCCCCTTGCCTTTGTCCAGTTTCATGCCAGAGCGTGGACTGGGGTTCCCTAAACTGGTGTAGACTGGCTTATGCAAGGAGGGGACCATATTTGCCCTTCAAAGCATTTCTAGAGGCTGGGTGAGGCTACCCCTCCCCAGCCTGTTACCTATTTCCAAAGAGAGAGGGTGTAACACCCTACTCTCAGAGGAAATGCTTTGCTCTGCCTTCCTGGGACTGGGCTGCCCAGACCCCAGGGGGGCAGAACCCTGTCTGTGAAGTGGCAGCAGCTGTAGCTGTGGTGCAAGCCTCAGAGAGCTGGCTTGGCAGCACTGGGGGTCCATAGTGTAGCCCCCAGGATGCATGGAATTGGCTGTGCAATACCAGATTTGAAATGGGGGACAATTCAATGATCTCAGACATTTTACATGGCCATATTCGGAGTTACCATTGCAAAGCTACATATAGGTATTGACCTATATGTAGTGCACATGTGTAATGGTGTCCCCGCACTCACAAAATCTGGGGAAATGGCCCTGATCTATGTGGGGGAACCTTTGCTAGTGCAAGGGTGCCCTCACACCTAGTAACTTTGCACCTAACCTTCAGCAAGTGAAGGTTAGACGTATAGGTGACGTATAAGTTTCTTAAGGGCAGTGAAAATAGCTGTGAAATAATGTGGCTTTATTTCACGCAGGCTGCCATGGCAGTCCTGTGTAAGGGTTTGTCTAAGCTCCCTATGGGTGGCAAAAGAAATGCTGCAGCCCATATGGATCTCCTGGAACCCCAATGCCCTGGGGACCTAGGTACCATATACTAGGGACTTATAAGGGGGATCCAGTATGCCAATTAGAATTGGTAAATGTAGTCACTAGCCTATAGTGACAAGTGTAAAGGCAGAGAGAGCATAAGCACTGAGGTTTTGATTAGCAGAGCCTCAGTGACACAGTTAGGCACTACACAGGCATACACATTAGGCCAAAAACTATGAGCACTGGGGTCCTGGCTAGCAGGATCCCAGTGAGACAGGCAAAAAACATACTGACATACACGTACAATTGGGGGTAGCATGCCAAGAAAGATGGTACTTTCCTACAGTGGCCCACACCAGGGAGGGTGTGCATGTGTCGGCCATTGGCCAACACATGCACCAATGAGGTTAAGCACCAGTGTCTGCCTTTTAAAAGAAGGTCAGCTGTTGTGCAACTGGTATGAGAAGCTATGAGATGGTTTCATGTGAATATATGTACATGTGATCAGGCTGTGCGATTGAGACATGGTCTAATTCATCCTGCTTTCCGCTTACAGGTAGCCTGCTACAAAGGGAACTCTTCATGGATTGGTGCTGATTTGTACAGGCCTTATACAGCCTTATTATATGAGTAGGCATTCAAAATGTGACTATATGCATCTGTATTGAATTACTGACAAGTGTATGTTTCACTGTATTGGACACTATGAGAGAAATCTGCACTAGACTGCTATTTTCCCCATAGTTAGATCTGAAGATTAGGTTGGCACATCAATATTATGATCCACAAATCTACACTCCTAATTAAAGGTGGATATTAGTCTCTCAGTGAATGTCTTTCAACAGACAACTTGAATTAACCATGTTGGAAAATCCTACAGTTCTGTGTAGGACTATTGGGGTAGGGGATCCTTTCTGCCCCAGGATTGTGCAGATGCACCTATCTTCTGGAAATTTTCAACTTCACTTATAAATCCCTGTTCAAGAAAGAGACCTTGGTTTTACACTAATCACAGTGGTCCGGATTCACTAAGGTAAACTTAGACCCAAGGTCCAAGTTTATACCTGAGGGTTAAGGGTCCGGTACTTAAAGGTAAACTTAAACAACAGGCCTAAGTTTATCTTTGCGAATTGAGTCTTAAACTTCAGGTCTAAACTTAGACTTCAGGTCTAAGTTTACATTTTTGAATTGGGCCCTGAGTGCACTGCACACCACAAGTACTGGACCCCACCACTGAATACCAATGAAAGAAATGTGGTTATTAGTTGTGAGGTATGGAATCCCTATGCTAACCGCAAATGCCGCTCATGTCAGGATGAACCACAAAAATAATTAGCCAATGGTTAACCCTCTGGTAACTTGGCAAAAATGTAATCATGCTGTACTTAGAGGCAATGTATGCATGCAGCACACAAAAAGTAATAAAACACAAAGAAAATTCCCACACCAAGTTAGGAAAATTGAGTCATTTTTAATAAATAAAATTACACCAAAACAAATTAAATCCAGTCATTATAACCAGGCTATGAGTTTTAATTATTTTTGGTGAGCACCAACTGTGGGTAGATGGTCACACGAGACCAGGACAAGGGGCCTGGTTTAGATGTTGGAGATTGCACTGCCAAGCCTCATGGGATGTGAGCCTGAAAAGACTGTCACGTCAATGGTCTTCTGCATGCAGTATTTGAATGTTACAGTTCTGCAGGTGGATTGAGTGATGGCAGTTTGCTGACAGTAGGAGACAGTAGTGGGACTCAATGGACTTTGTACAATGGCAGCAGCTATGGAAGGGAGGTAAGTAACACACACACTGTCCCTTAGCCATAATGGTACCCCCGCACTACACACTATATAATACAACACAGACAGAAAATTACCCATTGCCAATGCAACACAACAAGACCCGTACATGCAGAAAACACACATTGACAAACATCCATGCCACAAAGTACATACACCATTAACACTGCACCTGTACACCATGTAAGCACAAGCAAAATAACTACACACTCAGCTAGACAAACACATACAACTACACATATCATGACAATGACTGTCACACAACAAGACTCATCTGAATGTAATTCACAGCAATACAACATACACAACAACATTGGTCTCACATTCAAGTTACACACATACAGACACAACCACATCACTGACACCCACTCACCCACCTCAACCAGTCAAATGCATTGCATGCACACATAAACATACTTACTCACAAACACAACTCACAGCACGACGTGACAGGGTCAGGTCCCCTGGCAAGGTGCACATATTGACACAGTTGACAGGTGTGGCATCACTGTGATGCTAGCATTCATTTGCCAATCAATACTGGCACCCTATTGACAGTTGTGCATGTGTTCCATATGTGTTGTGTACCAGTTTTTTCCCACTTGTGTCTGACCCATTTGTCACAGTGATTTAAAAAAAATGAAAATGCTGTGACTTGTATATTTCTCCAGGGGTCCCCACCTCAAGTGCAGTACCCTCCCAACGTACCCTGGCAATGTGACATTCCTACCTTGTAGTCCGTCAATGGGAGGGATTGTGTTTCCCACATGGGCAAATTGCAGCAGTGATGGCTTGTGTTGTCAATTCACATCCAGTTGAAGACGGGTGTGCAAAGTGGAGAAAAAATGAGTTTTCACCACCTTTTGCCCCAATACACCAACTAAGAAATGGTGGTTCCAGGGCCAGATTTTCCTTGGTTGTAAGACACATCTAAATCTGCATAGCGGGAAGGCTGGTTTATGTCCAGCCGGCATCCCCTTTTACTTTTTTTGCCATTGACGGAGCGGTATTTCTTGGTGGAGACAGTGGTTCGAATGCAGATTCTTTTCTAAATGCCCACTAACGCCTAAATACAGCAGACGGACCTTCATGGTATCAGACGAGTTTCCAGTAGAAAAGTCAATGGCAGGACCATTTCTACCAACATCTAAATCAGGCCCAAAGTCACAAGTTAAAGTTGACTGCGATCGAGTGAGGTCAGATACAGATATCATGTTCCCCCTAGCCAATATTTACCTTTGGACCCCTGGTGATTTTTTGGAGACGGTACAGTCCTCAGCGGTTGTAGCTGAGAGAAGGTCATCGTTGATGGGAAGATGGTGGATACATTCTCAGTGAAGCTGTCAATGATGATGGGAAAAACTCAGAATAGAAAAAGATGAATTTTCAGGCTGAGGAAGTCACTGTTGTCAATGGTGGGCTTATCATTGACGAGCCTGGTGAAGATTTCTACCTTAGGATTTAGAAGTTTTTTCTGGAGATTTGAATACCTTATCAGGTGAGGCTTTAGACAGTAGCTGAAGGGGGCTCCACAGGGCTGGATGCTCTCCTTGAGGGGTGCAGCTGAACGTGATGTGCTGCTGTTAAGAAGAACAAAGAAGGAGCTGTGGCAAAGTTAATACTACCAGTGATGCACCCTTGTGAGATTGCTTGTATGTAGGTCCTGGTATTTTGTCAGATCTCTGAGCTGTTTTTACTGAAACATATTATACACTAAGAGTCCAGGACCTTGTGGGACACCCCTTGGGGGCTGGAATCACTCCAGCAAGTTGCAGGGTCTCTGGAGTGGTTGTGTCCCTGTAGCTCACACAGGAGGTCAGCCAGCTAACCCTTTGAGTCACTCTGGTGGTCTTGTGTTCAAACAGCATGTCCAGTCTTCCTTCCCCTGGCAGAAGGGCAGCAGGGCAGCAGGGCAGAAGGGAATTTCTTCCAGCAACATAGCTTCAGAGCAGTCCTACTTCTTAGTCTTTCACAGCTACAGAAGTGATTTGATTTTGGTTGTGAGAGTGCTACATTGCATCACCCGTGCCAGCCTTTGTATGGAGGGCAACACCTAGCCCACTTTGCTGCCCTTCCTGGGTTTTCCTCCAAAAGGCCAACCACCCACCAGCACTGTGGTGTGCCTCCCCCTCACCCTGTACCCAAACCTGGGAAAGAGTAGGGATCACACTGCCATCACCACCCAACTGTCTGCTTCTGGGTGCATCAATGTGGGTGAGAACCTGGAATCTATCAGCTCCTGTGCCAGAGCACAAAGAGCTGTGTGTGTTGGGTGGAGAGCAGCCTTGGTTGCACCCACACAGGAGCCCAAGAGACAGCTCTGGGGAAAAAGCAATCTAAAGTCAACAGGGCAGAGAAATCCATGGCCCTGGAAATCGGTTTGCATAATTTCAAGCATTTGTGGAGTTAGGGCTTTTAGCCTTATGGTGACTGTAGGGACCGTTACTGGTGGGTCCCAAAACTCTTTTGGGGCATGGATGAAAGTAAGAAAACGAATGATGTGCACAGTTCATTGTCGATTAATATGCTTCAATAACAGAAACTAATTTAACATGTATTAAATAATGTCATTGTTAAATGGCACTATCCTGAGCGACTTCAATGTTTTTAGATTGGTTTATCATGAACTATTTCTGCTTTGACTCACACTTTAAGGCTACATTTCACAAACCTCCAGTATAAATTTAGTACAAAAGTATCAGTTACATGTCTCCACCCTCAGAGTAAAGCAATTTGCTTACTCTTGTGTGGGTGGGTGATGTCCCTCCCTAAACTCTTCCTTCTGCTGCCTAATCTCATCCCCTTTAGGAATAATTCTGCCCATTTTCCCACCCACTCCTGTGCCCCTCAAACATTTACTACTAAAACGTATACTTATATGTGTGGAGACTCTGCAGGTAGGGAGGAGAACTCCACACACATAAATATTAGTGAAACTGTAGGACAAAGTACAATGCAGTTTATGAATCAGGCCCTGTGTGTGGGGGGGTTGTGATTTTAGGCTTCGATGCTTAATAGAGGTGTGGACTGTTATGAGGTTGCCGACATAGTAAGTATTACATTGAGGGTGTAATGGAAGGGATAAAGTACCCCCGCTGTACATTGCAAGTCACGAAGAAGTTCCATAGCCAAATAGAGGAATGAGGCCGAGGGACAACCTCCTTTTTAAGATAATGGCAGGGAGTACTTTTTCCCATATAATACACAGTCACAGCATCATGCTTCCTACTAACTACTTGAAACCTTGGTGATTAGCTCTTTCAATTGAAAGAGACAGCATGTTTGCAAACACATCAAAAACATGTTAAATATTTGTTGAAAAAGATATTAGAAACAGTTAAATACAAGTCAGTTTTCATTTAAAAAGCTGATGTATTTTTCGGTATGTGTAGAAAGATCCTACATTTTCAATACTTATCTTAGGAGTGCATGTTCTTTTTGTTTTTTTTAATGTAAGCTAGAAAAATAGAGCAGAAGAAATAAAAGCAATGTGTAGAAACTTTCAGAAATATTCGAACTTTTCTACACCTGCCTAAGGAGTTTCAAAAACAATATGGCCCTGATTCTGACCCCGGCGGTCTGAGACCGCCGGGGCCAGGGTCGGCGGGAGCACCGCCGACAGGCCGGCGGTGCCCCGGAGGGCATTCTGACCGCGGTACTTTGGCCGCGGTCAGATTTGGAAAACCGGCGGTCTCCCGCCGGTTTCCGCTGCCCTTGAGAATCCTCCATGGCGGCGGAGAGCGCTCCGCCGCCATGGGGATTCTGACACCCCCTACCGCCATCCTGTTCCTGGCGGGTCTCCCGCCAGGAACAGGATGGCGGTAGGGGGTGCCGCGGGGCCCCCGTAAGAGGGCCCCACTCTGTATTTCAGTGTCTGTTTTGCAGACACTGAAATACGCGACGGGTGCCACTGCACCCGTCGCACCTTCCCACTCCGCCGGCTCAATTCTGAGCCGGCGTCCTCGTGGGAAGGTTGATTTGCCCTGGGCTGGCAGGCGGCCTTTTGGCGGTCGCCCGCCAGCCCAGGGCAAATCCCAAAATACCCTCAGCGGTCTTTCGACCGCGGAGCGGTATTTTGGTGGGGGAAGTCTGGCGGGCGGCCTCTGCCGCCCGCCAGACTTAGAATGACCCCCTATGTTCTTTCTGTTATTCACAGTAAGCAATGTTTCTTTTTAAATGCTTTGAATAGCTGTGCCATGACCTGACCTGCCTTTGCTACTGGCTCTGGCAGCAGATATTGTGATTTTAGAACTCAACAAAAATAACTTACAAGTCACCTATTATAAAGAAATTAGAGACAGAAGATTATGCAGGATTGTAGAATCTGATGTTTTTATAGTCATAAATAAAATCACTGACTATGATTTATTGGAGTGCTGTTAGCTGTCTGCCTGTGGGCTTGGGTACTATCCCATACTGCCTCTCTTCAGTAGGCCTACAGTTGCTCTGCCTTGCTGCCCTGAACAGTTAACATGGTACAAAAGGATTCTTGGTTGCTAGTAAAGGGAGATTATTGATTTAATACTTGTGAAGGACCCACATTCTCTGCAACTAATAACCCTCTTACAATCTCATTTAGAGATGGAAGAATTGTGGCTTTCAGCTGTCAGATCTTCAGATGGGTACACCATCAGAAATGTTTAACATAGGAGTCCATTACTTATTTAGGAGGGGTTGATAGTCATTGATTCTCTCACCAGTAAGAGCTAATCTTCATGCCCCCGGTGGTATTTTTGCATTACTGGATGAAGGCCTTGTTTAATGGTTATGGAAGCCAGTTGGGCTAGCCAATGAGTTTCCTGTCCTGGCCAATCTGTTACCTGGACAATAAGTTAGAATGGTGGACTGAGAACTATTTAGTAGTTTCCAAGTGCCCAGTGTCAAAAAATATGCCAGTTAGTCTGGTATCCTCAAAACAAAAAATCAGGAGAGACCTTGTGAACAGAAAAATATATGCCATTTTGTATTTGCTTACATCACTCAAAGGTTTTCTATTAGACAATTACATGTTTGTCAGATGAGATTAGTGATGCTGGCATGTTCATTATGACCATAATACTGAACTTTATCACATGGATTCATGAGTGAAGAAGTTATTTGTGATCTTGTGTATTATAATTCTTTGAATCTCCGAATCTCAAATAATTTTTCTGATGCTAATGTGGCATTAGATTGCTAAAAATGATGCACCATATCTACAAATGCATGTGTTGCGCCACTTTGCGACCCTTTGGTACACATTATGCATGCACCATGAATAATGTATGTGAAACAGACATGTATACAACTCCACACATGACATCCAGTGGTTTCAGGATGGTGAGGAATGCCCCAGGGGGTACCACCTTCTGAACACTCAGCAGTCCTATTGCTGCATCAGCGGACCTAAAGCACACGGATTGGACAAAAAGAGAGGCGTGCCTGGTAGTGACATTGGAAAAGGAAGATAGATACTAGGAGAGAGAATCCGGGAACTGTGGGAAGGAGGCGGAAGGCCAGGACCTAAATTGGAGTCCCTGAGAGATACGCGCACAGGAGAATATCCTTTGTGCGGAAAGGAGATGAGGAGGACTTACTCGCCGGCCACGTCCCAGGAGGGATGTAGCTTACCAAGGTACATGACCATATATGCGGTCGAAAGGACTGGTTTTGAGTTGGCAAGGGAGGGGGGTGCAGTGAGGCAATGGTTAGTCATAGTTAGCAGGGATTCTCTTGTATGACTTGTTTCTTGAAAGCTTGCGGACACAGGTGAGTACCGAAAAACATAGATGTACGTGACACGTTTGATCAGGTTACCAAGGCACAAGGTGGTGTATGTATTAGAGTACCATACTGGAACCCTTTTTGCCTGTAGCTCTCCTCACTCACCCATCCCTATAATAAAAAGCAAATAGGCAAATATCCACTTGCCCACTGTTATTCTTTTCCTGCGGTACCAGGAGTCGGACAATGCACCCTACGTCCCTCCGAAGAGCGTGAAGAACAGAATAAAGATAATCCCAATCATTATCACCATTACTGGGACTAAGAAGAGAAAGACAATTAAAAAGAATAAAACAGGTCACAGTATAATGAGAGCCACAGAATAAATCCTGCAAAGAAGCCACCATGTGGAGAAGTGTGGCTCAATGGTTAAAGCAGCAGACCCTGATGCAGAGATCTGGCCCAGGACCAGGGTTCAATTCCCACCTTGGCGGGTCTGGGGCTCAATTCCGTTGGACCAGATAATTGTTGCCTCGTGCCTAATCTAATTAATGCTTCCCACTCTGGGCAATAGCTTGCTTAATCTCCACAATGTCCCTCACAGAGCTTGGATTCCTGGGGCTGTCCAGGAGTGGGTGCCCCAAAGGGAACAGCCAGGAGGGGGTTCCACAGCGATATGCGTACAGTGCCTTGAGACCCTAACGGGAGAGTAGTGCGCCCTACAAGCTTACCATGGTTTCCTAGTCATTATGTCTCTTCATACTTGTGGTCCAAACATCTTAAACCAAACCTCCTTGCACAGTGGTGTCAGAAGTGGGATGTTTGAGGAATCAGCCAGGAAGATGCAGCCAAAAGTTACATTGGAAGATAAAATCACACAGTTCGCAGAAGGGCAATACCATCTGCAACTATTGATTGAAGGACAGGCTAAAGAAGCACAACAAGATCGAGAAAATCTACAGAGTGCACTTAAGCATCAAGCAACCGTTCTTGCCAACAATCAGTTAGTACCTGAAACAGCAGTTCAGAGACTGACTGATACCATTGCTATCACCAAAGTGCACCCTAGCATCTCAAGTACAGTACTCCAAAAATATCAAGCAGGAGATGATCCGGACACCTTTTTTATGAATTTTGAAAGAGTCACAACTTCCGCCACTTGGCCTCAAGTCAGATGGGGACAGTATGTGGTGCCTCTTCTCTCTAGGGAACTGCAGACCACCTACCAAGCAGTAAACCCAGGAGGCACCACTCTGTATAATGAAATCAAAAAGGCCATATTAGAGAGATTGGGACACAATAGTGAACACTACTGTCTAAAGTTCCGAAAGATAAAGTAGTGTTCTCTGGAGAATGCAAGAGCTTTGTTTTACACAGTACAAGAAAACTGGCTTCCTCCTCCAAAGAGGACCTTATGAATAATCTCACAATGGATCAATACTTGGAAGCCCTTTCTGGGTCTACCAGGAGTTGGGTAAGGCAATATCCTGACATTATTATCTCAAAGGCTATTGACCTCACCTGTGCTTTTCACCGAACTTGTGAGACTAAAGCAGCAGAGCTAAAAATGAATCCCATCCCATTTCCTCATGGGAAATTCAATCTAATCCCTAGACACCTTAAACAAACTCCACTACCCCATATTGACATCTGAACTCCTAGTAAGGAAATACACTGAGGACCCCAATGTTAAAACTGTGGTGAATGGGGCCATATAGCTAGACACTGCCATCATAAACGTTGCTGGGGCCATGGAGGTAGGGTTTACCAGGGGAAGGGTCCTGTGTACTGATGGAGAGGGCCCCGGCTTTTGTAAATCTATGACGATAAATCAAATGGACACACCAGCCCTTTCCAAAATGAGCATATACATAGAAGTAGGAAAAAGACACACCCCTCATCCGACAAGAAAAGAGAGAGAATAAAAGGAAAAAAAAACGTATCCATCCTATTGGTAATCCTCTGCCTGTTACTGCCACAGCTATTCCTATTTTTACATCTTCAGGGAGTTTTTGTGTAAGTCAGAGGGAGGACCCATTGTTACAACATGCCTGGGCTTCTACCAGGCAAGAAGAAACAGGACAGGTAGGACCCTATTCCCAGGTATATAAAGGCTTCTTATATAGAATAACTAAAAGAGAGGAGAACACTATAAAACAACTGTTGGTTCCCGCTGTGTTTTGAAACCAGGTGTTACATCTAGCCCACGACCAGATGGGGAGAGGTCACTATGGAAGGAGGAAAACCGAAAAATATCTGTTACAATGATTCTATTGGCCCGGGCTATTCTTTGATCTAAGATGCTTTTGTGTGGCGTGTTCTCATTGTTAAATCACAAATACCCCTCAGATAGCGCGTGTGCCCCTACAATTTTTTCTCATAATAGATATACGAAATATACAAGTGTGAGAATGGATCTAGTGGGACTGTTAATGCCCTCCTCTCCTGGGTACCAATACATTTAATGTTGGTTAATTGTACAACTTGTTATCCTCAGGCAATTTCCCTGACTAGCATGACTAAGAACACGGTAGTCCAGGCATTTATCGAGTTTTTTTCACTGGTGGGATTTCCTAGGGAACTTCCGACTGACTAACAGACCTCCCTTTATGCCTAAACTCATGACACAATTATGTCAACTCCTGGGGATAACCCAAATCCACTCTTCAGTGTACCATCCCCAAACAGATGGTTTAGTGGAATGCTACAAGAGAACAATTAAAACCTTGTTAAAGAAAAAAATCTCTGAATCAGGAAGGGACTAGGACAAGAAGTTGCCTTTAGTACTGTATGTGATTAGATCCTACTCTCAGTCATCAACTGGGCATATTCCGTTCATAGTATTTGGACATCATCCCTGTTCTGTGCTTGATATGGTGACCGAACAGTTGGAGGAGGAGGAGGATGAAGGGAAAGACATACTAGAATATACCCACACTCTCAGAGATAATATACACATGCTGTGGGAAAGAAGATGTTCAAGAGCGCATGAAAAAAGCACAAAAGAAACAAGCAGACCAATATAATAAAGGCAGTTAGATGTGCACCTTAGCTGTAGGAAATAAGGATTAATCCTATTGCACCCTCTGACAACAAACTCTTAGTGAAATGGCACGGTCCCTTAATGGTGAGGGAACAAATCACCCCAGTAACTGACGGTGTGGATGCTCCCTATGCCCCTCAAAAAGGTCAGATACATCACATCAATTTGTTGAAATCATGAGTTAGTAGTACAAAGACTTTATTCGACTTTCAGCAAGTCATAAAAGTAACAATATTTTACATTTTAATATACAATAAATAGGCTAAAATCTTAATGATTTACAATAATAAAAGATCTAAAATAGTTCAAGTTATGTTGCTACCCCCATGCGCTTTCTTGTGGTTAATACGGAGCATAAAAAATTGGCCAAGGTTCCGCACATCTCAATGGATGATAGTACCTGGAGGCTGGCGTACGCAGTACGACACTGAGGGAGATTGATTAGCCTTAAGAGAGGGACTACTAGGTGCTTTCTTTGCTTGGCGTACAGTTTGCAAAATAAAACCACATGAATTGTGGTTTGTAGTGCCTTTGCGTCACATGGGCAGGCCTTCAAGGTGGTGCTCCAATCATTCATGGTTGGGAAGGTCACTAAACAGTGGAATGTATCCAGCCTCAGTCTGGTGAGCACAAAACAATGGCGGGGATTTATCACGTTCATCAGGTAAGGCTGGATAGCCTCCGTTGACAGGATTATTTGATTGTGAATGACGGTGGGCTTTTTTTATTCAACCTCCCATCGTAAGTCTTCTAAATGTTTTAATGCCAGAGCACTCAGGTCCTTCCTAGAGATTGTTTCCAGGAGAGCTGGATTTGTGTAATAAGCTTTATTGCCCATGTTTGAAAAAAAGGTCATAATGTATTTTAGCCAAGGCACCCTTGTTGCGTATATAGACTCCATGCAGTCGGTCAAAATGGCCTTATTTAGTTCAGTATGTTTCGAGGTCCAGATTTGGTGCCATAGCAGTAAGGGTTGAATCTTTATCAAGTCGGTAATAAAGGGGGATCCCAGTTCTGAATGAATTATGTATGATGATGTACCTTTTGGTACCATCAATAAATATCTTAAAAAGTCATTTTCAACCGTCTGTACCAGATTACAATCGGTGTATCCCCAGATACCGGACCCATACGTGGCTGCTGGGATGCACTTAGCTTTGTAAATTTTTATCATATTTGGTGGGGTAGTCCCCCCTATTCTTTTAGAAAAAAACCTTAAAGCCATTGTTGTTTTTATAAGCTGGGCTTTTTTTGTCTTCCTACAATTAGCCCAAGAGCCCTGATTGTCAAACATTATGCCCAGATAGGAAAAGGTGCGTGCGGTTTCTACTCTCCCCTCCGTGGTTGTAATGTTATAGGATTTGCCGCGTTTCCCACCACAGTTCATAATAAATGTTTTTGAGTGATTGACAGTAAGACCCAATTGTGACATAAATGTAATACAAGTGGTTAATAATTTTTGTAAGGCTAACGGGGTCCTGGCCATTAAAACTGCGTCATCAGCATAAAGTAGGACCGGGACAGCGCGATTGCCTATTTGGGGTAGATCTTTGCAGTTAGTATCCAACACATTTTCTAAGTTGTTTATATACATCGAGAACAGGAACGGGGCGAGAACACAGCCCTGGCGCACACCTCTAAATATGCCAAAAGGGCGAGTACTCTCCCCCTTTAGGCCGTACCTCACTCTTGCTCTGCACCCTGAATACATATCTCGTATAAACTGGATTATAGCTGGTTCTACCCCCAAGCTGGTTAAAATGTCCCATAACTTGTCATGTAGTACACAGTCATGATAGGTCAATGAAAGCCACATGCAAATTGCCTTCTCTAATCCTTGTATACTTTCCTATGATGATACTTAAATTCAGGCTTTGTTCCACTGTCCCAATGCCTTTCCGGAATCTGTATTGTACAGGAGATAAAGCTCTCTTTTCTTCTGCCCATGTTCGCAACCTGTTCAGGATGATTCTCCCTGCTAATTTAGCTGTTGAGTCCAGCAGGGAGATGGGTCTATAACAGGCTGGGTTAAGACGGTCACCTTTTTTATATATAGGAATTATATTAGAATCTCGCCAAGATAGTAGGGGACCTTGAATGCAAATGGCCCTTAGTGACTGCGTTAATACAGGGCCCCATAAGTTGATGTTGGCCTTGTATATATCTATCGGAACGCCATCGGGGCCCGGAGCTTTTCCTGATTTGCTTAGAGATATGGCTTCCTCTACCTCCTCAAGGCTAAATTGTGGGGTTATTAACAAGCGTGTGCCTTCCTGTAGGGCTTGATCAGATGCGGGTAATGTAGGGTTCTCTTCGCTGACTCGTGCATATGTTTTGGAAAAGTGTGCGATCCAGTCTTCTTCGGAGATCGCTATTTCCATTCTGGGGGAGTCTCTATCCCCAAGCATAGGTGAGTTAATTGTTTTCCAAAAAAGAATATTATCTTTTGTGCGGCTAGCTGTATGTAGAGTTTCCCACAGGGTTCTTTTTAGGGACAATTTCCTTCCCTTCATTGCTGCTTTGTATTCTTGTCTACACTTACGTATCTCGGTTAAGGATCTTTTTTGGGCTTTTAAAGCTTTTTTCAGTTTCCTATGTCCTTGTGAGCAATTATAATCAAACCAACCAGTGGCCCTTTTTTTTCCCAGGTTACCCCTTCTGGTAGTAAGGGCTTTCTTTATAAATTGCATGATCAATGTAAAGGCGTTCAAACGTCGCCCTGGGTCTATGTTCTCACTTAAACAGTCTATAAAAGCGTGCTTGCAGTTACTTAGTAGCTGTTTGAGGAAGAAGTCGGGGTCAGTCTGTGACCATTTCAGGGTGTAACCGTTACGCGGCGATAACTCAATGTTATCTAACAGGGTGGGCCTGTCGTCTCTATCAGCTGTTGTGGGGGTTATTAGGAGGTTAAGGCTCTGGGGGTAGTGGTCACTAATTACAATGTCATGCAGGGTATATTTCTTGAGGTAGTGTGAAAAATGGGTTGACATTAAGACGTAGTCGATCACAGTATTTGCACCCCTTCCGTTGTATGTTGGATTAAACTTTGATTCAGCAGAGTGTAATTCATTTGCAAAGGATAAATTATGGGTTTGTGCCAGTAAATTCAATGCGTCTCCTTGGGTGTTGTGTACAAAATGGAGACTTAAGCCAACGCCCTCAGAATCCCAGCCACATACCTTATCTGAGGTTTCTTTACAGGGATGGACGTTGAAGTCTCCTCCCCAGATCATAAAGATCTCACGGCTGTTATTAGTACTTGTTATTTTTTTTAAATCATTACCCATTTCCATTAGGATATTAGCAAACTCTCCTGGGGCTGCATTATTATAGAAATTAATGAAGACTATGTGAGTCTTATGATCCAAGTTGCCCTCTATCATTTGATAGTAGAGACTCGTGAATTTCGTCTCTAAGTTTTGTAGTCGTAACTTGTTAGAGATGTATGTGCATAGACCCCCTTTTGGTCTGCCGTGGCTAGACGGGGCAGCTGGTGAGTGAAATGTTTTATAACCATTAATGTGAAGGGGGCTCGTCGTCCACGTCTCTTTGAGACATATGCATGAATATTTTTCTATAAAGTTCACCCAAGCCTCATTGCCTATTTTATTATTTAAACCTGCAATGTTCCAGAATAGTAGAGCAATCTCTGCTTTCTGTTTAGAGATACCTTGCTGGTCCGCTGGTGTACCGGGAGGTATGATGTCACCTGATGACTGGGGTGAAGTTCTGAGGGCACTGTTTTGGGTTAGGTGAATCATGAGTTGAAAGGGAGGACCACTTGGTCCCACCACAGCCCACATTGTTGGCCTCCTCATCCAAACCAGTAGACATAGATCTACCCATCTTTATACCGGTAGAAACTCAGGCAACCCCCAAGATCGGAAAAGAACGATCCCTGATACAACAGAAACAAATAAATGACCTAGACCAACGTAATCCAGACATATTTTCGGCCCACCCTGGGAAGACAAGAATAGTAGAACATAAAATTCTCACGGAAGACGGAAAGATAGGGATAATAAAACCTTATCAAATACCAAAGGCTCGTCCACAAATAGTCGAACAGGAAGTAAAGACAATGCTCGCCAATGAGATTATTGAACCATCAACCGGTCCACGGTGTTCAACGATTGTATTGGTACCTAAACTGAACCGCAACGTTTGGTTTACTGAATAGATTTTCTCCATCCGACAGGAAAAAACAGAATTTTCTACTACTTCGTGATTACACCAGTTTAAGGTATTACCCTTTGAGCTACATGGTGTTGGAAAGTGGATTATTGGTAAGAGCAGATAAGTACCTACTCTTAGCAATAGGCCACTAATCTCCTCTTAGGTCCAGTTAAGTATCAATAAATTAAACCCAGCTCAACCCTTGATAGCTTGGCAACTAGCAACAAGGCTTAATTTAGGAGACAAGTGTGTAAAGCACATAAAATCACAAAGTGGTAAATAAGTAAAACACAAAACAAACAAAAAATCTAACACCAATTCATAAAAATAGATTATGGGGGTCATTACTACCTTGGTGGTCTTTTTGCAAGACCGCCGAGGTACCGCTGTGCCAGTGGTGGCGGTCTTTCGTGCCTCGTATTATGACCGCTGGTAGGCCGCCGTCCTTTTTCGTACAGAAAGCTTCCAGCAGCCATACTGGCGGACAGTGGGAAAGTGGAGGTTGCTCAACCTCCACCGCCACGTCAACAGAACACCGTCCACTGAATCACATCCCAAAATTCTGTGTGGCGGCGTTCTGGTGACGGTGTCTGGTGGTGGAGCTGCCCCCATGCATCCCGCCCCCTCCCGGAGGATCAACGGAGAAGGTAAGTTGATAGTCCGTTAGGGAAGAGGGTGAGGGGTGTTGTGTGTTATGTGAGTGCATGGGGGTGTGCGTGTGAGAGTGTAGAGGGGGTGAGTGAGTGAGTGTATGCATGCAGGGGGGTGCTGTGTGTATGGGAAATGTGTGCGGTTCGGACGGTGTGCATGTCTGTTTGTATGTGTGCGGGTATGTGTTGTCAGGGTGTATGTGTGCGTGTAGGGGTGTGTATATGTGCATGTTGGGGTGTGTGCGTGTAGGTGTGTGTATATGTGCATGTTCGGGGTCGGGGTGAGGAGGGGGGTTTTGCCACCTTTGGAGGGTGGCAGGGGGTGGGGGGAGGATTTGTGGGGGGTAGCGGGGGGTGGGGGAGACCCCTATCAGTGCAAGGGAAGGAATTCCCTGGCACTGATAGTGCCTACCACCATGGATCTCATGGCGGTTCCCAACCACCCGAGATCCATGGCGGTATGCAGAATCCTGATACCGTCGGCGGTCCAGTGACGACCGCCGGGCTGGAGAACGCAATCTCCAGCCCAGCGGTCTTCACCACCATGGCGGTCGGAATGGTGAAGTGGCGGGTCATAATTCCATTTTTTTTCCGCCGCCCTGTTTGCGGTCTTACCTCCGCTTTACCACTGACCGCCAGGGTCGTAATGACCCCCTATATTTCTATCTTTAAAATGACACCAAAATGAATACAATCGGATAAGGGGAACCGGAGATATGAATTTTTAAAGAATTACTGTTTTCTAGTGCATAGAAATTAAAAGCACCAATCTGATCATCTGGTTGCACCTCGACGGGGGCAAAGTCAAAGTTTAAGGCCAACCGCAATAGAGCCCTGCTTGGCTACAGCAAGCAGGAGGCCTTGGTCAAAAGTTTACCTTCAGACTTAGTCGTTTTCTTGAAGATTTTATTCAGGAGGACGAAGTCACCAGTCCGATATGACCTCCCTGGAGCCCTTCCTCGTATACGTGTCGCAGGAACCCTTGATGAACATTTCTCTGTGCGGTCTCAGATGATTTTTTGAGATTAAAATCCTTTGACCGGGGAGAACCTGAATCTTGATCCTATGTCCCTGGTGCCCTCTTTGGATACACTGCTGGGGAGATCCCAGTCAACTTTCTACATTCGGACTTATTCACTTTTTCAGAGATTTTCTTCAGCAGAATGAACCTACAAGTCAGGCCGGATCATGGTTGAGGCAAGCCAGCTAGAGTTGCCATGGCGGGTCGATCCCTCTGTAGAGCTTTCCCAAAAAGTTCTCCAATCTCCACCAAACTTCTGGAACTTCTTCCAGAAGGTCTTTTAAGGTTCTATTGGACTCCACAGCTCACCCCAAGGTTCCAGAAGCTCTGAGTTGCTTCTTGGGGGTGCGGACTACAACTCCCAGAATGCACCTGAAACTCCAAAACAGCCACTGGACAGTGGTCAGCTGGTCAGTTTTTTCAGGATCTGAGGATCAGGACTCTGGTTAGCAATTTTTCCATCTGTAGCAAACAGGGAGTCCCTCCTTGAACCAGTTGAAGCCAGGCAAAGTCCTTGTGGTGAAGCCCAAGTGTGCAGCTTGTGCAGTCCTTTAGAGGGCAGTGTCCAGGTGCAGGACGGGGGTTCTAGCAGGGCAGTCTTCTTCTCCTGATGTTCTTCATTGTAGGGATCTGGTAGGGATTGGAGGTGGGGTTGCAGCTCTGCCATATTTATCCTTTCTCCTGGTTGAAAAACAGGAGGGTCCTGGTTCTCCAATCAGATGCAGGGTCCTTCCCCCTATGAGGATAGCTTCCTGCGAAGTGTGGCAAACATCAGGGAGCAACATTCTTCTAAAATCCATCATTGCTGAAACTGATTTTTGGAGGTTACATCTGGCTGAGCCCACTCACTGGTGAGGCAAAACATCTTAAAAACACCCCTCTCCTGCCCTCTCCTAATCTAATCAAGAGGGCACCTAATTGTCTGGGGTTGCAGGATGTGAGGGAGGTGCTGGGTTGCTCCAAATATCCTTCCCTTCCTTTGAAGACCAATTTGGCAGCCCCCCCCCACTTCATGCTTCTCCATATGCCGCAGTAGTTCTCCTCCCCAGGGCACATTCTTTATATTCAGCCCAGACCACTTCACACTTCATCAAAGTAGCCTAGCCAGACTGCCAGAGGCTGGCCAATCAGAGAAGGGCACTATAGAGCTGAAATTGGCAACTTTTCAGGTAGAGTTTAAACTCTTTACCTGAACTAGTTATAATAAATCCAACAATTGTAAGTTGTGAGATTGATTATAGCAAATAACTTGATACCAAACTTGATGTATCTGACACTTAAGGGAACTTTGCTAATCAAAATAAAGTCTCCCCATTTTAGCCTATGGAGGCCATTCACTATAGTGAGGGAAACATGAATTTGTCTGTTTTACCTCACCAGGGCTTATACAACTATTCTTATAAGAACCCTGCTTAAACTTACATGGCACCCAACCGCAGGGGCACATAAGGCACGCCTTAGGGGTGACTTATATGTAAAAAATAAGATAGTTTAATACTTTGAAAGTACTTTTAATTCCAAAGTCGAGTTTGCATGAACCTTAAATTTAAAGCAGACAGGAAGGCAGGCCTGCCTACAAAATGACACTGGGCACCTCAGCAGTGCACCTATGGGTGCACTACCCATGCTGAGGTCCCTAAACCTACATACTAAGGACTTATAGGTAGGTTGACATAGTCAATTATAAATAGCCTAATTTGTATACTCATTTTACACAGAGCACATGCCATGTGACTGGTTAGCAGTACCCAGGGCACCATCAGAGTCAGGAAAACACCAGCATAAAAGTGAAAAATGGGGGCAAAAAGTTAGGGGCCTCTGCAATCAGCCCTGTTTTCTCACACAAGCCCCCACCAGCCCACACCCCCATGAGACTCAGCCGAACCATGGCAGAGTCTTCTTGGCTTGTCAGGTGAGGAAGACAGTGAAGAAAACTGTCTGTCCCTTTGCAGGGCCTACTCTGCCTTACATCCTCTTGTCATGGTCACTCTCTCTGGGTAGTGAACCCATCCCAACAGTAAAAGGACCATTCTTAAACTGAAACTTACCTCTAGGGGTCTTCCTCCCCTCTCTCTGCCAACATGAGTAGTGAGGTGCTTCCCTCCCCTATCCCTACCTTTGCCAGGGTAACACTTAGCTTACCCAAAGAGGTTACCCAACACTTGAGCAACCCCACCATGACCAAAAGGGTCAGGGGGCCTACTTTGTTTTTGGCCCTGGGGTCTGCCTACCAGGCCAAGTGCAATGCAGCCATGAAGGCCAGCACCCAGCTGAGGCTACTGATAGCTGTCAGCACCCAGAACACCACCCTAAGCTCTCCACTGACAGGTGGGTGAGCTGCTTTAGGGGCAACTGTGGGATCCTGGCACCCCTTTTGTTGTTTAGAGTGGGGGGCTACCACATCATGTGGCACACACCTTCCTTCCACTCTCTTTATGTCAGTGCAGGGGCACCACCCTGATTCTGGACAGCTGCCTGACTACTCAGGACTTCCTGGGGGTTAGGTGAGGCCTCACCAGTGCCAACTCTGTACTCCCTCACTACTGGGGCAGAAGGCCTTTGGATCCCTGGAACTCTCTTTATGAGTGACCTACCCTTCCTTTTTTTCTTTCCTGTCCTTGGGGACCCCTGCCTCCTGACTGTAGGAATTAGCTCCCCAGGATTTTGGATTCAGAGGCGCCCTGGGCGACCACCCCATATCGGACCAGACTCACTTCTGGGAGGTCATTGCCCAGGACGCAGTCTAGGGGGAGGTCAGTACTGACCAACACCATAAACCAGTCAAGGATACCCTCCCTCTCTAGGGGCATTATGGCTACAGGTGTGGAGGTGACCTCACCTGTGGCTATCTTGACTCTCCTTGTCTCCCTTGGGACACACATGTCTTAGGTCACCAACTGGTCACTCACTATGGTGTTAGTGGCACCGGTGTGTCTCAGGCCAGTGGTAGAGATCTCATTCACCTGAATGGGGTGAAAGTGCCTACTCCCACCCTAAGGGATCACCAGCTTACCATCTGGTCCTGTCTCCCAGCCTAATGCTATGGAGACTTCATCATCTGAGGAGTCCTCATCCATGGCTACACTGGACAGCCTAACCACCTTCCTTGGACAGGCTGCATCCCCTCTGAAGTGACCTGTCTACTGACAGTCACAGCAAACCCTACTGTCTAAGAGTTTTTTCGACCCTGGTCTCCCTGCCTCTGCTTGTCAGAGTGGGAGTGGGTTCTGCTCCCTTTCTTCTTAGGGTTCTGGGATACAGAGGGAGTATCTGTGGTGGGTTTACCACCTCCTTCCTTAGGTCTTTGGGGACCTGACCCCACTTTCTTGGAGTCTCCCCCCTCAGGCTTGACATCCACCCTGGTTCTCAACCACTCCACAGCTGCCTTACCCAACTCTCTGGGGTTGGTCAGCTTAGAGTCCACTAGATGCTGGCGTAACCTTTTTTGGATACAATTGGTCAAGATGTGCTCCCTCATGATCCAATTGTATAAGCCCTCATAAGAATTTACTTTGTTACCATGTATCCAGCCCTCTAGTGCCTTAACTAAGATGTCTACAAAGTAAACCCAGGACTGGGTATTGATCTTCTGGGTGTCCCTGAACTTCATCCTGTACTGCTCTGGGGTTAGACTAACCTTCTTGGTTAAGCACCTCTTCATACTAGATTATAAATCTGCCTCCTCCCCACTTAAGGTCGGAAGCCTATCCCTCCAAGAGTTGTGGACCAACTCCCATAGATGTGAAACCCAGTATTGAGGATTAACCCTTCACAACCGGAGGGCCCTCTCAAAGGCCCCCAGCCATTTGTCTATATCATCCCCCTCTACATAAGCAGGATCAACCCCCTTGGGTTGTCTGGGGCAAAAAAAAACACCCATGAACACCTCAACTTCTCTGTTGTTGCCACCATCTCTCTGTGATCAGGTTACCAAGGTGCAAGACAGTGTATGTATTAGAGTCTCACACTGGACCCCTTTTTGCCTGCTGCCCTCCTCACTCACCCATCCCTATAATAAAAGCAATTAGTTAAACGTCCACTTACCTGCTGTTGTCCTTTTCCTGAGGTACCAGGAGTCGGCCAATACACCCTGCGTCCCTACGAAGAGTGCAAAGAAGAACGGATTGAGAAAAATCCCAACCCTTACCACCATTACTGGGACTAGGAAGAGAAAGACAATAAAAAAAAAGAAAACAGGACACAATATAACGAGAGCAACAGAATAAACGCTACAAAGAAGCCACCATGGGTTCCTGGTCATTATTTCTCTGCATACTTGTAGTAAAAGCATCTTCAACCAAACCTCTCCGGCACAGTATGCAAAGAGGGCATTTATGCGCAAGGAGGTCCACATAAATGGTGCAGTGAAATCTACAAGATTTCATTGCATCATTTTTGGCATCATGTTTTAATGCCTGCTGAAATTAATGGGCCTCCATGCACTTTACTCCACTAGCATCATACTTTTTGACGCTAGTGGGGCAAAGCACCACAATAGCATCAAACATGTTGACGCTATTGTTCTTAATACTGCCATGGTGCACCGTATCTTAAAGACTGCGCACACATGGTGGCATTAGGGAGGCGCAGGGGGTGCGAGAAAAGTGTCACTTCATGATGTGAAGCACCACTTTTCTTAAATATGGGCCTAAGTTGTGTAAAGTGTGGCACACAATACTCATGCAATAAACACATTTTGGCCTGTCCAGTAGTCTATCACCATAAAGTTTTAGGCATCTCAGTGCTAATAACGCTGTGTATCTTGGTGTGTTTAGTGGTGTATTCTTCTTGTTCTGCTGCCAAGATGGCTTTTGGTGTCATCAGCAATGATCTCAAAGCATTGCCTAATCACCTGTATTGGAAAGTACAGGACATCTTACAAATGTTCCATGTGAACAAGCATCTAATTTTAAAACGTTTTTGTGCCCAAGTGTGTCATACATGTCTGCAGTTTGACTGTACACCAAACTTTGAAAGCAATTTTTTACTGTACTGTGCTTGAAAATGTAAGTAAAAGCATACTTCACTTCATGGTACTTTGAAAAACTGGTGTGAATCACATATTGCCTACAACATGATGATCTGTGCATGTTTGTTTTTTCTTGTATGTTTGCAACTTCTGGAGGAGATAAACTATGGCACATGCATTCAATGACACTTGTGGGATGTAGATAATTGCCTACTGCATAAAAACTAGCATTCACTTGTTGCGTATTAAGGACTAGTTTAAAGAACCTGGGGTGCTGTGGTATTATAGTCAAAATTACCTGCAAATAACATGCCAGAAATGCAAATGATGCAAGTTTGAAAAGAGCTTTGGAACAGGAAATCCTTCTTAATGGTTCTCTGAATGGTGCTAATCTGTTTATAACAATTATTTCTGCAAAGCCAATATAATTATTATAAACATTTATATAAAACAAGGCAATCCTCCACTCACAGTCCTACTTATTTAAAGATTATTTAAAGCATACAAAAAATGACCTAAACCAATGATCCCATCTAATGCATCAATTTTCACATCTGAAGGAATGGTCAAAGGTTTGCAATACTGCCTGTCAAGAACAAATATCCTACAGGCATCAATTTCTCTTCTAAAGATATGGTACAACCTTTCAGCAAAGGTTACATGAAATGTTTGACATACATTTTGGCCAATGCATCTTCCTTCATTTCTTTAGTTTTCTGCAGTCTTCTTTCTTGCCAGCTAGGGGTTACTCCAGTTTTCAATTTCAAAATTGTGGGACTGAATTTAGGATGAGAAAGACAATTCAAATAATCAAAGATTCTGCTGACCCACAGTAATTGCCTAGGTAAATACACTGAATAATTATAATGTTTTGTAAATTGCACTTAAATAGTGTGCTGGTCTGCATACATGTGACCAGAAACTCTGGCATCCAACCACATGGGATCACAAATTTAATGTGTTAATGATCTAGCCTTTCAAAGAACTTGTCATCTTTTTCCCATTAATACCAACAGAGTGAAGATGATTTTTCCCAGGCTACCCTATCATTACCAGGACCTATAAAAACTGTAGAGTCTATTAAAAGTTTCCACTAGAAGACATCAAACTCCAAGGAAAGTGTCTGGAACACAGAAGATTGGGGGAGATTGAATCTATGGGTCAAACTTAATATTTAAGGTAGATGAACTCAACCCTCTCTTTCCATGCCACTTGGTCTACAGCATACAAGTCTGAAAGCATTATATTGGCATAGAAAGAGTTTGAGAAACCAGTAGATGAAAAATGCAGATTCTGTATTACATGTAGCTAGGGCTCAAGATTCCACAAAATTTCAATGTTCACCTTAGAAATGGTATAACATAAGAAGCCTAGCCTTGAACTTAGAAAATAGTACATCTTTCCATTAGAAGCTAGCTTACATACAAGATTGCATCTGTTTTTTATGATTGTGGTCTCTTTAAAATGTATTATAGGTTTATTCTCGGCCCAGTAAAGCTGGAAAGCATTAGTTTAAGAACACTAAGGACCCACTTCACAAAGGTAAAATATAAGTGTATATTTACTCATATGTATAATTGCTACTATACCCAATTGTAACTCTCCGTTTTTTTATATTCACTATTTTGAGTGAAGATTTACACTTAGCTGTAGACTTACAGTCACCTGCCCTTAAGTAAGGAGGCAAAGTCTTCTCTAACAGAATTTACATGGGTAAATGTACAATTAATACATTTTTACTTGCTGGTGAAGAGATCTGCCATCAAGGTGGAGATCTCCTTGTAGGAAAATATAGAGAAATTTTGTAAAGGTTATTAGTCTTGAAAACAATTACTACAAATATTGTTATGTATAAAATATATGTAAATCAAGTTAGAATATGTATTATTAACCTATTGCTACTACAATGAATTGTTACAACACATTCTCTCATCAAAATAAGTGTGTATTGAGTAATAATTTAATATATATATATTATTTCATTTATAAGTATTTGTTAGAAATGGGGTCTTTGGTTGGCAGTCATTTTACCCCCTGTCCAAGCAAGGACCCTCACTCAGGTCCAAGGAGAAACACAACTGGTTAACCCCCACTCACCCCCTTGGTAGCTTGGCATGATCAGGCAGGCTTAACTCAGAAGCAATGTGTAAATTATTTCTACCAACATACACATAATAGAGTGAAACCAGTACAAAATGGAAACCACACAAGTTTAGAAAAACAAGCAATATTTATCTAAATCAAACAAGACCAAAACACCACAAATCCAACATACACAAGTTAAAATATGAATTTTCAAAAGAATAAGAGTCTTACTCCATTGAAAACAATGGAAACGATGATTTTGTACAAAGTACCTTGTTAGCGTTAAAAATAAAGCCCAACGGGCGAGCGTGCATTAGAAAAGTCAGCGATGCATCGATCCCTTCCTCTCAATGGAGGCAGTTCATCATTTCTTCTCTGGTCTGGTTGGTGATGCGTCATTTTTCTCCCTTGCAAGAGAGCGATGCGCCGATTTCCGGACGGGGCACCTCGGATCATCGCAGAGTCGGGATGACTTTGAAGCCCAGGGATGATGCATGGAAAATCCAGTCTCACAGTGTTAGAAAACCACACTGCATGGGGTTTGCATGGTGATGAGCATCCGCAAACAGATGTTGCATGTCGTTTCTCCAGCCGCAATGCGTCGATCTCCTAATCACTATGCAGGTGGAATGTCGATTTCAGAAACGAAGCCGGCGGAATGTCGTTTATCAGCCGCGTTGCAAATGGTGCCCTAAAAATTTCCCTGCATGGCGTTCTGTGCATGGAATTCACCTCTTGGTACACCTTTCAAGGCCCCAGGGACTATATAGGACACCAATTGTTAGGGCAGGAGTCCCAGAAGAAAATGCAGGTGTTAGCAGAATAAGGCCCTCATTCTGACCTTGGCGGGCGGCGGAGGCCGCCCGCCAAAGTCCCGCCGTCAGATTACCGTTCCGCGGTCGAAAGACCGCGGCGGTAATTCTGACTTTCCCGCTGGGCTGGCGGGTGGTCGCCTTCAGACCGCCCGCCAGCCCAGCGGGAAAGAGGCTTCTACGATGAAGCCGGCTCGGAATCGAGCCGGCGGAGTGGAAGCTGTGCGACGGGTGCAGTTGCACCCGTCGCGTATTTCACTGTCTGCGCAGCAGACAGTGAAATACATGTAGGGGCCCTCTTACGGGGGCCCCTGCAATGCCCATGCCAGTGGCATGGGCACTACAGGGGCCCCCAGGGGCCCCGCGACCCCCCCTACCGCCATCCGGATCCCGGCGGTCGGACCGCCGGGATCTGGATGGCGGTAGGGGGGGTCGGAATCCCCGCGGCGGTGCAGCAAGCTGCGCCGCCGTGGAGGATTCAATGGGGCGGCGGTACACTGGCGGGAGCCCGCCAGTGGTGCCGGTCCGACCGCGGCTTTACCGCCGCGGTCGGAATCCCCATTGGAGCACCGCCGGCCTGTCGGCGGTGCTCCCGCGGTCATCCGCCCTGGCGGTCAAAGACCGCCAGGGTCAGAATGACCACCTAAGTCTTTAATGACACTGAGACTTCAAAACAGGAGGCAAGCTCAGTTCAAGCCCTTGGAGATTCTTCTCAAGCAGGAATGCACAACAAAGTCCAGTCTTTGTCCCCTTTCACAGGCAGAAGCAGCAACTGCAGGAGGATAGCCCAACAAAGCACAGTCACATGCAGGGGCAGCACTTCTCCTCAGCTCTTCAGCTCTTCTCCTTGGCAGAGGTTCCTCTTGAATCCAGAAGTGAGCTAATTTTCATGGGTTTGGGTCCAATACTTATACCCCTTTCTGCCTTTGAAGTTGGTGAACTTCAAAGGGAAGTCTCTCTTGTTTGCAAGATCCTGCCTTGCCACACCAGTCCCCAGACACATACCAGGGGGTTGGAAATTGCATTGTGAGAGGGCATGCATAGCCCATTCAAGTGTAAGTGATTACTCCTCCCTCCACTCTAGCACAGATGGCTCATCAGGATATGCAAGCTACACCCCAGCTTCCTTTGTCGTACTGTCTAGAGGGGTTTACAAACAGCCCAACTGTCAAACTGATCCTTGACAGGGAATCCACAAACAGACAGATTCACAGAATGATTTAATCAAGAAAATGCCTACTTTCTAAAAGTGGCATTTTTAAACTGACATGTAGGATGCTGGCTCTGTATACACTATATCAAAATAAGATAGAGTCCAGGGGTACCCCAGAGGCTTAACACAGGCTAAAGTAGGTAATACTAATGTTATCTTTTGTGGTAGTGTGGTCGAGTAGTTAGGCTTACCAGAAGGTAGTGGAAAGTATTTGTTGTGCAGACACAGACAATAGAAGAAGCACACACTCGATGACTTAACTCCAGACCAATGTTTTTCATATTGCAAAAATAACTTTTCTTAATTTATTTTTGGTACCACAAGTTTCAAGTTGCTGGTAAGTACTTCAAAATGTTTGTATTTCACTCATGTATCAACAGTACATTGTTTGAAATTGATAAGTTATACAGTTCTTGAAATATTGGCAATAATCTGTTTTAAAAATAGACACACAGCAATTTTCAGACACAGTTCCTGTGGGGAAGAAATGTTAGATAGTTTTATAGGGAAATAAAATACTTACAGTTTCAGTCTCCAGGTTTTAGGAAGTCCACCGGTTGGGGTTCAAGTTAATCCCAAACCCCCACCACCAGCAACACGGGGCCGGCCGGGTGCAGAGGTCAAAGATGAGTAATTTTAGCGTGGGCTCCTGTGGAGATGGGGGTACTCGGAATCCGGTCTGCCTGCAGGTAAGTACCCGTGACTCAGAGGGAAGACCAAGGGGATTAGAAGAGCACTGGAGGGGCCAAAAATAGGCACCAAACACACACCCTAAATGGCATAGGGGCAGCTGAGTGCAAACAGGACGTCAGGTTTCCAATGCTGGTCTTTGAGGAGACTCCGGGGATCACTCAGAAGCTGCAGGTGAGGTCCAGGGGGATGCCTCGGGCACAACACCAGTCGGACAGGGAGGAGGGCTGCCTCCTGAATGTAGTTGCACTGGGTGTCAGTTTCTCCAATGCCTGGGGCCTGCGGGTGCAGTGTTTCTTTAGGCATCAGATATCTTCGTCCAGAATCTCGCAGTCAGGGGGGTCCTCGGGATTCCCTCTGCAGGCGTTATTGAGTAGGAATGGAGAGGTCAACCCAGGGTGGGCACTTGCTAACAATCGCTAAGGGAACCCTCCCTTGGTGGGGGGACAACCTGGACATGATCCAAGAGCATCGGGTGCAGTGTTGCTAGGACTCAAGCATTCAGAGTGAGGTGGGAGTCTTTGGTTGTAGGTTTCTACTTGGACTGGGCTGCTGTCCATGAGAGTTCTTGGTCCTTTTGGGTGCAGGGCAGTCCTATGGAGCTTGGCAGAGATCGCTGTTCTTGTGCAGGTTTTATGAAGCAGGAGACAGGCCGGTAGGCCTACTGTCAACTCTGTTGTTGTCTTCCTTCTTGCTGGGAGTTCAGCTTAGCAGTCTTTCTTCTTTCTTGTCAGGTCATAAGGAACCTGGGGCCAGATGTAGCAAAGTGTTTGCGCCTCGCAAACGGCGAAAATCGCCGTTTGCGAGGCGCAAAAGCCACTTTGCTATTCAGAAATGCATTTTGCGAGTCGGCTCCGACTCGCAAAATGCATTTCCGACTCGCAAATAGGAAGGGGTGTTCCCTTCCTATTTGCGACTCGCAGTGGGATGCAATTCCATTTGCGACCGCGTATGCGGTCGCAAATGGACTCGCAGTTACCATCCACTTCAAGGGGATGGTAACCCACTCGCAAATTGGAAGGGGTCCCCATGGGACCCCTTCCACTTTGTGAATGGACCCAAAAATATTTTTTCAGGGCAGGGAGTGGTCCAAGGGACCACTCCCTGCCCTGAAAAAATACCGAAACAAAAGGTTTCGTTTTTTTTGCAGTGCAGCTCGTTTTCCTGTCAGGAAAACGGGCTACACTTCAAAAAAAAAAACTGCTTTATTTAAAAGCAGGTTGCGAACATGGAGGTCTGCTGACGTCAGCAGGCCTCCATGTTAGCGAGTGCCTATACTCGCTATGGGGCCGCAATTTGCGACCCACCTCATGAATATTCATGAGGTGGGTCATTGCGACCCCATAGCGAGTTGCAGTCTGTGTCTGAGACACCGTACTGCATACGAATTTGCGAGTTGCAAATTGCGAGTCGCATGGACTCGCACTTTGCAACTCGCAAATTCGTCAGTTGCTACATCTGGCCCCTGGTGTTTTGGGTTCAGGGAAGCCCTTAAATATATGACTTAGGGGCATTACAGGGCTCAGAGGACAGTAGGCCAATGGCTACTGTCCCTGAGGCTGGCTACACCCTCCTTGTGTCCACTCCCTTTGGGGGGCGGGACACATTCCTATACCTCTTAGTCCCTGTCCTCCAAATCAAGATGGATGATTCTGCAGGGAGGGGGGGTCACTTCAGCACTGGACACCTTAAGGGTGGTCCCACCTGAAGTGGTCACTCCACCTTGTTTTTACTAAGTTTCCCACCAAACTAGCCTCCAGAAGTGGGGCTTTGGCTGGGAGTGGGCATCTCCACTAGCTGGAGTGCCCTGGGGCACTGTAATATGAAGCCTGAGCCTTTGAGGCTCACTGTCAGTTGTTACAGTTCCTGCAGGGGGGAGGTGTGAAGCACCTCCACCCAAAGCAGGCTTTGTTTCTGGGCTCAGAAAGCACAAAGGCCCCCACCCCATGGGGTCAGAAACCTGTCTGCTAGTGGCAGGTACACAGCACTAAGGTCACACCCTTGCTGCATATGTCAAGGTCCATCCTGTGCCTGGGTCACAATGCAACATCCCAAACCTCATACTGCTCAGACAATAGCATTGAGGGAGAGGACACATGTAACTGGTCGCTGAAATACACCGTGCACAGTCAGAGGAGGAAATAGGACACTGCTATGACTATCAGGGCAATCCAATGTACCACACATTCCCCAACATCAGCTGTACACATTACCAATGCTGACATCCATATATTGCCATAACAATGCTATGCATAGTATACGCTACATTTCAACTACATATAGGTGGATGTGAACGATCAGAGACTAGGGCAGGTCCAGATTGTTAAGTGTACTGCTAGTGTCAGAGCACCCACAGCCAGTGAAAGGTCTCACCATGAAAATGGAAGTAAGGGGAGGGTTGAGTAGGACACGAAGGTGGCAATTCACTATTTGGCCAAAACCAACACCTAGAGGAGATGATGCTGACAAGTCGACTAACTGACCACAATACATGGGACATGCAGGTGGGGCATAGGCCATGGAGAATGCCCATCTGAAAGACTGGATCAATGAACAGGAACCAAGATCACAATGTGAAAATCATCACAAGGCAGACATGTCACATCACAAATGCCACAACACAGACACACTAATTGTACCCTATTTCATTGCAGAGGACGATGGATCTCCTGCGGATGTGCCTGTCCAGGACTACCCTGATGACATGGATGATGAGCTGACAAACATCAGCACCAGACCCTCCAAGAGGTCCTTGGAACACTCCAGACCCCACCTTCAGTCACAAGGAGGAGCACAGAACAAGCAGCCATCGCAGAGGATCCACCCACCACCCCAATTGTATGACCTGCCAGCTCCGATACAGCTGAGGACTCTGACGACACTGGCACCAGCTTTGAGAGAACTGTAGTCGGAGTACAGCGGGAGCTGGCCAAGGATTTGTGGGTGGGGATGCAAAATATGGCAGCCAGCATAGAGGGGGTGCGTTTGTGCATGACGTCAACTGAAGAACAGACAGCAGCTATGCAAGGGCGGACAACTATCTTGCAGGAAGTAGAAAAAAGGCTGAAGGAAATCAGCACAGCTCTAATACAGTTGACCCAACACCTACAACAGCAATCCTGGCAATGCGTGCACAAATGCAACATTGAACCGCTCAGGGCCAACCTGGCTGCCTACCATCGTGATGTGGCTGCTCTTCTGAAGAACCAGGAGATCCTTCTTGCAGTAGTACTGCCCTTAAGACCCCCACAGGTAGCAGCTACCGGGATGTCTGACTCCACGTCTACACACACTGAGGTGTGTGTTGCCCCTTCACAACCACCACCACCAAGAGCAGAGGGGGCAACACACACATCAGAAGATGAACACCAGGAACAGATCACCTTCACACGTAAAAGTACATGGAAGCAATAGTCCCTGCCACATGGCCAAATATTACCAAGGTCCTGGACTTTGTAACATGCCAGTCTTGCAACAACTGTACTCAAGCATTGTTCTGCAAACCAATGTCTATCTTGTCAGCCTGCCAAGTGATTGTCTCTCACTAACTCATTGGCAAGTCCAGTCCCTCTGCACTGTCTGACACTTCAACCCAGCATGTCCAACGACATGTCCTTTTGCACTTGTGTAGGATCACAATGGAAGATGTCACTATAATGGACTCACAATCATGGACAATGTACATATAGCACTACAGCACTTTTCAATAAATAGCACTTACACAACCACTTTGTCTCTGTGTAATGTGACACATCAACCGTGCAGTAGATCACTGAATTTTGCCTCCTGTCAAATATCATAGCTTGTCAATACAACTGTCCTGAAATAATGTGGGCTGATAAATATGCACAGTGGGCTGGATTCTACCATACTCTGCCCTTCCTGAGGGTAATATCTGAGGAAAAGAGAAACTATACACCATAATGCTGTGTTGGGCAGATGAACCCTTCCGCAAGAGATATCTAAACCATAAAATAGTGCCTTCAAAATGTTGCTTCAATGCAAAACTAACACATGTAACATTGCCCACAAATATAAGCGAACAGTCACCAAACTGCATGAATGAAGGTGTATGAGTTTACATTCAAATAAGTAACCATGCTGAACAGTGTAACAAATGATCTATGTGAGTTATGTACACTATACTACAAAAGAGCTTACTACCACTCACCTTATATGAGTTATGAGATGGAACACATGGAGGACAACCGATACTAACTTAAACATATACTAACCTCTACTAAACAAATATATATATATATATATATATATATATATATATATTTTTTTTTTTCCTTTTTTTTTCTTTTTATAATCACACAAGAAACCCAACATTGCCCCCCACCCACACACTTAAAAATAAACAGTAGAAATATTCAGGACCCCCTACCCCCCACCCACTAACACTAACTAAACTAACATCCTATACTAACCTAACACTAAGCCCCCTAAACCCACAAAGTATAAGAACCAGGAAAGAGGAGGGAGGGGAGGGAATCATATCCGTATATTCAGCTACAGGTTGGACCTCCGGAGGGTCCTCTTGATTGAACGCTCCCGCCGGTTCACCTGTCGCACTTCCTGCCACAGTCGACTCATTTTCCGAAGGACACGGTCCAATTTTCGCTGCATTTGTCCAAAAGCAGCAGGGTCAATGGCTGCAGCTGGGGTGGTCTGGGTGCCAGCCGAGGAAGTATGGGGCCATGTAGTGTCCATGGCTGTGGGCTGCCCTGCAGGTGGTGCTGTGCGTGGGCCTGGAGCACTTGCTGTGGATGTTCCGGCAACGGTCCCAGCTGCTGGTGGTGCCATCTGGGTGGTAGTGGTGATGGTGCTGGTGGTGGTTGTGGTGAGCAAAGAAGGCGCGCTTGTGGAAATGCCCTCCAGGTTCCAGAGGCTCGTTCATGCCAATATCTTCTGCCCATTTTTCGGTACCCAGACTCGACTTGAAGTTATATTGGTACCTCATTGCCCGCCATTGAAACTCCCCGACCTGGATGGGTGTCATATTAGAGGCTGTGAAGAAAAATAGAAAATTTATACATTAGGTACCGCATTGTGTGAAATGGCACAAGAAGTAAATCAGACAATACATCTATTGTACTTGTAACAGCTCATATCATCATACAGATCATTGATTGTCCCTGAGGAAGTACATGGCAGGCCAGCCTACAAAGCTTCTATCACACATAGCACATCCAAACCCTACAAGATGGGTAACAACAGCCATGATTTTGGCATCATAGTTGTGCCAGTTGTCAGCTAACAATCATGCTGCACATCCTCCACCACTGCCAGGGCTACAACTGTCATTGTACGGGATGGAAATCTAGGGCCACATGATCTGCAAGTTGTAAATGGACTTGCCAGTATAGTACTCATGTGAGAAACATGAATGTGTATACTAGGTTCAGACAAAAGATTCACCGATTTACATGTCTGTGTACCAAACTTGTATCATCAGTCCTAGGTACACTATTCACAAACCTATGCCTGTGTTTGAGGGTGGGGGGTGGACTAACAACTAATCATTTCTAACAACAAGGACACCCAGGAAGCTTAGGAAAGCTGGACATGTGTTTGGCTCAGCACACACACCACAGGTAAGGAGGATCTCCAAATAGAAGACAGCAAAACCTTGACCAATCCCAGTGCCACTCATGTTTAGAAATGCAGACCTTTGTCAACATCATTTATTACCAGTAAGCCATGACTTAAAACAAAAACAGAGATGCAAGAACACTCCTGGCCATGAGTTGCATGTACACCTAGGCCATTGCACTCAAGTACCACATACTCGTAGCACTATATGTGGAGCTGCATGCTGCTAGGAAGTTCAACCTACAGTTTAATAAGTACATTAGTGAATTGGGAAGCAGAAGTCTGTGGGTAAGCATTTGGCAGCCCCATTCTGTGAGAATTTGTGTCTGACTGGCTGACTAAATCACAAATTTGGTCCAGTACGACTCTTTCTGATTCAAGTTTATGCACATGTCTCATTCCTATTTACATTGCGGTGCCTACAGGACGGACCTAGAATACCTAAATAAGACAATAGGATAATTCTGTGTCCTGATCGGTATTTCAGCAATGCTCCATGAGGCTACACTCTTATTCTGATAGTTAGAGATAAAGGTGACCAAAAATTATTACCCAGAACATGATATGGTGATTATTATACGTGTTTATTAACACATGTTGATAGAGTGGTGATGGTGAGTTGCGTCAAAAGAAATTGTTGAGAATATGTTGGCGCCTATGCAATCCAGCAGCTGTGTTTTGTTGGCCCCCTCATGTTGATGGCCAGCATCCTCCTCTTCCTCCTCTTCATGCATTTGTTGCTCTGGTTCTAATAGGGGAATGTTCCTTCGTACACAAATGTTGTGCAGGATGGCACATGTTAAAATGATCTTGCAGACCATTTGTGGTGAGTATAGGAGGCTGCCACCAGTGATGTCGAGGCACCTGAATCTTGACTTCAGGATGCCAAAGGTCCTCTCGACTATGGTGCTTGTCCTCCTATGTGTCTCATTGTAGGCACGCTCTGATGCAGTGCTTGGGTTGCCAAATAGTGTCATAATCCATGGCTGGATCCCATACCCCTGATCAGCTGAAAGAGAAAATGATTGAGATCATGTTGATGTAGCTTGCCCCATTAATATCACCTTGCATGGCAGTAGTTGTCTTGTGTTGTCTGTGACTCTTGTGTTATTGTGTTGATTCCTAGGCTTCTAGGATGTACCATCAGGTTGTACGACGGAACACCGATTTCCTAAACAACTAGTGCCATAACAACGTGGTCAGAACACCGACCTCGTTGCTACTACTAATGATTTTACCACGAATGCCTTAACAATGATTTTCGTTGTAAAGGCATTCCCGATAAAAGCATTACTAATAGGCACCATTGACCCTACATCCCTCACCCCACCCCCCACCCCCTCCCCAAAACCTAAAACCCCCTGACCCCCCACCCCCTGCCCAAAACCAAAAACGCCCCACCCCCCCACCCCACCCCAAAACCTAAAACCCCCTGACCCCCCACCCCCTCACCAAAACCAAAAACGCCCCACCCCCCCAACCCCACCCCAAAACCTAAAACCCCCTGCCACCCCACCCCATCCCCAAAACCAAAAACACCCCACCCCCCAACCCCGCCCCAAAACCTAAAACCCCCTGACCCCCCACCCCCTCCCCAAAACCAAAAACACCCCACTCCCCAACCCAACCCCAAAACCTAAAACCCCCTGACCCCCACCCCTCCCCAAAACCAAAAACGCCCCACCCCCCCAACCTCACCCCAAAACCTAAAACCCCTTGACCCCCCACCCCCTCCCCAAAACCAAAAACGCCCCACCCCCCAACCCCACCCCAAAACCTAAAACCCCCTGACCCCCACCCCTCCCCAAAACCAAAAACGCCCCACCCCCCCAAACTCACCCCAAAACCTAAAACCCCCTGACCCCCACCCTCTCCCCAAAACCAAAAACGCCCCACCCCCCAACCCCGCCCCAAAACCTAAAACCCCCCCAACCCCTCCCCAAAACCAAAAACGACCCACCCCCCAACCCCACCCCAAAACCTAAAACCCCCTGACCCCCCACCCCCTCCCCAAAACCAAAAACGCCCCACCCCCCAACCCTGCCCCAAAACCTAAAACTCCCTGACCCCCACCCCCTCCCCAAAACCAAAAACGCCCCACCCCCCCAACCCCGCCCCAAAACCTAAAACCCCCTGACCCCTCACCCCTCCCCAAAAACGCCCTTCGCATGTCTCACCTGCAAGCACACCTTCCACCGCGACTGCACCCCGCCTGCCAGCCCACGCGCCAATAACCACCTCAAATGCATCCTCATCAACGCACGCTCCGTCCACAAGCACGCCATTGAACTATGAGACCTCCTGGACTCCACCGCACCTGACGTCGCCTTCATCACTGACACCTGGATGAAAGCCTCATCAGCCCCCGACATCGCCATAGCCATCCCCGACAGCTACAAGATCACCAGGAGAGACCGTACCAACCAAGTCGGAGGAGGAATCGCCATTATATTCAAGAACTCCATCAACGTCACCACCTCCACCGAAGACACCCCCCTCGCCGCCGAACACATGCACTTCCAGATCCACACCGACCCCAGGACCACCCTCAGAGGAACTCTTATCTACAGACCCCCTGGACCACGCGCCCTCTTCAGCGAATCCATCACTGACTTCATCTCCCCGCATGCCCTTGCCTCGCCGGACAACATCCTCCTCGGAGACCTCAACTTCCACCTGGAGCAGAACAACAACACCAACACCACCACCCTGCTCGATATCCTCGCCAACCTCGGTCTCAAGCAACTGGTGAACACCCCCACCCACATCGCCGGACACACACTCGACCCCATCTTCTCCGCCAGAAACCACTTATCCTTCAGCCACTCCTCCGTAATACACTGGTCCGACCACAGATGTGTCCACTTCACCTTCAGACGCAAGACTCTCCACCTTCGCACACAACCCATCCCACGCAGACATTGGAACAAAATCTCCTCGGAACAGCTACTCTCCACTCTCAGCCACAACCAACCTACCATCCCCACCGACGCCAACAATGCAGCCCTCAGCCTCACACAATGGATCTCCAACTGCGCTGACAACCTCGCATCCCTCAGACGCCTCCCAAGACAGACCAACGCCAGGAAACATCAATGGTTCACAGACGCCCTCAAGGAATAAAAAAAAACTGCCGTACCCTCGTCAAAACCTGGCGCAAAGACCACACCGTAGAAAACATGTCTGCCCTAAAAAACGCCACCCGCGAACACCATCAGCTGATCGGCGCCACCAAAAGAACATCCTTCAAAGGCAGACTGGACAAGAACACTCACAACAGCAAAGAACGCTTCAACATCGTCAAAGAGCTCTCCAACCCTAACGCCAACTCCAACTCCATCATGCCCTCACAAGATCTGTGCAACTCCCTCGCTACCTTCTTCCATCGAAAGATCACTGACCTACATGATAGCTTCGGTCCTCAGACCCAGCCAACCACAACAGAACCCACAGCCCCAGCCATCACCCTCAACGCCTGGACACTCATCAGCGCGGAAGAGACCAAAACCACCATGAACATCATCCACTCCGGTGCCCCCTCGGACTTCTGCCCCCACTTCATCAACAACAAAACCGACGACATCATCGCCCCCCATCTCCAGACAATCATCAACAGCTCGTTTGCATCTGCCACCTTCCCGAGAGCTGGAAACATGCGGAAGTCAACGCTCTCCTGAAGAAACCTACGGCGGACCCCAGCGACCTGAAGAAATTCCGCCCCATCTCGCTCCTCCCCTTCCCTGCCAAAGTCATCGAGAAGACCGTCAACAAGCAACTGACCAAATTCCTTGAAGACAACAACCTACTCGACCCCTCCCAGTCCGGATTCCGAGCCAACCACCACACAGAAACTGCCCTCATCGCTGTCACCGATGACATCAGATCTCTGCTGGACAACGGAGAAACAGCCGCCCTCATCCTCCTCGACCTCTCGGCCGCCTTCAACACTGTCTGCCGCTGAACCCTAATTTCCCTTATCCACTCCACCGGTATCCAAGGACAGGCCCTGGACTGGATCACCTCTTTCCTCTCCAACCGCTCCCAAAGAGTCTACCTCCCGCCATTCCGCTCGGACCCCACCGAAATCATCTGCGGCGTCCCACAGGGCTCCTCGCTCAGCCCGACTCTCTTCAATGTCTACATGAGCACCCTCGCCGACATCGCATGCAAACACGACATCAACATCATCTCCTACGCCGACGACACCCAGCTGATAGTTTCCCTCACCAAGGACCCTACCATCACCAAGACCAACCTGCAGGATGGAATGAAAGACGTCGCAGAATGGATGAAACTCAGCCGCCTGAAACTGAACTCAGACAAAACGGAAGTCCTCATCCTCGGAAACACCCCATCCACCTGGGACAACTCTTGGTGGCCCACGGCCCTGGGCACTGCACCAACCCCCTCAGACCACGCACGCAACCACGGATTCATTCTGGACCCGCTTCTCACCATGACCAAACAAGTCAACGCTGTCTCATCTTCCTGCTTCCTCACTCTCCGCATGCCCCGAAAGATCTTCTGCTGGATCCCCGCTGACACCAGAAAAACTGTGACCCACGCCCTCGTCACAAGCCGCCTGGGCTACGGAAACACCCTATACGCAGGAACCATCGCAAAACTCCAGAAACGTCTTCAGCGAATACAAAACATCTCCGCACGCCTCATCCTCGACATACCCTGCCACAGCCACATCTCCGCCCACCTGAGACACCTGCACTGGCTACCCGTCAACAAAAGGATCACCTTCAGGCTCCTCACCCACGCACACAAAGCCCTCCACAACAAGGGACCCGAATACCTCAACCGTCGCATCAGTTTCTACACGCCCACCCGTCAACTTCGCTCTACCAGCCTCGCACTCGCCACCGTCCCTCGCATCCGCCGCACCACGGCAGGTGGGAAATCCTTCTCCTACCTGGCGGACAAGACTTGGAATTCCCTCCCCGCCAACCTCAGGACCACCCAGGACCACCTCGCATTCCGGAGGCATCTCAAGACCTGGCCCTCCCCCTAGCGCCTTGAGACCCTCACAGGTGAGTAGCGCGCTTTATAAATATTATTGATTGATTGATTAATTGAAAAACGCCCCACCCCCCCAACCCCACCCCAAAACCTAAAACCCCCTGACCCCCCACCTCCTCCCCAAAACCAAAAACGCCCCATCCCCCCAACCCCACCCCAAAACCTAAAACCCCCTGCCCCCCCACCCCCTCCCCAAAACCTAAAACCCCCCACTTACCTTAGTCGACCCCTTGTCACCTGCATCCTCCTCCTTCGCCAACTCCCTTCTTTGTACTTTAACCACGCATGTTCGTAGTTCAGAATATACCTAGTTAAGGCACAAAATAACGGAGTCATGGTTAAAAAAAGCGTTGTTGCACTTTCGTTAACCACGACTTCGTTAAAAAGACGTCGTAATAAAGGATGTTTCCTGTACCATCAGCATTGGGTTGTTTCTTTGGCTGAACGAGTGTTTGCCTGCTGACCGGTTGTCAGCAGTATGTTTTGAGAGTTGCTGTACAGTGTGTACTCCCTAGCATTGTGACTTGTGATGCAGGTGCTCCTGTGTCTTCACTGGGGGTGAGATGATAGTTCCATACACAGATTCAATTTGACAGTGGTGGTCACACGTTTGCATCTATGTACCCTGGACATTTAGACATATGCAATGGATTAATTTAAACATCAGTGAGACGCTTACATTTTGCAAGGTGACAATTAGCCAAACCTCTCCATACGTTGTGATCATTGAGGTCTTAACATTTGACTGTACACTAATTTCACATGTGTGACAAGTTCACTGCAGACCTATCAGACATTCCTGGTGGTGTCACAACCTCAGTGTGTTCCCATTCACATGTGGCTGTCGTGGTGTATGTGTTGTTTGACCTAGAGGGTTGCTGTGCAGTGTGTATCTTAGTAGGTTTCTGTACTTACCAACAAGTAGTCCATTGCCAGATCGTCCATCCTGGAAGTGTTGATTGATTGTACATTGCCGGAAGATGAATGAATCATGTACACTCCCAGGATACTTTGCCACGATGTTGGTGATCAATCCTTGGTGATCCACAATGGCCAGCACATTGATGGAGTGTGTGTGCTTCCTGTTGCGGTATAGATGTTCAGTTGCAGCAGGAGGCACAAGGAGTACATGTGTGCAGTCAATGGCACCAAGGACGTGTGGGAATCCATTAATAGGTAAAACCCCTGTTTGGTCTCCTGCTGCTTCTGCTGTGTGTTTGGGAAGCAGATGGGGCAGGGTGTGAGTCTGATGATGGCATCCAGTACCTTGGGCAGGAAGGCGGAGAATGATGGCTGTGATATCCCAGCAATCAGGGCGCCAGTGGTTTGAAAGGAGCCACTTGCCAACATGTGTAGTACAGCTAGCAGCTTGGTTTCTTTTGGGATGGTGCGGGGTGTCTGCAAGCTGGGTGCCAACTGTGGCTCAATGTTGCGCAGCAGCTGCTGTATGGCTTGCCAGTTCAACCTGTACCTCTGGATGATGTCATGTTCCCTGAGGCCATGAAGGGTTGTCCTTGTGCGTAATATCCTCTCCTGCATTCCGTGTTGCCTTTGGGGTCCCTGCTGGTGTTGTGGAAGCTGCTGTTGTTGTTGCTGTGCTCTGCGTCTGCGTGCACACTGGATGAGAAGCACCTCCATGTCTTCCTTTTGCTGCTCTGCTGTTGCTTCTGTGTGTTTTGATTAAATACAGGTGTGTTTGCCCCATTTTAACGCCTGCCCTGACTCAAGCGTTAATTTTTTATGCAAATCAGGCTGTGCGTCATTTTCCGACTCCGCCTCCAGGCCGTGCAGGATTTTTGTGCGGTAGCATAAATACGACGCACGGGTGTTTGTGTCATTTTTTGGACGGGCACGCTTACCTTGCATATCATTAACGTAAGGCGGTTTCCCGCATCCAGAAAATGACGCACACGGTGAGATTTTGACATCCGTGGGCTCAGGCGTCCAAGTTTAAATATAGGGTAAGGTTTGCGCCGAATGTGCGTCAACATTTTTGACGAACATTTGACGCAGACGAGTATAAATATGTCCCTAAGTGTTTAGGAATGTGCACCTTTCTCTCAGACTGCACTGAGGTACTGCTGCCACCATCCCTACTGGACTGGGTCCTCTGATTCAGCTCCCTCAAACAGAGCTCACAAGCCAGCAGTAACTTTTTCTCTTCAATGGCCGGTCTCCTCTCTTCTATCCCTCTTTGCATCCTAAACTTCTCTAACTCCAACTGATGAGCCCTCTCTGCCTGTCTGTCCTGCAACTCTTCAGGAGTCCTAATCTCGGATGGCTCACTGCTACCTGCCCTGGAAACCCTCCCCCAAGGCATAACAGATACATCCACTACACCATTGTGTATGCTCTGCATGTCCTCATACTCATCCTCCTCCTCTGTGTGCCTCCAACCTCCTTGGCTGTCACCCAGGCCCTCAATGCCTTTTGTAGCTCCTCCTTCCTGATGGAGCTTTAAATGGGACAGGCAAGATCCTTACAGAACTGTTTCAATTTAGCAACTGTGCAACTTTCCAGTTTCCCTAACTCAAAAACAGCTCTAACTGGGGCATCTCCAGATTGAGACACAATGGCAAACCAAAAGTGCAAGGTTCCAAGTCACAAAAAGAGTGCCCACTGAGAAATTCAAGAATCAATAAAAAGAACACAAAAATATAGGAGCAGGAACAACGTCCTAAAAGAGCACTGCAAAATCAAGTAGTATATGGTCACATAATGGTCTGCACTGAAAACAGTAGTGTACACTTATTCAATGTATGTGAAGTACAAATACAAGTACAATCCTCAACGCTGATCACCAATGTTAGAAATGGGTCCTTGGTTGGCAGTCAGGTTACCCCCAAGCAAGGACCCTCGCTCAAGTCAGGGCAAGGGAGAAACACTCCTGGTTATTCCCCAATCACACCCTTGGTAACTTGGCATGAGCAGGCAGGCTTAACTCAGAAGCAATGTGTAAAGTATTTTGTAACAACAACCACAGTAATACAGTGAAAACACTACACAATGGACACCACACCAGTTTAACAAAATAGGCAATATTTATCTAAATCAAACAAGGCCAAAATGACAAAAATCCAACATACACAAGTGAAAATATGAATTTTCATAAGAATAAGTCTTACTCCATAGAAAACAATGGAAACAATGATGTTGTACAAAGTACCTGGTTAGTGTCAAAAATAAAGCTGCTTGGGAGAGAGTGCGTCGGAAAAGTCAGCGATGCATCGATCCCTTCCTCACAAGGGAGGCTGTGCAGCATTTCTTCTCCAGTTGGGTCAGTGATGCATCACTTTTCTTCCTTGCAAGAGAGTGATGCGTTGATTTCCGGATGGGGCACCTTGGATCCCTGCAGAGTCCAGATGACTTTGGCACCCACAGACGATGCATGGAAAATCCTGTTACACAGTGTTAGAAAACCGCACTGCGTGGGTTTGCGCCATTATCAGCAGCCGCAAGCTGGTGTTGCACATCATTTCTCCAGCCGCAATGCTTCGATCTCCAAGCCTCAATGCAGGTGGAGCATCGATTTCAGCGACAAAGCCAGCAGCATGTTGTTTATCAGCTGCATTGCAGATGGTGAGACGATAATTTCCCTGCATGGGATTTACAAACATCCCAACTGTCAAACTGACCCAGACAAGGATCCACAAAGAGGCAGAGTCACAGAATGGTTTAAGCAAGAAAATTCCAGTGAGCTTTACCTGTATATAGTTTTAATTATTTATTTGAATTTTTAATACATCTGCCCACATAGCTGTGGATGTCAAGTTTGAGAAATTGTCCTGGATCTGTGTTGAGCATTTTCATGGGATGCTTGTAGGAGGCTGGCCTGGCTTATAGTGGGTACCAATGGTACTTACACCTTGTGCCAGGTCCATTTATCCCTTATTAGTAGAGTGTAGTAGTGTTCTAGCAGCTTAGGCTGATAGAGATAGCTATAGCAGAGCAGCCAAGGCTGAACTAGGAGACATGCAAAGCTCATGCAATACCACCTATATCATAAAGGTACTATATCATGAGAAAGACAATACTCATAGTTACTAAAAATAAAGGTACTTTATTTTAGTGACAATGTGCCAAAAATATCTCAGAGGATATACTCCCATAGGAGGTAAGTAACATACCCAAAATATACACAACAAACCAAATCAGATAAGTAAAACAGTCAGAAAATAGTGCAAATACTGTAGAATACAAAAGGATGCAATATGCCTAGGGGCAACACAAACCATATACTAAGAAAGTGGAATGCAAACCACGAATGGACCCCTAGGCTAGTGTAGTGTGTAGAGGGTCTCTGGGAGTATAAGAAAACACTAAGGGTGTAAAAGATACTCCAAGACCCTGGAAAGTAGGAGTAAAGTACTACTATTTCCCCAGAAACACACTAAAGTCGTGATAAAGGATTTTGCAAGGACCACAACAGACTGCAAAGCACTGAAGACGGCTTCCTGGAACCGAAGACTTGCAAAGGAAGGGGACCAAGTCCAAGTGTTGCTAAAGTGTCCAGTGGGGGCAGGAGCCCACTAAACCCCAGATGAAGATGCAAAATGGCTGCCTCTGGTTGGAAGAAGCTGCAGGTTTTGAAACAATGAAAGGAGGTAGGAAGTTCTTCTTCATGCAGATGATGTCCCACGGCGTGCTGGAGGATGCAAAGTTTTTTCCTTGGCAAAATACCACAAACAAGCCTTGCTAGCTGCAAGAGACGCAGATGGAGAAAAAGGTTGCTGCCTGGGCCCAGTAAGGACCAGGATGTCGCCACTTGGGAGTGGAGACAGAGGAGGCCCTCAGCAATGTAGAGAGCACTCAGACAGGAAGGAAGCACCTGCAAGAGTCCTTGAACACGGGTTCAAGACGTATGAATATGGCTGTGTTCTTAACACTGCAAAGAGAGGTCCCACGACACCGGAGGTCAACTCAGGAAGCTGAGCATTGCAGGACACAGTGCTGGGGACCTAGGCTCGGCTGTGCATGCAGAATTTCTTGTAAATGTGCACAGAAGCCCTTGTAGCTGCAGATCACATGGTTCACAGGATTACTGTCTTGGGACGGGAGGCAAGGACTTACCTCCTCCAAATTTGGACAGTTGGACCACTGGACAGTCTGGGTCACTTGGGTCCACCACCTGTGTTCCAGGGGCCACGCTCATCAGGATGAGAGGGGACCCAGAGTACCAGTGATGCTGACATTTGGTGCCTGCTGGAGCAGGGGGAAGATTCCGGTGACCCACAGGAGATTTCTTAGTGGCTTCCAGTGCAGGGTGAAGGCAGGCAGCCCCCAGAGCATGCACCATCAGGAAATAGTTGAGAAAGCCAGCAGGATTAGGTGCTACAATGTTGCTGGTAGTCTTCTGACTACTTTGTTGCAGTTTTGCAGGCGTCCTGGAGCAGTCAGCGGTCGATCCTTGACAGAAGTCGAGGAGAGAAGTGCAGAGGAGCCCTGATGTATTCGTGCAAGTCGTAATCTGAGGAAAAGCCCACTGGAGAGACCCTAAATAGCCCTCAGAGGAGGATTGGCCACCTAGTCAGGTAAGCACCTATCAGGAGGGGTCTCTGACATCGCCTGCTGGCACTGGCCTTTCAGAGGCCTCCAGAGTGCCCTCACACCTCTGGAAACAAGATGGCAGAGGCCTGGGACACACTGGAGGAGCTCTGAGCACCACCCCGGGGGTGGTGATGGACAGGGGAGTGGTCACCCCCTTTCCTTTGTCCAGTTTCATGCCAGAGCAGGGACTGGGGGTTCCCTAAACCAGTGTAGACTGGCTTATGCAAGGAGGGCACCATCTGTGCCCCTCAAAGCATTTCCAGAAGCTGGGAGAGGCTACCCCTTCCCAGCCTTTAACACCTATTTCCAAAGAGAGAGGGTGTAACCTTCTGCGCTCAGAGGAAAACCTTTGTTCTGCCTTCCTGGGACTGGGCTGCCCAGACCCCAAGAGGGTCGAACCCTGTCTGTGGGGTGGCAGCAGCAGTAGCTGCAGAGAAAACCCCACAGAGCTGGTTTGGCAGTACTGGGGGTCCATGGTGGAGCCCCCAGGATGCATGGAATTGGCTCTCCAATACTATATTTGGAATGAGGGAACAATTCCATGATTTTAGGCATGTTACATGGCCATATTCGGAATTACCATTGTGAAGCTACATCTAGGTATTGACCTATATGTAGTGCACGCGTGTAATGGTGTCCCCGGGAAAATGGCCCTGTACCATATGAGAGCACCTTTGCCAGTGCAAGGGCGTCCTCACATTTAGTAACTATGCACCTAACCTTCAGCAAGTGAAAGCTAGACATATAGGTGACTTATAAGTTACTTAAGGGCAGTGAAAATGGCTGTGAAATTACGTGTGTGTTATTTCCCTCAGGCTGCAATGGCAGTCCTGTGTAAAGGATTGTCTGAGCTCCCTATAGGTGGCAAAAGAAATGCTACAGCCCATAGGGATCTCCTGAAACCCCAATACCCTGGGTACCTAGATATCATATACTATGGAATTATAAGGGTGTTCCAGTATGCCAATTGAAATTAGTGAAAGTGGTCACTAGCCAATAGTGACAAATTTAAAGGTAGAGAGAGCATGAGCACTGAGGTTCTGATTAGCAGAGCCTCAGTGACACAGTGAGGCACCTCACAGGAATACACATTCAGGCCTCAAACTATGAGCACTGGGGTCCTGGCTAGCAGGATCCCAGTGAGACAGGCAAAAACATACTGACATACATGTTAAATTGGGGGTAACATGCCAAGAAAGATGGTACTTTCCTACAATGCTGACTTACTATCAGGGGAGGTCTAGCTGCTGTACTGCCAAAGCCATGTGGTACTTGTTGTTGGCATGGCATGACTTCAGCATAGGGTTCCCCATGTTGCATGGTTTCAAGAATGCAGTTTGGCTGTATATGGTCCAGCCTAATCCTTTCACATGACAGTCCATCTACCTATTGTAGGAGGCTGGCCTGGTTTCTAATGGGTAGCAAAGGTACTTACACCTTATATCAGGTCCAGTTATCCCTTATTAGTGAAATATATTCAGTGTCTAGAAGCCATGCTGTCTAGAGGTAGCTGTAGGCAGAGCAGCCAAGGTTGTACTAGGAGACATGCAAAGCTCTTGCAATACCACTGTAGTCACACAGTACTTACATACATGAAAGACAATATTCAGGGTCACAAAAATAAAGGTAATTTATTTTAGTCACACAATGCCAAAAATACTTTGGAAACTATACTCCCTCAGGAGGTAAGTAAATTACACAATATACACACTAGGAAGCAGAAAAAGGTAAGTACACAATAGAAAAACAGTGCAAATAGTGAAAAACCCAAAAGGTTGCAAGGGGCCTGGGGGAACACAAACTATATACTAAAATTGTGGAATCTGAAAGTCAATTTCCCACCTTGGCAAGTGTAGTGTGTAGAGGGGTTGGGAGTGTAAGAAAACACCAAAGATAAGTAAAATACCCCACCCCGGAGCCCAGGAAAGCAAGAGTAAAACACAGCAAGTTCCTTGAGACACACTAGAAGTCTTGATAGAAGATAATTCAAGAACCAGAAAAGACTGCAAGACACAAACAATGGATTCCTGGACCTAAAGACCTGTGGAAGAAGGGGACCAACTCCAAGAAGCACTGAAGAGTTCAGGAAAAAACAGGAGCCCCTGCTAACCTGGACGAAGGTGCAAATGAAGAACCACTGGTGAGAAGACAAAGTCAGTATTGCACCAAAGAAGACAGATGCGAGTTCCTGGTTGGTGCTGAAGATGTCCCACGCTAGATGGATGAATGCAGTCTGGTTTGCGTCGCTGGATTCTGACAACAAGCCTTGGCTCACACAAAACACGCGGTTGGCAGAAAATGGCGCTGCCCAGGACCATTTTTCTAGACTTACTGAGTGCAGGGATGCCATTTTACATGTGTACTGGACATGGGTCTACCTATGTCCAGCTACATAATGGTAACTCCAAACATAGGCATGTTTGGTATCAAACATGTTGGAATAATACCCCAAAGCTTCTGCAAGCATTGGTTGTATGATTCCATGCACTTTTGGGGCTCCTTAGAGGACCCCCAGTATTGCCACTTCAGCCTTCTGAGGTGAGCAGTGCCATTTTCTGCTAACTGCAAGCTTTGCATGTGCCAATGCTTGTTAGTGGAATCCAGTGACACAAACCAGACTGCAATCTTCCAGTCGGCGTGCGACATCATGTGCACCATCCAGGAACACAAATACGTCTTCTTGAGTGCAGTACTGACTGTTCTTGTCTACCGGTGATTCTTCTTTTCCACCTTCATCCGGGTTAGCAGGAGTTCCTGTTCTCCCTATACTCTTTTGTGCTCTTGGATTTGGTCCCCTTCTTCTAAAAGTCTTCAGGTCCAGGAATCCACTGTTGGTGTCGTGCAGTCTCTTCTGGTTCTTGCATAATCTTCTTTCGCGTGTTTCTTTGTGTGGTTGGAAAGTTACTGTGTTTTACTCCTGCTTTCATGGGCTCTGGGGTGAGTTCTAGTACTTACATTTAATGTTTTCTAGTACTACACTTGCCTAGGTGGGAAACCAACATTCGCTTTCCACTTTCTTAGTATATGGTTTGTGTTCCCCAGGCCTATTTCTGAAGATTGTGATTTTCACTAATTCCAATGTTTTCTAACAGTTTTCTTGCACATTTTTGCATAATGTTGTACATATGTTGTGTAGTACTTACCTCCTAAGATAGTATAGTCTCTATGGTATTTTTAGCATTTGGGTCACCAAAATAAAGTACCTTTGTTTTTGTAGCACTGAGGACTATATTTATATTTTTTTTGCGCCGCATTTGCACCTCTTTTTGACTAAAAAATGGTGCAAACTTACAAAGTACAATTGTATTTTGCAAAGGTTGTGCTGCTTTTGCATTAAAAAAATGACGCAAATACGGCACTAAAAAAGTATAAATATGGGCCTCAGTATTTTTCGTTCATCTGTGGGTGCTGTGTGACTATAGTGGTATTGGAGGAACTTTTTTATGTCTCCTAGATAAGCCTTGGCTGCTCAGTTACAGCTACCCCTAGAGATCCTGGTTTCTAAACACTGCCTACATTTCACTAATAAGGGATAAGTGGACCTGGCATGAGGTGTAAGTACCATAGATACCCACTACAAACCAGTCCAGCCTTCTAATTGGTCAGTTAGGGAGACCATTGAGGCTCTTTTAGTCTCTGATAGGGGCACTGACCTTGCATGGATGAGTACAAGCAACAACCTGGTGTTCAGGTTGAGGCCTACAGGGGCACAGGGCCAGTGTTACAATGGTGACTGAAAAACAGGTGGTCCCTGAGCAACTCCTTCTTGGTCATCAGTACCAAGTGACAGACCTCCATAACAACACTGTAAGCCACCCCATAGCTGTTGTTGATCTCAACTGGGGGGGTTACTGGTCCTAAATGAAGGTGTGGTGTCCACAGACCTGCCTGTAGAGTTTCTACTAGGGAACAACTTGGAAACTTCTGCTTGGGATGAAGTGTAGTTGGAGGCCCATGCATTCATGCTGGCCATTCCTGGACATATCTTTGCTTTGACAAGGGCTCAGGCCAAGAAGCAAAGAGGACAGTGACACTTGGATCCTGGAACAATGGACCAACAGCTTCCCAAATGCAGGGGTAGAAAGGGTAAAAAGTTATCCACTATCCTTCCTTCCACTGATGATTCTCCCTTTGAGGAGGAGGATTCAACTCCCTGGACAGAACCCACACCTGAGGAGCTGTAATCGGACACAGCTGAGCTTTTAGGTGCAGGGGCTGCCAGGGAGGAGTTAAGTGTGGCACCGCAAACCTGCCCCACTCTTGAGGGTTTAAAACAGCAAACTGTAAAGGAAGAGGCAGGGAATATCAGTGGCAGCCATAGGGTGTACTGGGAAAACAATTTCTTATATACTGAGGCAAGGAGCCCAAAACCCAGTGCCACGAGGAGATTGGTCATTCCCTTGCCGTACAGATCATTTTTGTTGACCTTAACTCACAATATTCCCCTTGCTGGATATCTGGGGCAAAGCAAGACCTGGGATAGACTGGCCCCTCACTTTCACTGGCCTCACATGTCTGAGGACACAAAGGAGTTTTGTTGCTCCTTTGTCACTTCCCAAGCCAATGGCTAGACAGGAGGCACTCCAAAGGCCCCCTTGATCCCACTGCCAGTGGTTCGGGTACCCTTTGAAAGGGCAGGGGTTGATATTGTTTGCCCCCTTGACTCTCCCACAACTTTTGGTAATAGATTCACTCTTGAGGTTGTCCACCACCATGCCATTAGATATCCAGAAGCTATACCTCTAAGGACCACTACAGCACCTGCAGTGGCCAAAGCCATTCTGGGAATCTTCTCCAGAGTGGGTTTCCCAAAAAAAGTGGTGTCAGACAGAGGTAGTAACTTCATGTCTGCATACCTAAAAACAATGTGGAAAGAGTGTGGGGTAACTTACAAGTTCACCACACCTTACTATCCCCAGACAAATGGGTTGGTTGAGCATTTTAATAAAACACTCAAAAGCATGATGATGGGACTCTCTGAAAAACTCAGGATGAGATGGGATATCCTATTACCTTGCCTCCTTTTTGCCTACGGGGAGTTACCTCTAAAAGGAGTGGGCTACAGCCACTTTGAACTCCTCTTTGGTCACCCTGTGTTAGAGGTCCATTAGCACTTATGAAAGAGGGGTTGGAGCAACCCTTGAAGCCCCCTAAACAAGATGTAGCGGAGTATGTGCTTGGCCTAAGATCTGGAATGGATGAGTACATGAAAAAGGTCACTAAGAACCTTCAGGCAAGCCAAGAATTGCAGAAGCAATGGCATGACCAGAAGGCTGTCCTGACAGGTAGAAAGTGTGGGTCCAGGAGCCTGTGACACCCAGAGCACTCAAAGATAAACAGAGTTGACCACACACCATAGTGGAGAAAAAGGGTAAAGTCACTTATTTAGCTGACCTAGGCACTCCTAGAAGTCCTCTCAGAGTACTTCATGTGAACCGCCTGCAACCCTACTATGACATGGCTGACTTAACCCTGCTCATGGCCACTGATGAAAGACAGGAGGAAGAGAGTGACCCTCTTCCTGACCTCTTCTCCAATACTGCAGCAGATGGCTCATTCGATGGAGCAGTTCTAGCAGACTGCCTTACTGAGTCTCAGAAGGAGGACTGCAGGAACCTCTTAGGCACGTTTTCGGAACTCTTTCCTCGGACACCTGGTCAGACTACATGGTGTGAGCACACCAATGATACGGGGACAGTTTGCCTGTCAAATGTAAGATTTATAGGCAGCCGGATCATGTCAGAGATTGCATTAAAGCTGAGGTTAAGAAAATGCTTGACCTAGGAGTGATTGAGCACTCTGACAGCCCCTGGTCCAGCCCAGTGGTGCTTGGCCAGCCCAAACCTCACTCTCAAAATGGGAAAAAGGAGATGAGGTTCTGTGTAGATTACAGAGGGCTCAACACAATCACAAAGACTGATGCCTACTCTATACCCAGGGCAGATGAGCTATTGATACACTTGCATCTGCCAAGTATCTACACACTTTTGATTTGACTATAGGGTATTGACAGATCAAACTATCAGCAGATGCTAAACCAATAAAGATGGGTAACATGGGAGACATCATTGAAGCTTTTTTCTATCTTCAGGCCAGTTGGGTGTTTACACTCTGCTTTCTGACACAACTGTTGGCAACCTTGGCATAGTATTGCAGTACAGGAAGGAAGTCACGACCAACCTGTTGGACATTCCTGCCACATCTGTCCACCTGTCAGACTTATTGACTCCTATATCTGCATTTCAATTTATATCCATCACATTAAATGGTAGTGGTGACAATGATGACATGTAAGCCATTAGTGTGCTGAATTGTGTTTATTGTGATTTAAAGTGCATTTGCTTAGGAGTGGGGTCATGGGGTTTGAAAGCATCAGAGTAGGTGGCCTAACTGTTGGTTTCACAGGTCCAGTTTCCAAGGGGAAATGGACTTTTGGCAGTTGACACTCAACTAGGTGTCTCAGTGGCACACAAGGGAGAAGGTTCATGAGAGCGATCACTTTGTGGCGTTGTTTTTGGTCTTGGCTCAGGTCCTGCAGGATGCCTGGATGGACAACCTATTTTGTGTGGGGGATCCTCAGCTGCAGGGGTAGGGATGCTCATAGCCTGTGGATCCTCTGGTTGGGCCTCCATTGTAGTAGCTGTGGCAGATGTAGATGAAACAGGTGTTGATTGCCTACTGGTAGGGGCCTGCTGGTGGGTGGAGGATGCACCCAGGATGCTGGTAAGTTCAGTGAGAACTCCACAAATGGAGGCCATGGTAGCATTGTGTGTCTGCAACTGCTGCATGGCCTCCGGTTGCTATTCCATCTCCAGCCTCTTGTTCTCCTGCAAGGTTGTCAGTATTTGACCCATCCTGTCCTGGGATTGCTGGTATGCTCCCAGGACTCTGGAGATGGCTTCCTGGCCAGTCGTGTTCCATTGGTGCCTCATCCCTTGACCCACAGTTGCCATCCCCCTGCCCCTTGCCCCCTGTGCCCCTGGCAAAGTATGCCCACTCCCACTGACTCCAGGTCTTTCATCATCTTAGATGTTAGAGGCCGGCTCAGATCCTTGTATGGTGGAGCACAATATATATTGATCTGCCATTGGGACACATTGATGAAGAGGAGGGGTTTCCTGTGCTGTAGTAGCTATAGAGGTGAGGGACTCATATATGGGCAGGGTGAGACTGGTGGTGATGGACTGACCAGTCATCCCGATGGGTCAGGTAAGGCATCACCTTCCAGAAATACAGAGTTGTAGTCCTCAATCGGACCTACTTCCAGGGGCTGACTGTGTCAGGCATCCTCTACTGGGTGGCAGTAGTAGGGATACCTGTGGATGGAGAGGAAGTCTATTATATTGTTGAAATGTACTTGTTGTTCACATGGTTGTTTGCCATCATAGCCTTGACATGATTTCCAGTGATGGCATGTACTAGTGAGCAGTCTACGCATCCTGTAGGTAAAGCGGGTGACGTGGTTATACGTGCAGGTGTCTCAATGTGGAGTGGAATTGGCAGTTATGCAAAGGTGGGGAGTGTTGCCTTGTGGTAGTTGCAATACTTTCTACACTGGGAGATGTCTTTGCACTTTGTGGGCCTGTGTGAGATTAGTGGTATTGGGGAGGTGTGAGATGCAAGGGAGGGTATTGGGGTCAGAATGGATTGTTGCATGTAAGGGTGCTGTGAGGGTGTGTAAGGGTGGTGGGGGTACATGCTGTGCAGGAGTACATGGTGCCCGGGCAGTGTTGTTGACTTACCATAGTCCAGTCCTCCTTGTATTCCAGTCAGGCCCTCTGGGTGCAGGATGGCCAAGACCTTCTCCCATGAAGTTAACTCTGAAGAATGAGGTGGTGGTCCACTGCCTGTCTTGTTGATGGCTATGTGGTGTCTTGCCGCCATGGACCGGTCCTACCCCAGTAGGTTGTTCCACCTCTTCCTGGGGTACTCCCTTGTGTATGGATGGTTTCCACTGAGTTTACCCTGTTGACGATCCTCTGCCATAACTTTGATTTCCTGGCTACGGATGTCTGCTTGGGCTGTGCTCCAACCAGTTGTGGCTCCACTCAAGACCCTCAACTCCTCATCTGTGAATTGTGGGTGTTTCTGTCATGACATGGTGGATGTGTTATGGGTGGTGGGGTGTGTAACGTGTAGGGGTGCAGGGTGTGCTGTTTGGTGAGGTGGGGTTGTGTTGTGTGGTTCAGTTTGCTTGTGGTATGTGGTGGTTGTGTGCAGTGGCAATGTGTTTGTTGTGTGCAGGGATGTGGTTGTGTAGTGTATTCTGTGTGTTAGGTGTGGTGGTGCCTATGGTATCCAGGTGCAGTGTCTTCTATTTGTGCATTCTTCAGTTCCTCTGAGTAAAATTCAGGATGCAGGGGGTTGTGGGTATGTGTGGGGTGTGTTTTATAGTGCAGTGATCAGGTGTGTGTGGTGTGTATATGTGTGTCAGGTGTAGGGTATTTGTACTGTCCAAAGTTGTATTGTGTTCTGGTAAAGTTGAATTTTTGACCCCAATGGTTGGGACCGGCAATGGATTTCCACCATGCAAAAACTGCTATGCTGCTTTGTGGGTCGTAATTTAGAGGGCGGGACATTGCCAGCATCTCAGTGCTGGTGGTAGGACCACCTCTCTCCCACCCTTGGTCAGGCTGACGCTGTTGGATTTTTGGCTGATGTTGGCCAGTCTGCAGTTTGTGACTCGTAATACGGCGGTCATGAGACCGCTGACACTGGCAGTCTTTTGGCCCATGCACAGACAGCGGTCTTCTGCTTAGACTGCCAAATTCGTAATGAGCACCTCAATGTCAAACTAATATAAATGAGTCTCAAACCCATAGTATAAATGTACAAAATCACCAAAGGAGAATTAAAGCGCTGCATAACATTATGGGGGTCATTACAACATTGGTGGTAAAAGCCGCTTACCGCAGTGCAGAAGACCGCCAATACACCGCCGCAGCCGCGGAATTCCGCCACAGCTATTATGACACACATCTCGGAATCCGCCGAAATTCAGTCACCCACACAAGACTGCCACACCAAAGGTCAGTGTTAAACTGGCGAAAACAAAACCTCCACCTCCACGCCAACAGAAACACGCCCATGCTGTTACGACCCACGAATCCACGCAGCGGTCTTTCAACCGCGGTAGTCCATTGGCGGTACACACCGCCGCGCTCAAAATACACACACATCTCCAAAACACCGCCACATTGGACAATTCGAATTACACACACCTGATACACATACACACACCACCCCCACACACCCAATTCAAAATAAAACACACACCCACATCACCCACAAACCCCTACGACCAAAAATTAGAGACGGAGGCCAGAGAGACAGCACTGATTAGACAATCCCACCACACAGAGGCACACAACACCATCACCCACACACCATCCATGCACAAAACACCCCATACCACTACACATCACTACAATCATCACCACATACACCACCTCACACATCACACACACCACCCCATGGCACGCCAAAGACACCCCCGCTTTTCTGAGGAGGAGCTCAGGGTCATGGTGGAGGAAATCGTCCGGGTAGAGCCACAGCTCTTTGGCTCACAGGTGCAGCACACCTCCATAGCCAGGAAGATGGAGCTATGGCGCAGAATAGTGGACAGGGTCAACGCAGTGGGACAGCACCCAAGAACTCGGGAGGACATCAGGAAGAGGTGGAACGACCTACGGGGGAAGGTGCATTCAGCGGTCTCCAGGCACAATATTGCGGTACAGCGGACTGGCGGCGGACCCCCACCTCCTCCCCCACAACTAACAACATGGGAGGAGCAAGTCTTGACCATCATGCATCCAGAGGGCCTTGGAGGAGTCAGTGGAGGAATGGACACTGGTAAGACAAATCTTAACTATCATATCCCCCACCCTACCTGCATGCTATCACACACCCCCACCCTCACACCCTCCCCTATCACCCCAAATCCTCAATAATGTACTAATAACACAAACCACTCATCCCAACACCAGGCCCTGCATGATACAACTAAGCATGGTCACCCCTCACCAAAGCATGCTCACTGCACATACCAAGAACAACCCCCTAACCATCATCACACAAGCCCCCACACAGGAATGCTAGCACTGGGGTACACAAACTCCCACCTATTGCACACCATCACACACACACATGCAATAATCATGCTCTTATGCCCCTGCAGGATCACGAAGGACCGTCACCACACCGGAGGTTCCAGACATCTCCACTCCACCCACAGAAGAGGCCCACAGTGACGATAGCAGCTCTGCCCTACTGGAGCCTGATGACCAGCCCGGACCATTGTGGGCCTCGGGACAGTCGGTTCCCCTCGCACAGGCACAGCCCAACACTGACCTTCCACCCTCTGGTAACACCAGCACAGCACCCACCCAGCGGTCCCAAACCTCCCTACCCAGGACAGGTCAATCAGCTGTGTGTCCACCACTACAGGGAACCCAGGATAACCCACCACCCCAACAACAACAGGGACCTGGGGACAGTGGTAGTGGGCACACGGTCCAGGGGACGGAGGCACAGGAACACAGGGGAACTGGGAGGGCTGCTGTGCGACAGGGGGCGGACAAGCCAAGGGAACCCACTCTCCACGAGGCCCTCTCCTCCATCATGGGAGCATATCATCAATCCCAGGGGACGATGGTGACGGTCCTGGACAAGTTTCAGGAGACCCAGCGCATGCAGGACGAACTGTATTTGGGGTTCAGGGAGGAGCTCAGGACCATTAGCTCCGCCTTGGGAACCATCGTAGGGGTGCTGAAGGACATACAGCAGACCTTGAGGGACACCGTGGCACTACAAGGGGCCCCTGACACTAGCCAGGACGATTAGCTGCCCACCACCTCCGCCGGCGCTAGTGGACAGGACGCCCCGCCACAGGACCACCACACCAGCACCCCACCCCCTGCAGACGGACAACCACCACGCAAGCGGTCCCTGAGAGCCAGGAACAGGACAGAGCAAGATGGCAAGACCCCCACCAGGAAATGAGACCACCCTGATTGTCCCCCCACTGTCTCACTTTGTTACCCTGTCCATACTTAAACTGCCTCAGCTCCACTTCCTATGCCCAGATGGGCAGTGCACCTGTGAGTCTAATAGACTGGACTCTGCTTTGGACATTCCTCCACCATCACCCATCACCATTTTACAACCCCCCCTCCATTTTTGAGCACTTAAATAAACACCCTTGAACCACAAAACATTCTGGAGTCAGTCTATGATATTGAAAAATGTATTATCAATGACATTGTCAAAATGCATTTATAGTTGTTAAGGCAACATACCAATGTCACACATCACAAGTCCTTGAAGGATGCATGCAGATGACACACGTTGGTAACCACACCTGTGAAACCGGAATGGAAAGGAACAACTCAGTTACCAAATAATCCCAGTAAATTACACACAGGATAGAGTAAGACGTGTGACAGTGAATTTAATGTAAAAAATGAAAATGTTCTCACCTGTGTGTCACTGGAAATATTGCTGTATGACTGAATCCCTGTTGTCGTTGTCTTCTTCCTCAGCTTCCTCCTCATCACTGTCCACAGGCTCCACAGGCTCCACAGCTGCCACAAAACCGTCATCTGGACCATCCTCCTGCAGAAAAGGCACCTGGCGTTGCAAAGCAAGATTGTGAAGCATCGAGCAGGCGATGATGATCTGGCACACCTTCTTCGGTGAGTAGAATAGGGAACCACCTGTCATATGGAGGCACCTGAACCTGGCCTTCAGGAGGCCGAAGGTCCGCTCGATCACCCTCCTAGTCCGCCCATGGGCCTCATTGTAGCGTTCCTCTGCCCTGGTCCTGGGATTCCTCACTGGGGTCAATAGCCAGGAATAGTTGGGGAAACCAGAGTCCCCTAATAGCCACACACGGTGCCTCTGGAGTTGACCCATCATATCAGGGATGCTGCTATTCCGCAGGATGTAGGCGTCATGCACTGAGCCAGGGAACATAGCATTTACCTGGGAGATGTACTGGTCTGCCAAACAGACCATCTGTACATTCATCGAATGATAACTCTTATGGTTCCTGTACACCTGTTCACTCCTGTGGGGGGGGACCAGAGCTACATGGGTCCCATCAATAGCACCTATGACGTGGGGGATATGTCCAAGGGCATAGAAGTCACCTTTCACTGTAGCCAAATCTTCCACCTCAGGGAAAATGATGTATCTCCTTACGTGTTTCAGCAGGGCAGCCAACACTCTGGACAGCATGTTGGAAAACATAGGCTGGGACATCCCTGATGCCATGGCAACTGTTGTCTGAAAAGACCCACTTGCAAGGAAATGGAGCACTGACAGCACCTGCACGTCAGGGGGGATTCCAGTGGGATGATGGATTGGTGACATCAGGGCTGGCTCCAACTGGGTACATAGTTCATGGATTGTGGCACGGTCAAACCTGTAGGTCAGGATTAAATGTCGCTCCTCCATTGTCAACAGGTCCACCAGCGGTTGGTACACCGGAGGATTCCGCCATCTTCTCAAATGTCCAAGCTGACGGCTCCTAGGAAGGACAACAGCGAGGATCGGGTCAACTTTTTTCCAGGTATGTACCCACTGTTACACAGAACACGACACCAAACACAAAACCCTTCCTGTATGTCTGTAGAGTGTAGGCCTAGCTATGTGTGACACAGAAGTAAATGAAGACATGTGGGCCTCTGAAATGGCGGCTGCCTGACCTCTAAACTGGGACAATAGGATTGTGGGGTAACTGCGTTGCCATTGCACACCGTTGCGGTAGGCGGTCGTACACCGCGGCGCAATGCTGCATTGGTTGACATTGGACCCTATGGGTTCCACGAGCCAATGAGGAAGTGCGCCGGCGGTGATGATACGCACTGCTGCGGACGTCACCGCCATTTTTTATCTGTTGAATCACTAGATACCTGATCTTCGACAGGAGAGGACCTACACTGCTGTGACCTCGGTCTGGAAGAGACAATGGCTGCTGCGTCTGGGGAAAGGGCCCCTGCCTTCACTGCTCAGGAGTTGGAGAGACTGGTAGACGGGGTCCTCCCCCAGTACACGCTACTCTACGGTCCTCCAGACCAACAGGTTAGTACACAGGTAGCACGTTGTATGGGCTAGGCCTGGGTGGAGAGGGCTGGTTGTAAGAGGGAAGGGGGCAGAGTTCAGGGAACATTAATGCATGTGAATGAATGTGCCACATGGCTAGGGTAGGGATGGGGGCCACGCACATTGACAGTGCGGTTGTTAATGACTTCTCTTCTTCCCTTGTGCATGTCATGTAGGTCAGCGCCCACCAGAAGAAGGACATTTGGCATGCCATCGCCAAGGACGTCCGGACCCTGGGGGTCCAGCAGAGATGGGGCACCCAGTGCTGGAAAAGATGGGAGGACATTCGACGCTGGAGCAAGAAGACGCCGGAGGCTCAGCTGGGGATGGCCTCCCAACGTGGGAGGGGTGCCCGTCGCCCCATGACCCCCCTGATATTCAGGATCCTGGCGGTGGCCTACCCTGAGTTGGATGGGCGCTTGAGGGCATCACAGCAGACACAAGGGGGTGAGTACAACATCATTCTGCGGACTTTGCGCGCAGTGGAGGGGTCTGGGTGGGGGAGGAGGCCTGTGGGTGTACCTAGGCCAGGCAGAAATAGGTAGACTAGGCCCCTCCGTAATGCAGGCCATGTGGCACCCTACCCCACCACAGTAGAGTGCCATGTACAGGTATAGATGCCCCTGTGGCATCCATGTGTGCAGATGTCCACCATAGCCATGTAGGCCAGATCCCAGGAATTGCATCTGTAGAGGCCAGGAGCACGGCGTAGTGCAGGGGGCTGCTGTGTCTGTATTGTCCGCCAACGGTCACGGTATGCCATGCACTCAACCTGTCTTTCTTCTTTCACCCCCCCCCTTTTTGTGCTCTCCCTGTTCTTTTGTGCATCAGCATCATCAGGCGGAGGTACAGTGGTACCGGGGCACGATGGAGCTGCATCCCACATGGCCATGGAGGGACACACCACGGACTCAGAATGCACCAGTGGGACGGAGGGCGAGGGGAGCTTCATGTCGGCCACCAGATCACCAAGCAGCGACATGGACTCGTCCGCCAATGGGAGCTCCCTTGTGGTGGCGGCACCATCTGTGCACCCAACTTCTACAGGTAGAGCCGCCACCTCCCCTACCAGCACCGCCCTCCCAGCAGCCCCTCAGCGTTCGCCCTGTGCCCGCTCACCCAGGAGGGTGGGCATCACCTTCACCCCAGGCACCTCAGGCCCTGCCCCAGTCACCCCTGCTGCCCTCAGTGAGGAGGCCATTGACCTCCTCAGGTCACTCACTGTTGGGCAGTCTACCATTGCGAATGCCATCCAGGGTGTAGAAAGGGAGTTGCAACATGGTAATGCATTCCTGGAGGGCATTCATTCTGGTCAGGCTGTCCTTCAGCGAACCCTGCAATCTCTGGCCTCAGCACTGATGGCAGCCATTGTCCCTGTGTCTAGCCTCCCCTCTCCAACCTCCTCCACCCAGACCCAGTCCCCTGTACCCCAGCCTATCCCAAGCACACCATCAGACTAGCATGCACACACCTCAACACACAAAAGTAGCTCAGGCAAACATAGGCACCACACAACCCACAGGCACACACACAAGCATCACCCACGTGCAGACACAGCAACATCCACTGCCTCCACTGTGTCCCCCTCCTCGTCATCTCCCTCCTCCCTCCCATCCCAAGCGACTTCTTCAAGGCTTGTAGTTTAGCAAATCAAAGGCGGCGTTCGTCTGTTTAGAACGCTAGGCTGCGAGTACGCTTCTAAACAGACGAACGCCGCCTTTGATTTGCTAAACTTCGTCGGTACACGAACTGGAGCAATGTCTCTTTAATTATCGTATACACAGTGGGGTCATGAATTTGAGGTTTGTATAATATGTATAGAACAGGCACACTAGTGACATTAGTTACAAACGGAGATGATTTACTGTTTTATTGGATTCTAAATATACAAGCCCTGAAGAAGTCGCTTGGGATTTAAGAATTTCCCATGACGAAACACGTGTTGGCTCGGAGTGTATTTCAAGGTTGCAGAAGCTCTGAGTTGCTCCTTGAGGGTTAGGACTCCAACTCCTAGAATGCACCTGGCTCAAATCCAAAAATCACTACTGGTCACTGGTTTCTTCAGGGCTTGATGCAGGAAACTCTGGTCAGTTATTTTATACCTGTAGCAAACAGGTAGTACCTTCTTGAAGCAGTAGAAGACAGGCAAAGTCCTTTTAGTGGTGAAGCTCAAGTGTGTAGCTTGTGCAGTCCTTCAGAGTGCAGTATCCGTATCCATGTGCAACTCAGGGGTCCAGCAGGGCAGTTCTTCTATTAGTCTTTTTCCTTGTAGGTATCTGAGATGGGTTGCAGCTCTGTAGTTTTATCCTTGCTCCTGGGGTGGAAAGCAGGGGGGCCTTTGTCCAATCATGTGAAGACCACCACCCTCTTGAGTGACCACTTTCTGGGCAGTGTGGCAAAAATCAATCTCAGGTAGCAACATTCTCCAAAAATCCAAGATGGCAACACTTCAATCTCAGAGGTTAGGTCTGGCTGAGCCCACTGACTGGTGTGGTTAAGTTTCCCTTGGCACACCCCTTTCCAGCCCTCTCTTAATCTAATCAGGGGGCACCTGGCTGTCTGTGTTTACAGGGAATGGGGAGGTACAGCTGCTGTCACAAATGTCCTTCCCTCATTTGAAGGCCAGTTTGGCTGCTCTCCTCCATCCTATTTCGCCATCTGCTGAGGCAGATCTCTTCCCACCAGATGCTTTCTTTGTGTCAGCCCAGGCTACTTCACACATCATCAAGGCAGCCTGGCTCAGGCTGCCAGAGGCTGACCAATCAGAGAAGGGTAGTACAGAGCGTAAACTGATAACTTTTAGAAAGAGTTCTTAAACTCTTTCTAGGTGCACGCTATATTAAATTCAACAGTGGCCAGTTGATTATAACTTTTAATTTGATACTAAACATACACACTTTAGCTCCTTCCTATAGAAAATAAGACTTAATTATTTTAAAATAAAGTCCCTCCGTGTGAGCCTATACAGCCCATTCACTACAATTTAGAAAAATGAAATTAACAAGTTTTCCCTCACTAGGGCCTACAAAACATATTTTATAAATTCCCTGCTTATAGTTACACTGCAACAAGCACTGGGGCACCTAGGGCACATATGTATAAACAAGGTAGCATAGGACTTTGAAAGAACTTTTAGTTCCAAAGTCGAATTGTGGATTAACTCTAACTTAAAAGCAGCCAGCAAGGCACACCTGCCTTAAACATGACACTGGGTACCACAGCAGTGCACCTATGGGTGCACTACCTTAGCTGGGGTCCCTAAACCTTCATGCCCTACCATATACTAGAGACTTCTAGGTTGGTTGATGGATCCAATTATAATTTGCATAATCCATATTACCCAGAGCAGTGGCCCTGGGACTGGTTAGCAGTACCCAGGGCACATTCAGAGTCAGTAACCATCAGTATCTGTCCAAAAGGTTTGGTTGTGGACAGTGCAAAAAGGAGGACTTTCTTACAGTGGCAAAGCTGTTGGTAGAAGAAGAATTGTGACCAGTTGTAGGAAAGTACCATATTTCTTGCCATGTTACCCCCATTTTTACCTGTATGTCAGTATGTTTTTGCCTGTCTCACTGGGATGTTGCTGGTCAGGACCTTAGTGCTCATAGTTTGTGGCCTAATGTGTGTGTTGTGATTAGTGCTTAACTGTATCACTGAGGCTCTGCTAATCAGAACATCAGTGCTTATGCTCTCTCTCCTTTTAAAATTGTCACTAAAGGCTAGTGACTTAATTTACTAATTTCAATTGGCACACTGGACTCCCCTTATAAGTTGTAGTATATGGTACCTAGGTACCCAGGGCATTTGGGTTTCAGGAGATCCATATGGGCTGCAGCATTTCTTTTGCCACCCATAAGGAGCTCAGACAAACCAATTCACAGGACCGCCACTGCAGCCTCCATGAAGTAGTGCACACATAATTTCACAGCCATTTTCACTGCACTTAAGTAACTTATAAGTCACCTACATGTCTAACCTTCATTTACTGAAGGTTAGGTGCAAAGTTACTAAGTGTGAGGGCACCCTTGCACTAGCAAAGGTGCCTCCACGCAGTCCAGGGCAAATTCCCCAGACTTTGTGAGTGTGGGGATGCAATTACATGCGTGCACTACATATAGGTTAATACCTATATATAGCTTCACAATGGTAACCCTGAATATGGCCATGTGAGGTGTCTAAGGTCATGGAATTGTCCCTCCATTCCAAATATGGTATTGGGGAGACAATTCCATTCATCCTGGGTGCCCCACCATGGACCCCAGCATTGCCAAACCACCTCTCTGAGGCTTGCACTGCAGCTACAGCTGCTGTCACCTCACAGACAGGGTTCAGCCCTCCTGGGGTCTGAGCAGCTCAGTCCCAGGAAGGCACAACAAAGCATTTCCTTTGCGAGCAGGGTATTACACCCTCTCCTTTTGGACATAGGTGTTACAGGCTGGGGAGGAGTAGCTTCCCCCACCCTCTGGAAATGCTTTGAAGGGCACATATGGTGCCCTCCTTGCATGAGCCAGTCTACACTGTGTCAGAGACCCCCAGTCCCTGCTCTGGCACGAAACTGGACCAAGGAAAGGGGAGTGACCACTCCCCTGTCAATCACCACCCTAGGGGTGGTGCCCAGAGCTCCTCTAGTGTGTCCCTTACTTCAGTCATCTTGTTTTTCAAGGTGTGGGGACACTCTGGAGGCCTTTGAGTGGCCAGTGCCTGCAGGTGATGTTAGAGACCCCTCCTGATAGGTCCATATCTGATAAGGTGGCCAAATCCCCTCTCAGGGCTATTTAGGGTCTCACATGTGGGTTGCTCTTCAGATTCTACTTGAAAGTTTCCAGGAGGAATCCTCTGCAACTACTACTTCGTCCTCTGACCTCGGATCAACCGCAGACTGCTCCAGGAACCCCTGTGACAGCAACAAAATATCCAGAAGGGCTACTTTTCCTCTGCAACTTCAGCTCCAGCCAGCAACTGCAACAGTTTCCACAGTGTGCACATTGTGGAGACTCCCTGTCTTCAACCTGCACCAGAAGGACTGAAGAAATCTCCTGTGGAGTAACAGAGTCACTTCCCTGCTCTTGCAGGCACCTTCTAAGTCAACAACCAATTCCCTTGGATTCCTCTCCTGCCGACAAGCCTGCTCCTTGGAACACAGGTGGTGGACCCCTTTGACACAGACTGTCCTGAGCTCCTGCTGTCCAAATCTGGAGGAGGTTAGAGCTTGCCTTCCCCATTTGCGAAAGTACCCCTGTGCACTGCATCATATTCACCTCCTGAGGCCTCTGTGCACTATTTGTAAGAATCCTATGTGCACAGCCTGGCCCAGGTCCTCAGCACTCTATCCTGTGACGCTCAACTCTCTGAGTTGTCCTCCCGTGGCATGGGACCTTCTTTTGTAGTGCTGCAACAACTGCAATTTGCACCTTCTTTGTCCCCATGTCCTGGGACCTCTGTGGGTGCTATCTGGTCATCTGTGGGTTCCCTCCAGTGTTGGTAGTCCCCTCTGTCTCCTCAGTCTGAGTTGAGGCCCCCAGGTCCCTCCTGGGACCAGGCAGCGCCACTTTGATGCAATCTGCGACTTTGCTTGAACCAAGGCTTGTTGGACGAATCAAGTGCTGAAATTCGCCTGCATCCATCATCTGCTCGTGGGACATCCATTGCATCATGCAGGAACCTGCAGCCATCTTCCTTTGGTGCATTTCTGCAGTCTTCGTCCAACTGGGGACTCTTCTTTTTCACTCTCTTATAGGTTGGCAGGGGCTCATGTCCTTCCTGGAACTTCTTCCGACATCTGGACCTGGTCTCCTCTCTTTGCAGGTCTTCAGGAATCCACCATTTGTTGTTTGCAGTCTTGCTTGGTTCTTGCAATAACCTTAATCACGACTTGTAGTGTGTCCTAAGGAAATTTGCAGTACTTTACTCCTACTTTCCTGGGCTCTGGGGTGGGGTATTTTACTCACCTTTGTGGTTTTGTTACTCTCCCAGCAATTCTCTATACACTACACTTGTCTAGGGGGGAATTCTTGAGTCGCATTCCACTTTCTTAGTATATGGTTTGTGTTGCCCTTAGACCTATTTTCTCCCATTGCATTCTATAGGATTTCCTACTGTTTGCAAGGTTCTATGACTAATTTTAGTGTTTAGTGTATATATTGTGTATAATACTTACCTCCAGAAGGAGTATTGTCTCAAAGATATTTTTGGTACTGTGTCACCCAAATAAATACCTTTATTTTTGGTAACACTGAGTATTGTCTTTACATGTGTATACGTACTGTGTAACTATAGTGGTATTGCAGGAGCTTTGCATGTCTCCTAGTTCAGCCTAAGCTGCTCTGCCTCAGCTACCTCTATTAGCCTAAGTTGTTAGAACACTCTACATTTCACTAATAAGGGATAACTGGACCTGGTATAAGGTGTAAGTACCCAAGGTACCCACTACAAACCAGGCCAGCCTCCTAAAGGTCAGTAACTCCACCCCAACAAAGTTGAACTACAGCTAAGGGGAGAGACTGAGTGGAGTTGTTGACATCAGTAACTTGGTACTTTTGTCCAAGGAGATGTTGTGCAGGTGACATCAAGTTTTGAGTCACCAAAGTGATACCGGCACCTGTGTCCCTATAGTGTACCAGGTGGTAAATCCATGTATGGTTGTAACGTGTGTTAGCCGAGTGCCCTGCCACAGTGGAGTCTCCAGTGTCAACTTCCTGCCCCAACTGATGGACTTCATAGCAGCCGACCAGAGCCCAAGCACCACTTGTGTGGTAAACGGGAGGGTCTCTTGTGCAATACCACCATAAAGTAGATGCAGAAGGTTCTGATGGACCATCACCTATCCCTTCACTGCGTATGCTGGATCATTGAATGTGCTAAATCACCATTCATTCACTACAAGCAGGTCTGCTGCCCAGTCATACAAGAGCAAGTCTAGGGTAACTCTCCCTTCCTTGTTAGGTGGCCGACAACATTTTCCCATAGCTATTCTAGGAGGGCCACCTCCCATAGCAGTGTTCTAATTTGTGCATTCATCTTGGTGAAGAAGGTCTTATCTACCAGCAATGGATGATTCTGTAGTTAGTAGAGGAGGCGCAGCAGCAAGACCATTTTAAAAATGGCAGAAATTCCTAAGAAAGACGGGGGACAGTGGACCAAAACATAGTTTCTCTTGCAAGGCCATCCAACTGGGGTGCTAGGTTCTATTGAAAGGACCTTGTGCGTCTTCTGTGATGTAGATACCTAGATATTTGAACCCCCCAGAAAGTATTTCTATCCCTGACATCCACAGCATATCCAGTGGGCAGGGAGCTATAGGGTAAATCAAAGACTTTTTGATGATCACATGGAGCCCAGAGTACATTTTGAAAGTTTGAAGAATTTGTAGAGCTCTGGGCCCTGATGACTCCAGATCATCTAGGAACAATAGGACATAATCTGCGTAGAGAAAGATTCTGTTGCTCACATCAGAGGTTCACTGAAAGTCCTGGAACAACGTGACATCTCGCACCCAGGCCTCAAAGGGTTCAATCACAAGAGCAAATGGCAAAGGTGACAAAGGGCAACCCTGACGCGTGCCACGTGTCACTGGGAGCGACTCCAAGGTCACTTCCCCAATGCACACCGTGGCCTTAAATAGGCGTAAATAAATGATACATTTTGGTCCAAACCCAAGAGGGTAAAATAGTATCCTGAGTCCACCAAGTCAAAGGTTTTCCTGAAATCAATTAGGAGAAGGGTGATGTGACCATGGTAGGTCTTACTCAACACAATCCCATTGTGCACTTGCCTTAATTTGTCCTGAGTGGCCCGATGATGCATGACATTGGACTGGTCTTCTTCAGGAAGAACCTCAAGACGTGGCTCTTCGGATGAGGCCCCTCTCCCCCAGCGCCAAGGAACCCTCACTGGTGAGTAGCCACGAGGTACAAATACTGATTTATTGATTGATTGGTCCGGGTGGACCAGATGGGTTACAATCCCCGCTAATTGGATGGGCAACATCTTAGCCCGGATATTCAACTCCGATATCAACAGCAAGATCGTTGAAAGTTTTCATAGTGTGTGCCTTCCATACCTTGTTTGAGTATCACAACTATTTCTGCGGTTAAAGGTTTGTGGGTAAATCAACCCTCACCAGAGGGCCTGTCTGAAGCGAAACCAGGTGCCAGAACTCCACCAGGGATCTATTAGGTCCAGACACTTTACCTGCTTGTAGCTGTGCCAAAGAGGTGCACAACTCATCACATGTGATATCTGATTCCAAGGAGACAGATTCCTCTGGAAACAAGGAAGGCATCAGCAACTTGAACATAAATGTATTTAAGTCTGAGTAAGAACGCATGGGATCCATGCTATACAAGTCCCAGTAGTAAGATGCAAAGGTATGGGCAATGGGTTCACTCTCAGTCACTCGATTGACATCTTTGGCCACTTTCTACGCCACCGGTGCCACAGTTTCTCTAGGAGTACAAAGCCAATGTAAAATCTTATTGCCCTTGTCACCCCATTGACAAATTCTGCTGCAAATGGCCATCCATGCCTCTCTCACTTCCTGCATGAGCTCCTGACTAAGCAGTGTCTGCATGTGCAGTGAATCCCAGTAAAGGACTCCTGCATCAATGCAACATATTGGCCCTCAAGCTCAGGAACATGTTCCTCAAAACTACAAACTTCCGCTCTGCCCTGTGATTTTGAATTTCGGAGTAGCTAATGTAATCCCCCCTGAACAGTAACTTCCAGGGCCTCCCCATGATACCCCAGGAGAGCACCAATCCCCTCTTTTCAAAGGAATCATTGGCATGCTTGTTGTCACATTTCCCTAAAATCCTCTTTTTGGATACTTTAACAGTGCAGGTGCCAGACCTCTTCTGCCCTCCTCGCACCCCATGTTAGATCTATCACCACTGGTGAATGAATGGAGAGGCCCTGAGCCAGCAGCCTAGCATCTAGAACCCTGTGTCCCTCACACCGAGGCAGAAGAAAATAATATAGTTGAGAGAAAGATGAGTGGGCCTTGGAGTGGAAGGTATATCTTCTTTCTCCTGGGTAATGTGCTCTCCACATATCAATCAAATCAAATGGTGTATAAAGGAGGTGTCTGGCCATGACCAGCATCAGCGGGGGTTGAGGAACGGTCAAGGCCTGCCACGCACATCCCGTTAAGGTTCACACTGAGTAGCCATGGGGCCTCTTGAATCTCCCAGCTAAGTCAATCATGTTCAGTCACAAAAACATCGATCAGTGGTTGGGGTGCATGAGCACAAAGCAAGGGGAGTGGGAGGCCATTTAAGGTGCCTGTAACCAACCCATATCAGTCCAACCTATTCTGCAATACCTTAAAGACTACTAAGAGAGTGAGCCTTCTGATTAAAATGTCTGTACCCCGGGGACCCCGAATACATCCTTTGTGGTACACTTAAGCATACCCCTGCTTGCTAGAAAAGGTGACTTATTGCCCAATACATGTGTTTCCTGGAGCATCACTATATCTGCACCAGTCTGTGAGGCTGCTTTTAGGACTATCCTCTGTTAATTTTGTCCAACAATCCATGTACGTTCCATGAGAGGACTCTAAGTGTACCTGGGATTATGTGGCTCTGAATGGAAGCCCTATGGTTAGTTGAGTCAACCATTTTCTATTTGTCTCTGTGGAGTGCATATAAAGATCAGATGTGCCTGTCTGCATCTGCACTCATCCCTACCCTCTTAAAAAAAGACCAAAAACAATAGCCTTCCGTCCACCAACCTCAACACCCTCCCCATACTTCGCAAACAGGAAGCAGCTGTTTTGATTCAATTAGGGATCATTGCTAAAGGGGAAAATGTGTGATGTGTATCACCCTACCGTCCAAACTGCCTCTCCAGCTAAAGCCATCCCAAATTAATATAATATTAGAGACCTAACTAAAGCCTTGCAAAACCTCCATGCAGATATAAATCAAAGCATCAAGCCTCCACAGCCCGTGTCCAATTAGTCACCTCATGGAGTGTCCAGCGGATCCGCGGGGTACCACTGCTGTGACTTTGTGCAGCACACTTGTCTGCGACTGCAGCAGTTTCCTCTCATATGCTGGAGCATTCAGAACCTAAGGACTGGGCCCTTGATGCCTTTCCATGTGGCCTTTTCATCAAAGCTTAGCACCATTTTTGTGGAGGACCTACAATGCCTCCCCTCTTTCTCCTATCCTCCTCGAGTGACTGATCACTGCTGTGCTTCGGGAGGCACTCCTCTATCCAGTCCCAGGCTGCCTCAGGTGTATCGAAGAAAAAGGTCTTGTGCTGAAAGATGACCTGTAAGCTGGCTGGGAACAGAAGCATGTCAGTGATATCCAAGACCTACAGTTTTTGTTTTGCTTCTTGGAAGGAGCGCCTTTGCGGCTGTACTTTCAGGATATAGTCAGGGAAAATCATCACTGGGGAGAATTGATAGGACAACTCACTGGCCTTATGTGCCACCCTGAAGTCAGAATCCTGATTAGCATATTTGAGCACCAGCACAATGAAGGGTCGAGGGGGGGCTCCCACCGGAGGTTTAGCAATCAAGGCTCTGTGCGCCCGTTCAATGATGAAACAATTTGACACCTTACCCTTGGGGTCCCAGCTCAGTAACCAATCATATAATCATTTGGTGGGTGTGGTCCCTTTACCCCCTTCTGGGATGTCCAGGATGCATAGATTGTTGTGCCTTGACTTTTCCTCTGCATTTTGGCTCGTCCTCCAATTGTCCCATCCAGCATTTGAAGTATCACCAGGCGTTCCTCATGTGTTTTAACTATGTCCTCAGTTTCACACAACCTGCCCTCCATTTCAGTGACTCTGTCAGTGGTGTCACATAGGTCTTGCCGGATTAATTCCACTTCAACCTTTAGTTACCCAATCTTCTCTTCCATGGTGACCTTAAGGCCTTGAACTGCGTGCAGTATAGGAGATGTTTGGGCATTGTCATCTGACGAGAGGCTGCCCCCTGCAGCGTCAGCTTCACCAGTAGGAGACTATGGGCCACATGTATGAAAGCCTTTTCCCAGTTGCAAACCAACCATTGGGCCATTTGCAACTGGGAAAAGGCTTTTCCCCATGTAACAATCCTATTCTGTGAGTTGGTAACCTGTGACAAGGGCGTCCCTTTCTCATAATGGAGTGGCAGGGGGATGTAATATTGCTTTGCAACTATTAACCCCTTCCCCGCCAGGGACGTAATTGTTACGTCCATGGCAGCGCCCGTGTGGCGCCATGGACGTAACCATTACGTCCTGGGACTGGCAGTCGGGGGAAGCGCTAGCGCTTCCCCCGAGGGCCGCCCCCCAACACCCCCAGGCCAGGGCTGAAAGGGGAATCCCTTCCCCTTTCACGCCCACCCCCCCGCCCCCCCCCATGACGTCAGCGCGCGATCGCGCGCTGATTTCATGGAAAGGGGGAAAGACGCGCTGGAAGCCATTTGCTTCCAGCGCGTCTAAGGGAGAAGGTGAGTTTTTCACCTTCGTGCGGGGTGGGGGTGCTCTGAGAGAGGCATCGAGGGAAAGGAAAGGGTTTTCCTTTCCCTCGATGTCTCTTTGAGCATTCCTGCTGCCCGATCGCGATGCGATCGGGCAGCAGGAATGCCCACTAGACACCAGGGATTTCAGTATGTGTGTGTGTTATATTAGTGTGGGGGAGCGACCCCTTGGGCAAGGGTCGCTCCCCTTTGGGGGCACATGTATTTTACGTCGTTTCTGCCCCCCCTGGGGGCAGATTGGCCCTATTTTTAGGCCGATCTGCCCCCAAGGGGGGCAGAAAGCCACTAGACACCAGGGATTTTATTGTTGATTTGTATTTTTTGTGTTGGGGGGCGTCCCCTTGGGCAAGGGTCGCTCCCCTTTGGGGGTACATGTATTTTACGTCATTTCTGCCCCCCCTGGGGGCAGATTGGCCCTATTTTTAGGCCGATCTGCCCCCAAGGGGGGCAGAAAGCCACTAGACACCAGGGATTTTATTGTTGATTTGTATTTTTTGTGTTGGGGGGCGGCCACTTGGGCAAGGGTCGCTCCCCTTTGGGGGCAAATGTATTTTACGTCGTTTCTGCCCCCCCTGGGGGCAGATTGGCCCTATTTTTAGGCCGATCTGCCCCCAAGGGGGGCAGAAAGCCACTAGACACCAGGGATTTTATTGTTGATTTGTATTTTTTGTGTTGGGGGGTGGCCCCTTGGGCAAGGGTCGCCCCCAGGGGCCCTCATGTATTTTTGGGCAGTTCTGCCCCCCTTGGGGGCAGAGAGGCCTATTTTTTTTAGGCCTTTCTGCCCCCAAGGGGGGCAGAATCCCAATAGCGCCAGAAATAGTATGTATGTATGTGTGCTTTGTGTTGGGGGGTGGCCCCTTGGGCAAGGGTCGCTCCCCCCAGGGGCGCAATGTATTTATTGTCGTTTCTGCCCCCCTTGGGGGCAGATTGGCCCTATTTTTAGGCCGATCTGCCCCCAAGGGGGGCAGAAAGCCACTAGACACCAGGGATTTTATTGTTGGTTTTTATTTTTTGTGTTGGGGGGCGGCCCCTTGGGCAAGGGTCGCCCCCATGGGCCCACATGTATTTTTGGGCAGTTCTGCCCCCCTTGGGGGCAGAGAGGCCTATTTTTTAGGCCTTTCTGTCCCCAAGGGGGGCAGAATCCCCATAGCGCCAGAGATACTATGTGTGTGTGTGTGCTTTGTGTGGGGGTGTGGCCCCTTGGGCAAGGGTCGCCCCCCCCCAAAGGTTGCAATGTAATCTGGGCGATTTCTGCCCCCTCCCCTTGGGGGTAGATTGGCCTATTTTTTTTTAGGCCCATCTTCCCCCAAGCAGAGAAGACTAGACACAAGGGAAAATGAAAAAATGGTTAGTGGCGGAGTGTTTGTCAACTGGCGAAGTATTTGCTTTTATGATAATAACAGTTTTTCTCCTCTTTGGTTTAGTTCAAAGCTTTTGCTGACTTTGCTGTGGCTTGTTGCAGTTTTGGCAGTAGTTGTCCTGCGGTTTGCGTAGTTGCATGTTTTAGGTAAGTAAATAAATTTACTCCAAGTGAGTATTGTTGCAATGCATGAATGACATGTTTGTAGGTGGTGTACTGAATGCAGGATTGTGTGTGAAATTGTCGTTAGAGTTATGCACAATGATTATTGTGTTGTCTTATGTCTAATTTGCTTTTTTTTTTCTCTTTTTAGTGGGATATCGTTGGTGATTGCTGTGGCTGTGCAGAGTAGTTGCTGGTGAGTCAAGCTTTTTCAGGCAAGTGAGCAGTATAGTTTTTGAGTTTATAATTCTTAGTGATAAACCTATACTTTGTTACTTATCTTACACAGTGCTGGTTGTTGGTGGTGTATTTGTCCAGTTAATTTTTGAAGGAAGGATCATGGCCAGCCGTAGGATGACCGCTCAGCAGGTTGTTAGTTGGCTTTTTGAGTCATCTTCTGACCATGAATATGAGACTGACTCTGCATCTGAGGCAGAGGAGGAAGTGCAGGATTCTGGAAGTGAATTTTCTGTCAGAGATGAATCATCTGATGATGAAGCCACTCTCAGTGCTGATGAAGGGCCTGTTTTAGAGGAGGACAGTGATGTGCCAATGGTGCAGGAGCCAGCGGCTGAAAGGCTTCCCATTGGAAGACCTGACGCATGGGTTGCACCAAACATGGAGCAGCCACAGTTGCCTGCGTTTACTGTTTTTCCAGGGTGTCGAGTTAATACGGAAAACTTTTTGCCCGTCAACTTTTTTGAGTTGTTTATGGACGATATATTTTTGGAAGAGATTGTTGAGCAGACTAATTTGTATGCAGAGCAGTTTTTGAGGGGACAACGCTGCCAGACTTAGGCCACACTCTAGAGCTAGCCGGTGGATTCCCACAAATCTGGAAGAGTTGAAAAAGTTCTTGGGTTTAACTTTTTTGATGGGGCTGATAAGGAAGCCGTCGCTGTCTTCATATTGGTCTACTAGTCCCTTGATGGCAACTGCTATATTTCCTGCCATCATGAGTCGTAACCGGTATGAGCTTCTTCTTCGGATGTTGCATTTTGTAGATAATGCTTTAGCCTTGCCACGAGATCATCCTGATTCTGACCGTCTTTTTAAGATTAGACCTGTCCTTGATCATTTGGTAGATCGGTTTTCAGAGATCTATGTTCCAGGGAAAGAAATATCTGTAGATGAGTCTTTGGTCCTGTTCAAGGGTCGTTCGGTTTTTAGGCAGTACATTCCTAGCAAGAGGGCACGGTATGGAATTAAATTGTATATACTGTCAGAAAGTAGTACAGGATATGTTTATAATTTCCGGGTCTACACTGGTAGGGATTCCAATATTGACCCCCCTGGTTGTCCTCCCACTTTTGGAGTTAGTGAGAAAATTGTGTGGGAACTTGGTAGACGACTGTTTAACAAAGGTCACCATTTATATGTAGATAACTTCTACACTGGAGTTCGGTTGTTCAAGGAGTAGTTCAGAGTGGACACTGTTGCTTGTGGCACAATCCACTCTAATCGGAAAGGCTATCCAAAAGAGCTTGTCTGTAAAAAACTTGAGAAGGGACAGTGCAGTGCCTTGCGGAATGATGAGCTGCTAGCTCTGAAATTTGTAGACAAGAGGGATGTATACATGCTAAGCACCATCCATGATGAGAGTACTTCACCTGTGGCTGTTTGGGGTCAGGTTGCCGAAGTGCGCAAACCTGTGTGCATCTTAGACTATAATAAGCACATGGGTGGTGTTGATAGAGTAGATCAGAGGTTAGAACCTTACACTGCTGCTCGTAAGTCTTATGTGTGGTATAAGAAATTAGCGCTTCACTTGTTCCACTTGGCAACTTTTAATGCTTTTGTTGTGTTTAAGGATAGTTCTCCAGAGTCAAGGTTGACATTTGTGAAATTTCAGGAGTCTATCATAGCTAGCCTTGTTGTGCTGGAACAGGCAAGAGTTCCTAGAGAAGCAGTGGTGGAGGATGTGGCTAGATTGAAAGATCGTCACTTTGCTGAGCACATTCCTCCCACGGCCAAAAAAAACTTTCCTGCTAAGAGATGTAGAGTCTGTGCTCGAAGAGGTATCAGGAAGGAGACTAGGATGTACTGCCCTGATTGTCCTTCAAAGCCTGGGCTGTGTGTGGGTGGCTGTTTCAGGAGCTACCACACACAGAAGAATTATTGGGAAATTCCGTGAGCGTAAACTGGTGTTTTATATTTTTATATGTTCGGTTTCACGGTTGACATTAGTCATGTATTCAGTTAGAGCTTTTGTGTTTGTAGTTTTGTACTAATTTATGATTAGTGGTTTCTTTGTTGTTTAAAAACAAAAAAAAGGGGATGGCATGTGTAGAGTGGCGCTTGACTGGCGGCGTGGGTGTGGTGGCGCTTGGCTGGCGGTGTGTGTGGGGTGGCGCTTGGCTGGCGGTGTGTGTGGGGTGGCGCTTGGCTGGCGGTGTGTGTGGGGTGGCGCTGGGCTGGCGGTGTGTGTGGGGTGGCGCTTGGCTGGTGGTGTGGGTGGGGTGGCGCTTGGCTGGTGGTGTGGCGCTTGGCTGGCAGTGCCGGCCAAACGCCAGTCCACACACTCATCAGCTGGTGTGATTGCTGTATCAGGCATGTGGGCGTATGAAAGTGATGGGCCCTTGACTGGCGCTGTCTGTGGATGCGAGTCTTGTAATGTGCTGGGCCCGTGGCTGGCGGCGTGAATGGTCTAGTGCATGTCTTGTATGAAAGGTGTGTGAATGGACTGTAAAGCGGTTGGTGCCTTGTCGTGGCTTTACAGCTCACGAGCTGTGAGTCATTGGTTCAGTTTTTTGGCCTTTCAGTTATTACCCGTGCATTTCACTTTTGTGAAATCTCTTGTTAATAAAATTTGATCTACTGAAACATCACTCACCCTCGTGCCAAATCCAACCAGTATGTGTGGTACAAATGACAAAACCTGCTCCGCTGTAATCAGGCGTCGCAGCACACTTGAGACATGCTAGGTGCCTCGGGTGGGACCCCGATGATGAAGCATGCCACCAACTTGGTTGGTGGGTGAGGGGCCTTCTTCACATAACCTAAGTGTGTTTCTTTTCACAATTTTAGTGTTTGGCACATCACGGACGTATGTGCACACATCAAAGTGATATATTCCAAAAATACCTGTGTTTGGGGGGGAGGGCCCACCTATGTTTTTGGTCCTGGGTGCGGCCGTCATGTAGGGAAATCTACAAAACCCAGAAACTTTTTAAAACTAGGCACCCCAAGGAGTCTAGGGAGGTGTGGCTTGTGTGGCTCCCCCAACATTTTCTTACCCAGACTCCTCTGTAAACCTCAAAATTTGCATAAAAAAGCATATTTTCCTGATTTTTCTTAGTAGGATCACCGCTCCAGCACAAAATTCCTACTCCCCAGTTTTCCCCTCAGTCTCCCAAGTAAAATGACACCTCACTTATGTGGGTCCCCAAAGCAGAGTCCGTCTAAAGATGTATAAAAGAATATGCCCTTATAAACTTGCTGTGCTATCCCTTCTATCCCTTCAGGTTTTGGGCCTTATTCTGTTGCAGGAACCTGGCCCACCCACACAAGTGAGGTATCATTTTTATCGGGAGACTTGGGGGAACGCTGGGTGGAAGGAAATTTGTGGCTCCTATCAGATTCCAGAACTTTCTGCCACAGAAATGTGAGGAACATGTGTTTTTTTAGCCAAATTTTGAGGTTTGCAAAGGATTCTGAGTAACAGAACCTGGTCCGAGCCCCGCAAGTCACCCCTCCTTGGATTCCCCTAGGTCTCTAGTTTTCAGAAATGCACAGGTTTGGTAGGTTTCCCTAGGCGCCGGGTGAGCTACAGGCCAAAATCCACAGGTAGGCACTGTTTTCTCCCAAAATTTTGGATGTGTCCACGTTGCGCTTTGGGGTGTTTCCTGTCGCAGGCGCTAGGCCTACCCACGCAAGTGAGGTATCATTTTTATCGGGAGACTTGGGGGAACGCTGGGTGGAAGGAAATTTGTAGCTCCTCTCAGATTCCAGAACTTTCTGCCACAGAAATGTGAGGAACATGTGTTTTTTTAGCCAAATTTTGAGGTTTGCAAAGGATTCTGGGTAACAGAACCTGGTCCGAGCCCCGCAAGTCACCCCTCCTTGGATTCCCCTAGGTCTCTAGTTTTCAGAAATGCACAGGTTTGGTAGGTTTCCCTAGGTGCCGGCTGAGCTAGAGGCCAAAATCTACAGGTAGGCACTTCGCAAAAAACAGCTCTGTTTTTTTCCAAAATTTAGGATGTGTCCGCGTTGCGCTTTGGGGTGTTTCCTGTCGCCGGCGCTAGGCCTACCCACGCAAGTGAGGTATCATTTTTATCGGGAGACTTGGGGGAACGCTGGGTGGAAGGAAATTTGTAGCTCCTCTCAGATTCCAGAACTTTCTGCCACAGAAATGTGAGGAACATGTGTTTTTTTAGCCAAATTTTGAGGTTTGCAAAGGATTCTGGGTAACAGAACCTGGTCCGAGCCCCGCAAGTCACCCCTCCTTGGATTCCCCTAGGTCTCTAGTTTTCAGAAATGCACAGGTTTGGTAGGTTTCCCTAGGTGCCGGCTGAGCAAGAGGCCAAAATCTACAGGTAGGCACTTCGCAAAAAACACCTCTGTTTTTTTCCAAAATTTAGGATGTGTCCACGTTGCGCTTTGGGGTGTTTCCTGTCGCCGGCGCTAGGCCTACCCACGCAAGTGAGGTATCATTTTTATCGGGAGACTTGGGGGAACGCTGGGTGGAAGGAAATTTGTAGCTCCTCTCAGATTCCAGAACTTTCTGCCACAGAAATGTGAGGAACATGTGTTTTTTTAGCCAAATTTTGAGGTTTGCAAAGGATTCTGGGTAACAGAACCTGGTCCGAGCCCCGCAAGTCACCCCTCCTTGGATTCCCCTAGGTCTCTAGTTTTCAGAAATGCACAGGTTTGGTAGGTGTCCCTAGGTGCCGGCTGAGCTAGAGGCCAAAATCTACAGGTAGGCACTTCGCAAAAAACACCTCTGTTTTTTTCCAAAATTTAGGATGTGTCCACGTTGCGCTTTGGGGTGTTTCCTGTCGCCGGCGCTAGGCCTACCCACGCAAGTGAGGTATCATTTTTATCGGGAGACTTGGGGGAACGCTGGGTGGAAGGAAATTTGTAGCTCCTCTCAGAATCAAGAACTTTCTGCCACAGAAATGTGAGGAACATGTGTTTTTTTAGCCAAATTTTGAGGTTTGCAAAGGATTCTGGGTAACAGAACCTGGTCCGAGCCCCGCAAGTCACCCCTCCTTGGATTCCCCTAGGTCTCTAGTTTTCAGAAATGCACAGGTTTGGTAGGTGTCCCTAGGTGCCGGCTGAGCTAGAGGCCAAAATCTACAGGTAGGCACTTCGCAAAAAACACCTCTGTTTTTTTCCAAAATTTAGGATGTGTCCACGTTGCGCTTTGGGGTGTTTCCTGTCGCCGGCGCTAGGCCTACCCACACAAGTGAGGTATCATTTTTATCGGTAGACTTGGGGGAACATAGATTAGCAAAACAAGTGCTATTGCCCCTTGTCTTTCTCTACATTTTTTCCTTCCAAATATAGGAGAGTGTGTAAAAAAGACATCTATTTGAGAAATTCCCTATAATTCACATGCTTGTATGGTCACCCCGGAATTCAGAGATGTGCAAATAACCACTGCTCCTCAGCACCTTATCTTGTGCCCTTTTTGGAAATGCAAAGGTTTTCTTGATAGCAATTTTTTACTCTTTATATTTCAGCAAATGAATTGCTGTATACCCGGTATAGAATGAAAACGCACTGCAGGGTGCAGCTCATTTATTGGCTCTGGGTTCCTCGGGTTCTTGGTGAACCTACAAGCCCTATATATCCCCGCAACCAGAGGAGTCCACCAGACGTAACGGTATATTGCTTTCCATAATCTGACATTGCAGGGAAAAGTTACAGAGTAAAACGTAGAGAAAAATTGATGTTTTTTTCACCTCAATTTCAATATGTTCCTCTTTCAGCTGTTATTTTCTGTAGGAAACCCTTGTAGGATCTACACAAATGACCCCTTGCTGAATTCAGAATTTTCTCTACTTTTCAGAAATGGTTAGGTTTCTGGGATCCAGCATTGGTTTCATGCCCATTCCTGTCACTGACTGGAAGGAGGCTGAAAGCACAAAAAATTGCAAAAATGGGGTATGCCCCAGTAAAATGCCAAAATTGTGTTGAAAAATTAGGTTTTCTGATTCAAGTCTGCCTGTTCCTGAAAGCTAGGAAGCTGCTGAGTTTAGCACTACAAACCCTTTGTTGATGCCATTTTCAGGGGGAAATCCACAAGCCTTCTTCTGCAGCCACTTTTTCCATTTTTTTTTTTAAAAACGAAATTTTCACTGTATTTTGGCCAATTTCTTGGCCTCCTTCAAGGGAACCCACAAAGTCTGGGTACCTCTAGAATCCCTAGGATGATGGAAAAAAAGGAAGCAAATTTGGCTTGGTTAGCTTATGTGGACAAAAAGTTATGAGGGCCTAAGCGCGAACTGCCCCAAATAGGCAAAAAAAGGCCTGGCACAGGAGGGGGAAAAGGCCTGGCAGCGAAGGGGTTAATGGGGTTGCCAAACAATCACAGTTACTACCAACTTTTACTTGCTGGTAACCCATTCACAAACTGAAAGGGGTCCCTTTTGTGAAATGAAGCAAAAATACAATTTCAGAGCACGTTGTGGTGCCACGGACCACTACCTACTCTATAAAATTGAAAAGAAAACTTTTCATTTTTTGTTTGAAATGCATCCTACTTTCCTTGAAGGAAAATGGAATGCATTTTAAGAATAATTGTTTTATTTCAAAAGCAGTCACAGACATTGTGGTCTGCTATCCCCAGCAGGCCACCATCCTTGAGAGTGCGGCCATTCCCAATGGGGTTGCAAATTGTGACCCACTGCATAAATATTGATGAGGTAGGTCATTTGCGACCCCATTGGGAATCGCAAACACTGTTAAACACACTGTTATACATCCCAGTTTGCGATTTTCTAACAGTGAATCCCGACGGTTCGCTATTAGGAAATCGCAAAGCCAAAACTGCATACATCTGGCTCTATGTTTGGAATATTTATAAATTTTCTGTTGAGAGGAGGCAGCTGCCGGCTTGTCCTTTGCCATGGTGCAGTCAGTAGTGACCGGTCCTCAATTCAGTAGTGCTATAGATCTGGTGGAGTCCATTTAGTGTTTCTCACCTCCCTCAACAAGCAGATGCAGTCACAGTCGCTGGGAGTCAGTTCCAAGGGCTCCATGCGGCCTTGTGCAGAAGGGGGTATAGGATGCTATGACGGTCTTGCTGGGATGATGTCTATTATTCCAAGAGGCAAAGGGAACCCACCTTTGTCGAACCAGTTGCACCACCTCTCCATTACCTAAATGCTCGATCGCTGCCCTCGACATTGGGCGGTTGATAGGTGTCTACAAGCGCCAACCAGGCTCGTGGGGGATCTTCAATCAGAGGAAGGGAGAGGGAAGAAGGAAAGCAACTCGCCTTATCTAGGTTCTATCAAGCCTTTTGGAGTATGGCAGACCCAGAGCGGTTTCCAGTGCCTCACAATTACTCCTGAAAAGGGTCAGCACTGCTGCCCAATTAGATCCCTGAGGTCGGCACTGATTGCCAGGCCCAATACAGCCCACAAGCATGACGAATGCAGAGCTCATTCAGGTCTACTTTGCCTGGTGCCCTCCGGGACCCCTCTTCCTCGGCAGCAGTTCCCGCAGGGCTATGACTATTTCATGGGGGCGTCCAGTGGGCCAAACAGTGAAGGTGGTGACCTCAAGTCCCTCTGTGGGGGCAGATCCAGCCCTCTTGTGACACAGAGCGATGCTCGGGGCTCAATCTCCCAGGTCATTCATACCCCAAGGTCAGTCCCTATTGTGGGCCTCCCAGCAGGCAAACTGGGTATGTCAGTGCCTACTAAGTCCCAGGTTCAGGGACACTCCCATAGCTCACCATGCCTACAAGGGCTTCTGCCCTCCAGGCTTGGGTGTCACACCACAGAGGTGGGCCCCAATCTTTCCTAACTTCAGCAGATGATCCCCCAGACACTCACCTCCCTCTCAGCCACCCCTCTCTTCTCTTATGGTTTCTTAGGTGCTTAAAACCCATTATTCATCTGCAGGGCCTCAGTGAAGCAATAGTTGTATCATGCGGTCTTTCGCCTCCAGACCCCATTGGAACCCAGGGGTGGCCTCTTTTGGCCAATGCAGTCCTCGCAGCCATGTGGGGACAGTGCCACTCATCAGCCACGTTGGCCCTGGTCCAGGAAGCCACCCAGTCCCTCTCAACTGGAGACGGCCCTAGATAGTGCCTTGCAAGTGGGCCCAGATGAAGCCTCAGCTCCAGGTGAGCCCGCAACTTGATCTCTTTTCAGCTCTGGTCTGCTCCGGCCGCAACGGAGTCCAGCCTTTATCTACATTTGGCGGTGAGTTACCAGCTTGCTGTATGCAATGTTACTGGGCTACTCGGTGTGCAATGTCAGCAACCTGCAAAGCTCAACCTGGGTTGGATGACCCCAAGAAGAAGTGGTTCCTGGCAGATTGTCTGTGTGGATGAGTAGAGCTCACTCACAGATTGACCACCATGTTGGCTGGCTAAGCCACGCTTCTCTATATTTTCTTTTTTTGGGACTCTGGGACAGACAAGGAGGCCCTTCAAAACAGTACTTCATCATTTTGGCAGTAGTCTTCAGTCAGGATCTTCGACTCTTTCTCACAAAACTTTAGTTTTCTCTTTCTGCCTCCAGCATCCTTTTCTACACTTTTTACGGTCATTGCTATTAATGAGGCTTGTTTTGAAGTTAAAGAATATAAATTGGAAATGACTGCTGCTTTCCACCTCCACTCCACATCCCCTCAGACTGATCTCAGGCATGTACTGTTAAGCACTTCCTGGTTCAGAAATGATTACCCATGACCAGGAAGTGTTTTTCCTTTATCGGCAATTGCATTTGCAATTTGAGACCTCAGTCGTAATTTTTGAAATCGTTATTACCGATCTCCTAAATTTTGATGCAACTCACAAATTGAGGGGTGAAATCATGTGTACAAACTGAATCGTGATTTCCTAACAGTGATTTGCAGTAAAGTGGTGCTTGGAATTTATTATTCATAATGTTTGTACTTCCAGACCTTGGTGTTAAATAGTGCTTCATTTCTGGAAATTTTTCATGAGCTACCGATAAAACATATAGCCACCATCAACAAATATAGGCGGTCATTATGAACATGACGGGAAAGACCGCCGACCGCCGTGCCAGCGGTGAACCGAATCCTGCAGGCGGCGGCGAATGGAAACCCGCCATATAATGAACAAAAAACCCAACCCCGCCAAACATTCCCACACCACCACTCCCCTCCAGGACCCTGTCGGCGGGAAACCCGGCCCACCCCACCCCGCCACCGCCAAGCACACCCACATCCTGCCCTCCAAATAATGATACACAAATCACCTCAGCGGACAGTGGAGGCCGGACGACCATTGGCGGCTGCGACCGCCACAGGCGGCAAGTGGGCCGAACAGCAGCCAGTGCACACATTGGCCAGGCTTAGCACCCACACACCTCACACACATCCAGAACACCATAAAACACCCCAGACACACCCCACAATCCCTTGCAACGAAACCAGGACTAGAAGACGGAGAGCACCAGAGCCAGACAGAGAATGCCAGCAGACAGGACACGCATAGCGACCCAAACAGGAGCACCCAAACACCGTCCCCAGTCCCGACGCCATCCACCACCCTCACCATGTCCCCCCCAAAAAATCCACGCTTCACCGAAAGGGAGCTAAGGACCATGGTGGACAAGATCCTAAAAGTGGAGCCACAAATATTCGGTTCCGAGGTGCAGCATACACCCATCGCATGGAAAATGGAGCTGTGGCAGACCATTGTCAACAGGGTGAATGCAGTGGGACACCATCCACGCACCAGGGACGACATCCGCAAGAGATGGAATGACCTGCGGAGGAAGGTCCGGGCCAAGGCATCCAGGTACCACATCGCAGTGCAGAAGACCGGGGGAGGACCGCCACCCACACCACCCGACTACACCGACTGGGAGGAGAAGGTACTCGCCATCCTGCACCCAGAGTGACTCACTGGACGCACTGGAGGAATGGACTCGCGTAAGTTGTCTACATTTACCCCATATACACCATCCCTGTAATTTCTGCACCACCCCACCAACACCGACCTAGACCCACACCCCTCCCAGCCATTACCCACCACATCCACCACCCCACCCACAACTCACTACCAGGCCCACATCACTCCCGCTGTGCACAGCCACACACCCCTGCACGTACCCACAATGAAATAATAACCCCCACCACAATGTAACCCCACCACTGCCACTAAATGCATTGTCCACCTCACAAAGGCACCCCTGAAGGCCACTGAAAGGCACACCAGCACTAAATTGCACAGTACAGTCCACCTCAAACCCTCATGCATATGTAACAAACATTCCTATGTCCCCCAACAGACACCACCACCCATGCAACCCTAATGGAGGGAACAAGGAGTGCCACAGCATTCCAGCGAGACAGAGGCACATCACAGGATACTGGTGAGGGATCCCTGGACACTGATGAGCAGGCAGGCCCCTCACACAGGATGCTGCAGCCTAACCCAGGAAAACACTGTCACCACTAACAACCAGTCAAGACCAGCAGGCCAGGGGAGATATGCCCATACCAGTGGACCCCGGGCACAAACAGGTGGAACACAGTAACAGATGCCACAGTCTCCCACCCCCAACATGCAGGAAGACGAGGGCCCCAGTCCTAGTGGCACGTCAAGACCTGCGCAGGGGACACAGGCACAGGGGGCCAGGCAAGGTCAATTGCCCCAGTGGGTCAGGGGGTAGGGCACCGGATAGATGCAGCAGCTCAGGACGTCATTGTAGAGGTATTGGAGGCATACTAACATACCCAAGAGAGGTTGTCACAGATTGTAACCACCCTGGAGCAAAGTCAGAGGATGCAGCTGGAACACCACCAACAGGCCATGGAGCAGTGGAAAGAACACAATGCCACAATGGCCACCATTGCTGGAGCACTGCTGCAGTTGGTCAACAAACCCTCAGACACCCACACCAGACAAGAGGCCCCCACAACAGCACCAGACAACCAGCAACAGTTTTCCCAAGCAGCTGAAACAGCACAGGAAATACCTTCCCAGGAATCACAAGGGCCAACCATGTCACCCCAAGTAGCTCCACAGCAGGCAGCCAAACGTCGTCTCAGGCCAAGATATGGCACTGGAAACCCAGCTAAGAACAAGCCTCCTTCCAACAATTGACACTGCTACTACTGCCAAGCAACCATCCCACCCATTCACCAATTGCCCTTAGCTGAGGGCTAAATAAAGTACTAAACTACAAATAGGACCCACCTATGATATCAAACAGGCCTGCCACCAAGTCGGTTTTGAGGACACCCAACCATTACGACTTCCATCACTGTACATAGCACATTTCACTGTAATCCACCAATAAACAACATATCTCACCTGTAACACTGTCCCCTGTCTTCAATGTTGAACAAAGTGGAGTAATGATGCAACAGGCAGGGATAAACTTCATTGTCAAATTGTGCATGGTGGTGGTACAGTGTGTTTCAAAATAGTCAAGAAGGGAATGCATATATTGTCTGCCTGTACCATGCTGAAGAGGTCCATGACTCGCATATCATGACCAATTCCCCCTAGTTGACATGGTACACTTACAGTATTAGTCACTAACCACATATACAGGATTAAGTCCCAGACAGTTATTGGAAGTAGAGTTGTATCAGGTGGTTTCCTCATCCTCACCATCACTCTCCTCACCTCTCTCAAGTAACAGATCAGGACCTAGAGCACCCTCCACCTCCATAAGGGGGATTGAATGTCTCACTGCCATGTTGTGCAGCATGCAGCACGCCACGACTATCCTACACACCTTATCAGGCCCATAGGCCAGGGAACCCCCAGAGATATGTAGACACCGGAATCTAGCCTTCAGGAGATCTATACTATCATCCTCCTAGCACGTCCATGGGCCTCATTGTATTTCCTCTCTGCACCCGTCCTGGGATTCCTCACTGGTGTCAGGAGCCAACGCAAGTTTGGATAGGCAGAATCACCTAGAGAAATGGTCAATACAGAGTCGTCATTGGAATGTCCTTAGTCTGACAGGCTGTTTTTCTGCAATGTGTCAGTTAGTGACAGGCACACTTACCTATGATCCACCCGCTGTCCTCTTGGAGTTGTTCCATCTTTTGTGGCACACTACTGTTCCTCAAAACAAATTAATCATGGACTGAACACAGAAACATGGCATTCACATGGGATATGTACTGTTCTGCAGTACATACCAATTGGATGTCCATGGAGTGAAAGTTCTTCCTGTTTCTGTACACCTGTTCACTCACTCTTGGGGGGATGATCGATATGTGGCTTCCATCGATGGCACCAATAACATGGGGAATGTTTGCAAAGGCATAGAAGTTTGACTTGATGACAGGGAGCTCAGCACTTTGGGGGAATCGCACATAGGATTGCAGATGTTGTACAAATGCATTCAGAAACTTTGTCAGTACCTGGCTTAACATTGGCTGTGAGAGACTAGCACACATGCCCAGTGATACTTGAAAAGAGCCTGTGGCCAGGAAATGTAGTGCGGAGAGCACCTGCACCTCAGTTGGAATGGCATGCTGATTACGATTTCCGGGAATCAGTGCAGGATCCAGTAATGCACATAGGTCCTGAATAGTTGCACGCGTGAGTCTGTAAGTGATAATGATCTGACGCTCCACCATGGTCCCCATATCCACAAGTGGTCTGTACACAGATGGTGCACTTCCTCGCCACAAGGGTCGGTACCTGTGAGGGGTAAGAACAAGGAGTCATGTGCACACATACACTGGCATATTTGCTAAACACATTCTCTGCATGCTTCATAGTAGTGTCTGTACAATAACTGCAACCTGACACATGTACATTGACATCACTAAGAGGGAACGGAGTAAATCATGTGTGATTATATACTCTATGGATAGAGGCATAGGTGCTCCATATGGCTAGTAGTCCCAGCATTGTGAGTAATTTGAATTTCAAGATGCGTAGGTGATGGCAAAATGTCTGCCCAATGTAGTTCTGCCCCTTCGTTGTGGAAGTGACCTAAGACCGCTAGTGGTTGACGTCACAGCTTACCGCGGTGTTGACCGCTGTTCGCACCCTCATTGGCGAACATGGATGCCAATGGGGAATCCTGGCGTATCATGATCGCCACCGGTGGTGAGGGTGCATTCCGCCGGGGAACGTACGCGCGTTCGTCATTGTGTGATCACTTGACTCCCTGATCCTGTGCGGACAACTACTCCACTCTGTGTACTGCTGTGGCCTGCCTCTGGCTATGGATGTTCCACGAGGTGAAGGGGAAAGGGCCCGGCCTTCACCCAGGAAGAACTGGAGAAACTGATGGAAGGAGTCCTGCCCCTGTACGGCAGACTTTACGGCCGGCCAGAGGTACAGGTGAGTTCAGGGTTGGGGGGCACTGTGTGGGTAATGGAAGGAGTGGATTGCTCAGATGTGCGCTTCTGTGAGCCAGGATGGGGCTTGGTGCATGGAATGCTGCATGCCACTGTCCTGCATGTCTCCAACCTCCTCTACCCCTTCCAGCACTCCACTCCCTTCAACCACAAGCATTCACACAGCCAACAGACACCTGTACACACAACAACGTCCACTTCCCCCAGTGTGCCCACCTCTTCCGCATCCCTGTCTGTCCCCTCTACATGCACACCCTCAAGCACTACACCTTCACTCACTGTTACTGCTCCTCTTCCTGCACTCACCACAATAGCAGACAGACATACATGCACCCCATACACCACACCTGTACTCACCACCTCCACTGTAGTTGACACATGCAGCACACTCAACCAACTTGCAGACACCCACCCAACATACATCCACACTAGCTGTCTGTCTTCTCCCACTGTGTCCACCCCCCACCTCCCAAAACACTCAAACGCACCAAGACACCCACCCATCACACATCCACCACACCACAGCATACTGAGCAGTCACTGGCACCCACTACACGCACACCTACACCCCATACATCAACTCCCTCTGCCTCCACTTCCACGCCCTCATCCACGCCCACCCCAATTGCTCCCCGAAAACTTTTCCTCTCTTGTGTAGACCTGTTTGAACCCACTGGCCCACCCCGTCTTGTCCCAAAACATGCCCACCTCCTTGCCCTTTCCGCTCCTTCCAAATCGCAGCCCACCCCGGTCCAGCCTTCCCTTTCCTGTGCCCCTTCTCCAGTTAAGAAGAAGGGCCGCTCAGAGCCTAAGGCATCCTGCTCAGCCCGAGCCAAACAGCCCCCACCCCCTTCAAAGAAGAAGCCCACCCCCCAACCTCCTCACGCAAGTCTAAGTCCCACCCCCATCGTAAATCCCCACATCCACCCCCGCCCCCGCCCCCATTCCGTGAGGTGCATGGATCCCCCTATGGTGCCCTGTTGAGTGGAGTACCCAGCACTTGTGAGTCAGGTGTGGCCAGTTGTGGCCAAGGACAATTGACTGTTTATGGACTGGCCATTGGCCCTGTTAGCATCATTTAACTCACTAAGCTACTGAATAAAGTTTCTGTGTGGCCTGTGTTTGGGCTGCACGCAGTTCCACCCTGGTGTTTGTTTAAATAGTTTATGGCTGTGGTGCTTTTTTATGTCCTATGGCCAAGTTGCAGTGACCTTCGGTCGGGTACGTCTCTCTTGGTGTGGGGTGTCTGACTATTACTGCTGGGAAGGGTTGGGGAGGACTTTGCGGGGTGGGTGGAGTGGGTGGGTATGTAACTATGCCCTTTCCTCCCTTGTTTCGTAGGTTGGGGTACTTAACGTCATCGTCTTCATCAGTGGTCTCTGTTGTGTAGATATATGGCAAGGAGCAAGGCTGGCATGATATGCAGCTCTCTGTCAATGGCTGCCGCTGCACGTTTTGTTGACCTCCGGTGAGTGTTTCCTTCTATTTGTTTTTTTTTCCGCCTGGCTTTGTGTGGCGGTGGTTCCCGCCCCTGAACTGGCGGTTGAATGGTGGTTCATAATTTGATGGGCGGGTTGGGCCTTTCCGACGGCCTGTGGGCGGTCTCTGCCGTCGTCAGCTGGACTCCTTTCCTGGTGGTGTGCGGGATGCGTGAGTTTCGTTTGGTTCATTATTTGGCGGTCCGGACTGCTCCTCTGTTGGCGGTTTCTACCGCCACCGCTGGCGGAGCGGAACAGACTGCCATGTTCATAATGAGGGCCATAGTCTTAGTGAATATATGCATGTACCCTTCTCTATTAATGGCTCTAAAAAATGTATGGGAATGTATGGTAATGATCTTGTGGCTTAATTCTGCATTTGTTTTCTTTCATTTTGCAATATGCCTTTGTAAGACATGTGTGCCAAGATGGACGAGGATGTTGTTGCTGTTGGGCTTGGACAACTGGTGTTCCGGGCACACTACCTTCTAGTCTGCTGGGGTTGCTGAGGTAGTGCTGCTGTTTGCCTCACTGTGGCCGCTGGACAAGCCCTTGTTTCACAAGTGTGCAAAGATGGTCTCGTTTGCACATCTCCCGGCCAGCTGGGCATCTGAGAGCCATGCGGAGGAAGCAGGAAGCCTTGGGCTTGCCTGACTTCCTCCTTGGGACACAGTTGTTGCAGAACACACAGGGGAGGCGAGCTTTTTGACTCGCCTGCTTGCATCTTCCTTCAATGGAGTTCTGTATTTGCGGTACACAGGGGGTGAGCACCACTTGGCAGTCTATATTTTTTCTAGCTCTGTGAGCCTTGCTGCAGTTGTGGTTGTGGTCGGGGGGTATCAGGTGCTCAGTGAACTGCGTTAATAGTGATTTCAGTGTTGTGGTGGTCATGGTCACAGACCCTCAACCCAAAGATACAAGTGTTCAGTTCCAGGTCTGTCTGTAGATGTTCCCCACCTTTTCAGCAGCTCGGCCTTTTGCATTTTAGGCAGCATTAATCGTGGTGTGGTAATCATGGACACAGATCCTCACACTGGGAGGCAAGAGTTCAGTTCCAGGTGTATCTGTAGATGGGCCCCACGTTTAGTTTCTTATCCTCATGGCTCAAGGGTTTGTGGCGTGGCAAACACAGTCACAGACCCTCACAATGGGAGGTACAGGTTCTGTTCTTTGCTAAGACAGGAGTCATTTCCATGGGGGTTGTGCGTCAAAAAATGGCGTAAGTAAGGTTAGAGACAATATTTTTAAATCTAACCCATCTTGCACCATTCTTTGGCACACAACCCCAGTCTTCCCTTCGCCTCTGCTGCCCGGTTACAGTCATTTATTTTGACGCAAACCAGGCCGCAGCGCCGGCTAACGTCATTCCATAAATAAGGTGCCCGGCTGGCGCATTGGAATGGCATTAGCTGGTGGTAAACTTTTTGGCGCAAATCTGCCAAAGCGCTGATTTGCATCAAAAAGTATAAATATGGGCCTAAGTAACTCAAAGCAGTGCTGCACCCTAGTTTGCTTTACTTTTACTTCCAAACATCAAAATGATTTTTGGGGCTGATTATGAGTTTGGCAGACGGAAACATCTGTCCGCAAAACTCCAGACGAGGAGGGTGCTGCGGTGCTGGGGACCCTCCCCCCGCCGGCCCCATTACGACTTTCCCACTGGGTTGACCGGCAGAAACGGTCAGCCCAGTGGGAAAGATGCTGCAGCATTGTCACCGACTCATAACAGAGCCGGCAGCAATGCTGCCGCACGCAGGTGCCACCAGCACCCACAAAATGCACACTGTCCGTACAGCAAAGTGCACATTTTCAGGGTGCTGGGTAGGTGACCCCTGCACTTGTTCTCTGCCAGCCTTTTCATGGCAGTCAGACTGCAATGAAAAGACTGGGGGAGAACAAGGTTGTAGTCAGCAGGGTCGCGCTGACTTCAGTGTTGCCTTTCCTGATTAGAACCAAGACTGCTTTCAGCCCATCAGGATCACTGATCCTGGCAGGGATAGTGGTAGGTTGGCGGGTCTGCCCACCAACCTCATAATGTGGCAGTCTTACCACCACTGCGAGGCTGGTAGTCTTCGCCTGCCAGTCTCATAATAAGGCCCTTTGTGTCGGTTTTGCGATAAAAAAGTAACGCAAACCCGATTTAAAACCTTTGTAAATCTTAGCTGTTGTGTATTGTGAATGTATTGAAGAGAAGCAAGTTACCAAAAAGTAATTTAAAAAAATGAAAAAGCTGCAGAGGAATTTAGTTTAATAGAAATATTGAAATTACAATTGAATGCTCCCGTCTGCAAGTCCAACTTCATATTTTCTGTCAAAATGTAAACAGTGTTCAAGGAGAGAAGAACCACAGTTTAAATTGCTCTGGAATTCTCCAAGTGCAGCTGAAGATTAAAAGGGTTTAATCTCCTGCTTTCAATGTTTACTGTTTTTCAAATTGCTTCCTATACTTTCCTGATGAAATCCCTTGCCAGCACCACTCGAACACACCGAAAAATCATCCAAACTGCAAACGTTCAATCTGAATTTTTGGCTGATTTCCACATAAATGTGTTTAACTTTCATGAACAGTTTGCTGAAAAGGGATTTCATTATTTACTCAACTTAAAATAATAACGATGTTTACTTTTCAGTACATAGTAAAATCATAACTATCTGTGCATGATGTGCTTTACAGCTATATGTATGGAAAACATTTGATTTAGGGGGCCATCTGATAATAAAGATGCATGTACTCTCACATATCTGGAAATATTTCGACCAGCATACATTTTAAGGTATTTTTATTTATTACAGCTGCGCTTCAGTGATTCACAAAATGTGGAATCTGATAAATAGCAGCTTCAGACAGCTTTGGATGGAAAGTCCAATGAGTGTGCATGCTCATCCTAAGTAAATGCAAATGCAATCACTTACAGAGCTATGAAAATGTATTCCAAATCATGAGTTTGAAATCCTGTTATGTCCACTTCACTGCGTTTTTGTCTAGTACAGAATCGTCGCAGAATTACTGGAATTGACACTTGAAAGAGAAGTTGAAAATGACACATCAAATATACATACAAATATCGACAAACCTCATCTGTATATTCGTGTTCAAACAAATAATAATACCATCCATAAAAAATTAATCAATAAGCATAAATCTATCTACCTATTTAGATTGAAAAAGGCACAGTTAAATGTCAGTTCAGAAAAAGCCCTGAAATACACTCCATCGGTTAAAGGGTTATTGAGCATGGCGTGTGGGAGAGGGTGAGGGGGAATTACAATGTGTATTGTGAGGTGCATATTAGCTGGCTAAGTTCAGGCCTTCCTTGATAATTTACTGACCTTTAATTGTCTTCCCATATTCAACTGCATTCTGTGCTGCGAAAAGCTTTGGTCAGGCGCTGTACCCAACTTTCTTCGCATGTGTACATATTTCTTCATGTATTATTATAATATTTGGTTTGCGCCCCATAAATGAAAAGTGCATATTAATGTCTCAATGGCTTTGAATATAGCTGACTTGTTCAAGTACTGAATATACCACTAGTTATGAAAGAAGATATTGATGACAAGGAGTGGAGCCTCTGCCTCAGGTCCTGCGCATTTCCAGACCATGCAGGGTATTAAACCCATTGTTCCTGTTTTCTTACTTCATCATAACGTATTCCAAGTCCAAATTGATGACCCCCCTGGGAAACGCCGGGCATCACCATGATAATATGCCCTCTCATACTTGTCTAACATGTGGCACAGCACTGCTGCCTGGGTGCTCAGACCTGGTATCTTCTCATTCTCTACCGTACCTCCAGTAATACTCATGGTGTCTCTCTTTGGCACTTCCTCATAAGTCCATCTTGTTGGGTTTGGTACTTGTTTAATGCTTATGCAACATAAGAACATGATGACACATAGTCAGGGTTGAATACATAATAATAAGGTTGTTGTAGGGCGGACACCCAGGCAGTGCTGTCTTAGGAACAACCTTAAATTTCATTTCACACTTTCTGCTAAATCAAGCCCGCAGTATGCCAAGCAAACCTGCAGAAATGGAGTCAATAAAAAAAAGCTGAAGTATGTTTGGCCTATATAAGGATGAAAATGCTTACTATTGTCAATAAGTTAAAAACAATATAACGTGTTTATAATAGCAAAAATAATTATACCTTAGCCTGGAGCCCAATGATCATGGGAAAGAGAGAAAGAATTAGAGGTCTGCAAAGAGCAGAAAGACAGACAGGAGCGAAATAGAAAGAAAGTTCATTATTGCAGGGTGCACCTTGGAAGGTGGAGTCCCTGGGCAATTGCTCACGTCGCCCATGCTTTAAAAAGTATGTGCACCCAGAAAATATTATCAACCACAAAGCCTAGAAAGGTCCTTTACACTAGAGCCCCACACCTAACTGTCACTGTATATCGCTATTTGGACCCTGGCAGGCCATTTCAGCTGAGACAGCCTGGGCTCGTCCTATTTGCACTGTGGGAGGGTACTGGTGGTTACTGCAAGGAAAGAAAGGAACAGCAGTCCTTGACCTTGAAAGCCATGTAAAGTGCCACAGAAAGGTATACAAACGGAGATAATGTGTGTCAACCCCTAAGGCCCAATGAAACTGATCTGTTGTAAATAGGTCTGGGGCAATGAAAGGGCATCTAGGTTGAAGTCATGAACCATATGTATTATACTGAAATTAGAGGGAGTAGAAGAAAGTTTGGGTAGATAATTGAACAGGTGGGTACAAGTAGATTTAATATTAAGTGTACATGAAATTGTCACAACTTGAATGCTTCTTACTGCTATAATCAGCCAGTCTCTGGGCACCACTTGGTTTCTTGCTTGTTCTGGATTGACCAAGGTAGGGGTGACCCTTTCCAGGAGCCACAGTTCTGCTGATAAATAAACACCAAGCAGGCCATGACTTTCAGAAAGAGTCCCAGAGGAAAAAACCCAAAGTGGGTAAAACCTCAGAATCAAGGACTCCTGGAAAAAAATAGAACAAAAGCACAAAAAAGAACTGGAACAAACTGCAGGTGGCAAAAGAACAGGAACAAACTGCAGGCAAAAAAGAACAGGAGAAGTCCAAAATCACAAGATACTGGAGCGAGGAGCACAACCACGAAGGAATTGTTTGCAACTCAAGGAACAGAAAACCAACTTGTGCTTATATACTGAAAAACAGGAAGTGACATACAGGAAATATTGAAGACACCATCTTGAATTGGGAAAGACCTCATTCAGCTGAATGGAAAAATAGCCATATACTGAAAAACAGGAAGTGACATACAGGAAAAATTGAAGACACCATCTTGGATTGGGAAAGACCACATTCAGGTGAATGGAAAAATAGACATAGGGCCTCATTCGGACCCTGGCGGGCGGCGGAAGCCGCCCGCCTGGCGGGAACCGCCAGAAGACCGTACCGCGGTTAAATGACCGCGGCGGTCATTCTGACTTTCCCGCTGGGCCGGCGGGCGACCGCCAGAAGGCCGCCCGCCGGCCCAGCGGGAAAGCCCCTTCAACAATGAAGCCGGCTCCGAATGGAGCCGGCGGAGTTGAAGGGGTGCGACGGGTGCAGTGGCACCTGTAGCGATTTTCAGTGTCTGATAGGCAGACACTGAAAATCATTATGGGGCCCTGTTAGGGGGCCCCTGCACTGCCCATGCCTGTGGCATGGGCAGTGCAGGGGCCCCCAGGGGCCCCACGACACCCATTCCCGCCATCCTGTTCCTGGCGGTTTTTACCGCCAGGACCAGGATGGCGGGAAGGGGGTCGGAATCCCCATGGCGGCGCTGCTTGCAGCGCCGCCATGGAGGATTCTCTGGGGCAGGGGAAAACTGGCGGGAAACCGCCGGTTCCCCTTTTCTGACCACGGCTTTACCGCCGCGGTCAGAATTGCCCCTGAAGCACCGCCAGCCTGTTGGCGGTGATTCCTCCGTCCCCATCCCTGACGGTCCATGACCGCCAGGGTCGGAATGACCCCCATAGTATAGAAAAGTATAGAGCAAAGCATGCAGGGAAAGAAACACAGACTCTTGGGAAGAGGAAACATGGCTAAGGCAAGGAAAAGAAAAAAGAAGAAAAGAGAAAAACAGCAAGAACAGGTAAGCAACTAAAAGGGCAAGAGCGGGGGCAACGTAAACAGTGCCCAAGGGAAAGTTTAGCAAAAAAGCAGACTGCGGCAGAAACGGCCATCTGAAATGCGGCCCGACGATCTGGCCACAACCCGTAAGTGAGGCGCCGACGGTCTTCGTGGTGTCACAGAAATTTGCATAATTTGCTTTTGTATATCCTGCCTAGCTATTCGTCATATTCTTAGCACCCTAGCCCTAATGCACCACCTTCTGATCTACGTCTTCCCTTTTTTCAACATGATCTTTAGGTCGAGCATAGCAATGCGCAAGCACTACTTTTCCAAAGTGTTGTTATCTATTTGGGCTTTTAACCACGCCCAGCTCACACCCATCATTATCGTTCATTCATGGGCTCGCCCTTCAAAAATCCTTTGTTATCATTGGTAAATGCTTTACGTTTGTCCCTCCTTGGGGCGGTTTGGTTACCACCATGGACATTGACCCTGTTACATGGTTAATTGCACTTTTGCTGATATGTTTGACTGCGAGTGAACTGCTTTTTCCTTTTGTGTCTCTCCTTCACGTTCATGTCGTGGTGCTTTGAATTGTCTTGCTTATGTGAAACTGTTTTACTTTTCATTTTCAATTTATGTGGCAAGAAAAGTCCAGTTAGGAGTTTACAATGCTAATAGCTCTAACCCTGGAAAGGGTCACCCCTACCTTGGTCAATCCAGAACAAGCAAATGCGAGACCCATTGCATTGCAAATGCTTGTTTACTTTCTGACTGCCCTCTGTACTTACTTTTCATTTTGTACTCCTCATCTGTGATTTTTTTTCCATTTTCACTATTTCTTTGGGAATCTCTTTCCCAGCTATGGCAGTGGCCGGCAGTGTTGCCATGTTTGAGTCCCAGGCACCCTGTGGTCAATGGCATTGTGAGAGGGTAACACCTGCCACATTTCTAACAAGGTGTTGGTGGCAGCATCAATTTGCTTATGCTATGCCACCCCCCCATGCTGGCAGCAGGTCTCATGCCCATCAATGGCTATAACCTGGTGGGGTGCAAGCTGCAGTGAGAGAAAGTGATGAGCAGCATGCGCCTCCACACCAGGGTCTTCTGCACCCTTCGGCAGGTGCCACACTGCAGGGTGCTTGACCTGCTGGGTGCTTGACCTGCTTGGTGTGAAAGTGGCTGAGCTAAGTAAGCAAGGTACGTAATGTTTTTTCAAAACAAATAGGACCTTATTTGTGACTTTGGCAGTCTCCTTAACACCATGTTGTACCGCCAACAGGCTGGCGGAAAAGATTGCCAAATTATGACCATGGCGATATTCCCAAAGGAATTCAGCCAAAGCACAGCCAGCACTGCCACCGCAGTCTGGCTGCCACGGATGACGGTAGCCACCCACAGGCTGGCAGGAAACCATGTTTCTGCCGGACAGATTATGACATTTAACATACTGAGGTTTCTGCCTCGGTCTCACTACCACAGAAACCCAGGTAGAAACCAAGTGCATAAAAAGGAGACACCCACCTTCAGGAAGCCTTACTCGTCCGTAGCCGCCATGTACCCTGAATTAGACATCTTCCCGCTGCTCCTGCTTGCCCAACTACTTCAGAATCTTCAACCACTATGACGACAGCAACCGTAAGTATACACACTTACCTGTTACTGGTGTAGTCAATTTTTGTACGCTCACAAAACATACATTAGGTAAGAGGGTGTGAGGCTGACACTCATATGTAATGGCACACCAACATGCACACTCACATACCGCCACACACACACTCACATATACACAACAAACACACTACGGCCACCACACACATACGCAGATCACAAACACACACAGGTATGCACAGAAACACTGCACAGGTCCACACACAGTACCACACAACACCACAACACGTCACAACCACAAAACAATCACCATATCCAATTGCTTGTCAGGGACCCACAGGAGACACTAGCCAGGGACACATTACACCTTCATCACAACATAACACCGATAGGCAAAAAATGCATACAAATACACAATCATAGACCTTTCCGATAAACTCACAAAAACATTGCATCTAACGCTTCATGCACACAGTCAAAGCACACAAAGTGACAGAACACACCAACAAACACATCTCAACACAAACAACAGACAATACCAACACAACAAAAACTCTTGAAAACCCAAATGTCCATCACACAATACACACCCTACCACTTTTAGAGAAAAACACTTCACACAACCTCACATACTGCCTTAGCAACACTTTTAGCCCAATAAAAACACACAGACATACAGACACACAACTAATCAGCCAAGAACAACTACATACTAGGGAAAGAAATGCATGACAAAGATGTAACCAGGAAACCAACTACATGTTGGTTTAAATTATTATTTCTGAAAAAAACATTGACAACAACAAAGCTATAGGCCAGTCCATACTCTCCTAGTCTATATGCACACAGTGCACAGATGTGTGCCCCAAACTTGACTCCTGACTGCCATGTAACCTCCACAGGTAGGGGTATGTATGGGGCAGGCAGGCACCCCAGGGGTTATCTGGTGATGGAAGGAGGGGGTTGGGTTAGGTTTTGGAGGGGGGCCTTTGGGATCTGGCTTGGAAGGAGGGGTTTGAGCTTGGTCTTAGCTTTAGGGGAGGGTTGACTTTTTTATGGTGGTGTTGACTTCTTGGCACGGGGAAGGGCGTGGGTACCTGCAGGAGGGACAGGGGGGGTCTTGGAGGACGAAGGGCCGGACTTGGGGAGATCACAGACTGTTTAGGGGTAACCTGAGGTGGGAGAAGAGTAGGGAAAAGAGCAAACTATGAAAAGAAAGCTTTTTTCAGACACACATGGATGGTCATAGTAAAAGGGTTTGGGTGTGGAGAGATAGGAAGTGGTTGTCTGAGGTGTTGGTGTGGATGTCTCGGTGCATGTTTTTGCAAGGCATGTTTATGGGTGGTATGTGAGTGTCTGGTGGGTGAGTGTGGGAGTTTATGTGTCATGGGAGGAGGGGGGTGGAGGTGCTGGGGGATGCCTTTGACTGTCTTTTGGAGTGGTGACTGCAGGTATGGTGGATGTGCTGAATGTAGGTGTGTCTGTGGTTTTGTTGTCTGTGTTTGTGATGACTGGTTGGATGCCTGAAGGTCTGCTGTGGTGCTGTCTGTGGGTAGGATAGGTGTATTGACTGGATCTTTGAATGTTGGTGTGGTGTCTGCAGGTGTGTACGGTGTGCTGTTGGTGATGCTGGGGGTGGTGGGGGTGTCAGGGCAGACTGTGACTGTTGCTGTGTGTGTGCATGTATGTTGCGTGTGTCCATGCCGGAGGTGTGTCTTGTGGTCCTTATCTTTGTCCGAGCTACCCTTGAATGTTGAGGTGGATGAATGCTTGTCTGTTTGAGATTGAGAAGAGGAAGGTGGAGGGGGGATGGGAGACAAAGGATGACTGGCTGCCACCAGTGAGGATGCCACAGCCTGAAAGGATCTATGCAGGCCAGCCAGTGCACTGTGAATGCCCTCCAGGAACACATTTCTCTGTTGTATCTGAGTTGCAAGTCCCTGGATGGCATTCACTATGGTCGACTGATCCACAGAGATTGTCCTCAAGAGGTCAATAGCTTTGTCACTGAGGGAAACAGGGCTGACAGGGTCAGGGGCAGAGGTGCCTGCGGCAAAGGAGATTACCCTCTTGGATAAGCAGGCACAGCCAACTGGGTCTGGAGCTACAGGGAAGGAGGTGATAAAAAGGGGGGTGGTGGCCAGAGATGGTTCTGGTGTGGTCCCAGATGGGTCTGCCACCGCCAGGGAGTGTCCACTGGGGAGGATTCCGAAGATGAAGACGTGGATCCTGTCTCCCCGTGGCACTCCCCTCGCCCTCCGGGCTACTGAGTCCCTTAGTGCCGGTGGTATCAGCACTCTGGGTCCAATGGCCAGCAGCTTCCCCACTCGGCTGTGCACCATCTCCTTTGCCTGCCGATGCTGATGCAGAGAAACAGAGAGAGAGGTAGGGTCATCACATTCTTAACATACATCTACATTACAACATACACAACAGTGACATCACATCTATGTGTAGGAAAGCCCCAGGTAGGAACCATTTAGAAACTATATCATGTCACAGCTAAATACTTCCAACAATCCTATCTGACAGCAGTCTCACCCACAACATAAGCCAACTATTTGACCACTACATGACCATCCCATCAATTCAGCCGTAATACAAACTATTCATGCACAAGATGATTTGGCAGCATCAAAAGTCTCTCCCTATACAGCTCATCACTGTGTATCAATAAATCATCCGTAGCAAATGCTGTTAACTGACATCACAATATCATGCCTACCACTAATCTACACTTGCCCAGTCCATCACCAGTAGTCATGTTTCATGAAAGTAAACTCATCTCACTTCAACTACAACACAGCATGTTGCTTTGCAATCACATACCTAACATGTGACTATGTCCATAACATTCACAATCTCAAATACCTCAGAAGAAATCACTACATATGGCATACCCAAATTGTGAGGGTCATACAATTACATACCATGTCAGCAAAACATCTATCAAAAGTGTTTAGTAAATGTTTAACCAGAGTGTCTGGACCCACATATCTTTCTCATTGACACATAGACAACAAAGTTATGTCCAGCAATAGGGGCCTACTTAGCACACTTGATACACCCACAGACAACCACAGGGAGCATACCAAGACTTTAAATACAATGGACACTAATCATGTGCATAAAGGCCATATACTATTCCACAATTCATGCTGAGTAGAAACCTCTACGTGACAACATCAAAATACCTACATTATGACCAACTGTCCAAACATGTGTAACTTAACATCTTAGGACTAAAGTAACACTGACATAAGCCATTTATAATGTAACCATGTTTGATACATACACCTGGAGGTTAGCAAATTGACTGACAACATGTCCCAATCCACCAACATGTGAATGTCAACTAGAACACCTGCCACACTTTTAAGTCGGGCTGCAATGAGCTGATCCATTTCAAAATGTGTCAAAATAGCCTCAGATTAGCAAAGGTAAATATGGCAAAGTAGAGCCCTCAACATGAAAAAGGCACAAAGTACCAATTGACACTTGATGTCAGCAGAAAATAGTGTATAATGCACTCATATGGGTAATGCCCTGCTTTATGTAGCATGGACAAAATACATGGCCTAAGGGATCAGCAGACTAGCCACTTACCTTCTCAATACCATGTACATTGTACACATTGTCTGAACACGCATGCCAATGATATGTCCTATATTGTTAATGTATCATTACTATCATGCTTGCCATTATGTAGGATGTCCATCTTGATCAAACATCACATTTGCCAATGTATAGTTTAGACACAACAATGGGGCCACTTCCTCACACCTCTGAGGGAGTGTAGTAGATATGCCATGTCAAATTCCTGATTGGGATAACACTCTCACATGAAGTTTACATCTATTTCAGAACACAGGGAAATGTGGCCATGTTACTCATCTATCAGACCCTATGTTGCACATAGAGCTAGATCCAGTGGAATAGGAATGGTGAGATACCAAAGAGCTGGACAACTTACTAATTATGTATATGAACTGTGGATCAGTAGATAGGGAGGATGACACTGCAGGTTACACATATGTATAGCAGTGCAGAGGTACAAATATGACACAGTCACATATAAATCACCACATGCTGTTACACAATTTGGTTAACATAGGTGAGTCTTATGTCCCTATACACAATGTAATGTCCAAATCTGTGTATCAGTGTTGGCAACTGTAGTTCTATGTCTTCCTAGGACATCCTTTACCTGTAGCACTTACCACATTGTCACAGCTGAGATACGTAGACATCAGACACGTAACTGGCAGTGGCATGTACATGTGTTTAGTCAGTATTTATCCCCTTGTGGCTGCTGTGCTGCCCTTAAACACCCTTCTAACTCAGGGTAGACCACTGCCAAAATGCGGCCTATTAGGGGTGTCAAGGTCTAATGGCCAACCCTCCCTCATTGGGAGGATATCCCAAGCTGGACCTCCGCGGTCTTCCAGGCCCAGCATATCAGGTCCTCCCACTGCTTCCTACAGTGGATACTCTGCCGGCTGTGGACCCCCAGGGTCTGTACTTGTTGGTGATGGCCCGCCAGATTCCCTTTTTTGATGGGTGGGTATGCCCTACCCCACAAGCTTGTCCAGCATTTCAGGGGTGAATGCTGGAGTCCTATTACCTGCAGGACATGACATGATTGATCCCAGAGGCAGTACACAGCAAATCAGGTAGTGGAGGCCTTGCTGGCAGCAGTGTCAGGAGTCAAGTGAGCAGTACTATAGAAGATGGCAATCACATCCACTACGTAGATGACTGTCACTGTCAGCAGACCTAAGTCCGCCAAAAGCAGCAATGTGTTCCAATAGCAATTTCCACCGCGGTTTTGACTGCCTACCGCCATGACAACATCGCCGGTGGAATTAGGTCACTTCCACATGTCCAATACAGTAGGTCAGGTGGCTGCCATTTTAAGCACATTTCATGTATGGAAAAGTTTTGGAATCTGTGCCATTAACAATACCCTATATTGTGCTAAATATCAGTAAGTACTGCCTTCAGGTTTAGTAGTCTATTTGTGCATGTGAGTAGTTAGAGCTGTGTAACAGAGGGATTTAAGGTGATGAAAATGTACACCTATTCTCAACATCTTTGCTTGAATCAGGGCTTGTTGGCGGAATCCAGTGACGCAAACAGCCTGCATCCAACAACTCGACGTGGGACATCTCCTGCACCATGCAGGAAACCGCAGCCATCTTCTTTGGTGCTCTTCTGTACTTTTCTTCTAACCAGAGAATCCACTTTTGCACCATCTTCTTGGTTGGCAGGGGCTCCTGTCCTTCCTTGAATCTTCTGCGACTTCTGGACTTGGTCTCCTCTCTTCACAGGTCTTCAGGTCCAGAAATCCACCATTTGTTGCTTGCAGTCTTGCTTGGTTCTTGCAATAACTCTAATCCCCACTTGTAGTGTGTCCTAAGGAAACTTGCAGTACGTTACTCCTACTTTCCTGTGCTCTTGGGTGGGGTATTTTACTCACCTTTGTGGTTTTCTTACTTTTCCAGCATTTCTCTACACACTACACTTGTCTAAGGGGCACTTCATGATTCGCATTCCATTTTCTTAGTTTATGGTTTGTGTTGCCCCTAGACAATTTTTTCCTATTGCATTCTATAGTATTTCCTACTGTTTGCACTATCCTGTGACTAATTACGTACCTTATTTTGGTGTCTAGTGTATATATTCTGTATAATACTTACCTCCAGAAGGAGTATTGCCTCTAAGATATTTTTGGCCTTGTGTCACTAAAACAAACTACCTTTATTTTTGTTAACCACAAATATTGTCTTTTATTGTGTACAAGTACTGTGTAACTACAGTGGTATTGCAGGAGCTTTGCATGTCTCCTAGTTCACCCTAAGCTGCTCTGCTACAGCTACCTCTATCAGTCTAAGCTGCTAGAACACTACTACATTTCACTAATGAGGGATAACTGGATCTGGTATAAGGTGTAAGTACCCAAGGCACCCACTACAAACCAGGCCAGCCTCCTAAAGGTCAGTAACTCCACCCCAACAAAGTTGAACTACAGTTAAGGGGAGAGACTGAGTGGAGTTGTTGACATCAGTAACTTGGTACTTTTGTCCAAGGAGATGTTGTGCAGGTGACACCAAGTTTTGAGCCACCAAAGTGATACCGGCACCTGTGTCCCTGTAGGCCTGGGCCTCAACACCATTTATTAGAATTGACTGCTTGTACGTGTCCATGCTAACGGGACAAGCAGCCACAGTGGAAAGGGCAATTCCACCAGGTGTGACAGAAACTGTCTTGAGAGTGTCTACCTCAGTTTCTATGATGGACCCAAACGTGAACCCAACTACACCCTTTGATTATTGCCAGTCGTCCCACCACTATTACCACTACTGCTAGGGGCACTAGAGCTTGATGTATTAGTGGTGGTAGTCTCAGGGGCTTTACCTGGGCAGGACTTATCCCCTGGCCTATGGCCTTTACCTCTGCACACATAGCACAAAGGCTTTTTATTGTGGGAAGAGTGAGAAGAAGAGGAAGATGATTTATCCCCACCTCCCAGAGGAGTGTTCTGGACCTGAAGAAGGATCTCTGTGCTTACTTTTATCCCCATGCTTGTCCTGAAATTTTTCACCATCTTTCTCTTTGCTGTCCTTGTCACCCCTGTATGAGCTTTTCTGCTCACCCTTGTTCTGACCCACTTGTCTGTCTTCATTCCCAATTCTTGGGGAAAGGTCAGATCTGAGTCCACAAGATATTGGTGCAACAAATCAGACACACAATTGTTCAGAATGTGCTCTCTCAAAATCAGATCATATAAGCTTTCATAGTCATGGAGCTTATTGCCATTTGACCAACCTTCTAAGGCCTTCACTGAACAGTCTACAAAGTCGATCCAATCCTGTGAAGACTCTTTTCTGGTTTCTCTGAACTTGATTCTATATTATTCAGTGGTTAAGCCCAAGAGTTGTCTGAGTTATCTTCCCTGACAATAAGGAGTCTGTCTCTCCCCTTACAAGTGAAAGACAACCACAGGAAAGCAGCCCACTGTGCTTGAGGAACCCTCTGAACTTTACAGGCCCTCTCAAGTGCAGCAAACCACTTGTAAATGTCATCCCTATCCTTGTAAAGGGGGACAACCTTGTGCAGGTATTTGGAATCAAATGTATGTTCTCTAACACTGAGGTTTCTGAAACTACTGCTGCTGTCACCATGGGGAACTCACCCCAGTCCCTGGCTTTCCCTTTCCACAGCCAGGGATTTCCTGTCTAAGGCCAACTGTTGCTGCTGTAGCCTCAGTCTGGCCTCTTCCAACTTTCTGAGTTCCCTATCTAGGACCTGGTCCTCAGGGTTGGATGTGTGTGACACCTCTGAGACAGAAGTGACGTGGGAATTAGCAGAGAAAGGTCTTTCCCTAACTTGAGTAACTCTAGTTACCTGGCCTGTAGGTGTGAAGGGCCGGCTACCTATGTGCGACACCTTACCACTACTAGTTACACCAGGAGGTTTGTTCACAGAAAGATCTGTGGAAGGACCCTCCCCTGGATCTTCAGAATGTGGAATGGTCTCCTGAATCTATCTGGGTGGAATCTCCCTCTACCTCCCACTCTCACTGAACCTGACCAGTGGTATGTTCCTGGTAATCTTGCAGGAGGAAATTCACGAGAAAGTCCTTGTTAGGGTTCTTCTCAATCCCCAAACTTCTTTCTAAGCAGAGACCCCTCAAACCTTTGAAATTCAAGCTTTCAGAAGTTGCCTTTACAACCCTGGGTGTCACCTCTACAAAAGACATAGTGAAAGAAAGAGGTTAGGGAGAAGATTAAAAAGTTAGCAAACTATTTGGCCTAACTTTTTAGAGAAAAGAAAAGCTTTTCAAAACTTTTGAAAACGTTTAGAAAGTGAAAAATTACTGCTAGGTACAATTGTATATAGCTATAAGTATTGGAGCACACTTTTCTTGTGAAAAGCAACAGTAAAGTGGTAAAGCAATTGCAAGTACTTATCTCACAGCTGCACCACCAATGTAGGAGGCTGGCCTGGTTTATAGTGGGTACCTAAGGTACTTACACCTTATACCAGATCCAGTTATCCCTTATTAGTGCAATGCAGGCAGTGTTCGAGCAGCCTAGGCTGTCTAGAGGTAGCTGTAGCAGAACAGCTTAGACTGAACAAGCTCCTGCAATACCACTATAGTTAGACAGTACTTATACACAATAAAAGACAATACCCAATGTTACCAAAAATAAAGGTACTTTGTTTTAGTGACACAAGGACAAAAATATCTTAGAGACAATACTCCTTCTGGAGGTAAGTATTATACACAGTATGTACACTAGTAACCAAAATCAGGTAAGTAAACTGTCATAGAATGAGGCAAACAGTGGAAAATACAATAGAATGCAATGGGCCTAGGGGCAACACAAACCATATACTAAGAAAGTGGAATGTGAATCACAAATTCCCCCCTAGGCAAGTGTAGTGTGTAGAGGGGTGCTGGGAGTGTAAGAAAACACCAAAGGTAAATAATGTACCCTGCCCAAGAAAGTAGGAGTAAAATACTGCAAGTTTCAGGACACACTACAAGTCGTGATAAGAGATATTGCAAGAACCAAGCAAGACTGCAAGCAACAACAAGTGGATTCCTGGACCTGAATCCACTTGTTGTTGCTTGCAGTCTTGAGATATTGCAAGAACCAAGCAAGACTGCAAGCAACAACAAGTGGATTCCTGGACCTGAAGACCTATGAAGAGAGTAGACCAAGTCCAGAAGTCGCAGAATATTCCAGGAAGGACAGGAGCCCCTGCCAACCTAGAAGATGGTGCAAAAGTGGATTCTCTGGTTAGAAGAAGAGAACAGAAGAGCACCAAAGAAGATGGCTGTGGATTCCTGCATGGTGCAGAAGATGTCTCATGTAAAGTTGTTGGATGCAGGGTGTTTGTGTCACTGGATAAGTCCAACAAGCATTGCTTCACTCAAATTCACAATATGTGTCAAAGTGGCACTGCCCAGATCCAGGAGGGACCTGGTGGTCTCAAATTGGACTGAGGAGAGAGAGGGGGCTCTCAGCACTGCAGAGAGCCCACAGAAGACCAGGCAGCACCCAATGGAGTCCCAGGACATGGGGACAAAGAAGATGCAAAGTGCAGTCATTGCAGCACAACAAAGGATGCTCTCACGCCGCCGCAGAACAACTCAGCGACTTGTGCATCACAGGATGGAATGCTGGGGACCTGGGCTACACTGTGCATGAAGGGTTCTTGGAAGAAGTGCACAGAAGCCCAATGAGCTGGAGAAGATGCAGTGCACAGGGGTACTATCGCAGTACGGGGAGGCAAGCTCTTTTCTTCACCAAATTTGGACAGCTGGAGTCCCAGAGTACCAGTCGTCATCACAGAAGGGTGCCTGCAGAAGCAGGGAAGTGACTCCATCACTCCACAGGAGATTCCTTTGGTTCTTCTAATGCAGGATGAAGACAGTCCTCAGAGCGTGCACACCTTGGAAACCGTTGCAAATGCTGGCTGGAGCTAATGCCAGGGACACAGTAGAGGAGCTCGGGACACCACCCCTATGATCATGGAATTGTCCCCCCATACTAAATCTGGTATTGGGGAGTCAATTCCATGCATCCTGGGGGCTCCAACATAGACCCCCAGAACTGACAAACCAGCTCTCCCAGGCTTGCACTGCAGCTGCTGCCACCTCACAGACAGGGTTCTGCCCTCCTGGGGTCTGAGCAGCTCAGTCTCAGGATGGCAGAACAAAGCATTTTCTTTGGGAGGAGGGTGTTACACCAATGCATTCCTGGAGGGCATTCATTCTGGTCAGGCGGCCCTTCAGCGAGCTTTTCTGACTCTGTCTTCAGCACTGATGGTAGCCATTGTCCCTGTGTCTAGCCTCCTCCCTCCAACTTCCTCCACCCAACCCCAATCCCCTGTACCCCAGCCTATCCCAAGCACACCTCTAGACCAGCATGCACACACGTCAACACACAAGGGAAGCTCATGCAAACATAAGCACCACACATCCCACAGGCACTCACGCAAGCATCAGACACATGCAGACACACCAACATCCACTGCCCCCACTGTGTCCCCCTCCTCCTCGTCTCCCTCCTCCCTCCCAGTCTTGTCTACACTCACACCTGCATGCACTACCTCTACAGCCACTACTGCCATCACCAGCACACCCACCACCACACCCTGCTCATGTGCAGTCACCACCCCCACTACCATTCACACGTCCCCTGTGCCCTCTCCCAGTGTGTCTGTGATGCCACCTCCCAAGATACACAAACGCAGGCACACACCCACCCAACAGCCATCCACCTCACAACAGCCTCCAGCACATGCACCTTCACCCAAAGTCAGCAAACGAACACCTCCTACAACCACAACCTCTTCCTCCACTTCTAAACCCCCTCCAGCTACCCGTCCCAGTGTCTCCCAAAAACTTTTCCTGTCCAACCTTGACCTCTTTAACACACCTCCCCCACCCGGTCCGTCTCCAAGGTCCCGAACCAGCACCTCAGCCACAACATCTCCAGGACCAGTGGTGCCTGTAGTCACCGGAATATGGAGTGCACCGGCCACCAGGGCAGCCAGTGTGGCACGGAGCCACAGCACAGACAGTCCCCCACCTGTGAAGCATCAGAAGTTGGCCAGTGCCCGGCGGTTGAGGGGGAAGACTCCAGTCACCAAAGCCGCTCCCAGAGGTCCCGGTGGGAGTGTGGAGTCAGCTGTGACACCTTCCAAGGTGGGGAAGGGCCACAAGAAACCCAGCAAATCTGGGAAGAGCAGCACAGCAGAGAAGACCACTATCATCCCGCTGCCCAGGAGACCACCGCCAGCACCAGCCCAGCTGCCCAGGAGGCCACCGCCAGCACAAGCCCAGCTGCCCAGGAGGCCACCGCCAGCACAAGCCCAGCTGCCCAGGAGGCCACCGCCAGCACCAGCCCAGCTGCTCAGGATGCCACCGCCAGCACAAGCCCAGCTGTCCAGGAGGCCACCGCCAGCACAAGCCCAGCTGCCCAGGAGGCCACCGCCAGCACAAGCCCAGCTGCGCCATGAAGGACCGCCAGCACAAGCCCTGCTGGGCCATGAAGGACCACCAGCAGCTGAGTCACTGCAAAGGAGCCCGCCGCTCCAAGCACCACTGAACACGGCACCGGCGTCTCAGGAACCGCTGAACAGGGCACCGCCGTCTCAAGCACCGCTGAACAGGGCACCGCCGTCTCAAGCACCGCTGAACAGGGCACTGCCGCCTCAAGCACCGCTGAACAGGGCACCGCCGTCTCAAGCACCGCTGAACAGGGCACCGCTGCCTCAAGCACCCCTGAACAGGGCACCACCGTCTCAATCACCGCTGAACAGGGCACCGCTATCTCAAGCACCGCTGAACAGGGCACCGCCGCCTCAAGCAACGCTGGCCCATGAGCGCCAGGGCACTGACGCTACTGAGTCCGTCATGGGCAGAATGAAGCACTCTGGGCACCATGCCCCCTCCAGAACCAGTGGAGAGATCCATCCACTACCTCTGTCCTTAGCAGGATGAAGCACTCTGGGCACAATGCCCCCTCCAGAACCATTGGAGGAAGACATCCACTACCTCTGTCCATAGCAGGATGAAGCACTCTGGGCACAAGGCCCCCTCCAGAACCAGTGGTGAGATCCATCCACTACATCTGTCCTTATCAGGATTAAGCACTCTGGGCACAATGCCCCCTCCAGAACCAGTGGAGAATGACATCCACTACCTCTGTCCTCAGCAGGATGAAGCACTCTGGGCACAATGCCCCCTCCAGAACCAGTGGAGAGATCCATCCACTACCTCTGTCCTTAGCAGGATGAAGCACTCTGGGCACCAAGCCCCCTCCAGAACCAGTGGAGACTGTTATCCACTTGAGAGACTGTGGCTTTGCACTCCCCAGGATTGAACAGTGGGCAACCCGCCCACTGTAGAGACTTGAGAGACTGTGGCTTTGCACTCCCCAGGATTGAACAGTGGGCAACCCACCCACTGTAGTGACTCGAGAGACTGTGGCTTTGCACTACACAGGATGGAACAGTGGGCAACCCACCCACTGTAGAGACATGAGATACTGTGGCTTTGCACTCCCCAAGATTGAACAGTGGGCAACCCATCCACTGTAGAGACTTGAGAGACTGTGGCTTTGCACTCCCCAGGATGGAACAGTGGGCAACCCACCCACTGTAGAGACTTGAGATATTGTGGCTTTGCACTCCCCAGGATTGAACAGTGGGCAACCCACCCACTGTAGAAACTTGAGAGATTGTGGCTTTGCACTCCCCAGGATTGAACAGTGGGCATCTGGCCCTCTCGTGGATTTGGCGTCGTGAACTCAACCGGCTGAGGTGCCCCCCCCTTTCCCTCCCCCTGAGGTGCCTGTTTTCTTGCTCTCTGATGCCTCTGCAGTCTTCTCTCTGTCATGGTCGGGGATCTTGTGTGGGCCTCGCCCATACCGTGTGGGCCCAGTGTTCCACGGACTTAATTGGAGCACTACCTGGACTACTATGCTTGGTGTATATTTTGTTAATGGTGTATATATATATTTTTGCATACTTGCTTTTAATATATTACAATGGTTACACTCATTTCCTTTTGTCTTTGCATTCTTCCGGGGGGGTTGGGGGGTGTGACTATCATGTATTAATATGTGTTAGTGTGTGTGTTGTAGTGGGTGTGGTTGGGGGTGGGGGTGTTGCGTGTTTGTTTCCCTGTTTTTTGCCTCCCCTGTGTCGTAGGTGCAGTACTCACCATGGTCTTCGCCGCCGGCGTTCGTGCTCCTGGTAGAGGAGCAGGAAGACTATCACAGGGAGAATTTGGAGTTCCGGCTCCATGGTGTCCTAGTTCCTCGTGGGGTGTGTAGAGGTGAGCGTTTTCCCTTCGGAATCCTGTTTCTGCGGTGTTTTTATCCGCGGTGAATCCGCCCCGGAAAAGGTGGCGGATTGGTAGGTTGTGATAATGTGGGCGGTACATTGTCCTCCGCCTGTCTGTTGGCGGTGACCGCCGTGCTGTTTGTCTGTACCGCCGTGGCAGTCGGAGTGTTAAAGTCACTGTCTTTGTTGGTGGTTTCCGCCATGGTCGTAATTGTAAAGTTGTTACCGCCGGCCTGTTGGCGGTCTTACCGCCGCTTTAACACCGACCGCCAGGGTTGTAATGACCACCTACATCATAAGAATCACAATAGTCAGAGTTATTACAAAATAAAGGTACTTTATTTTAGTGACAATGTGTCAGAAATATCTCAGAGGATATACTCCCTTAGGAGGTAAGTAAAATACAAAAAATATACACACAAACAAAAATCAGGTAAGTAAACAGTTAGATAAGTAGAGCAAACACTGTAGAATACAATAGGATGCAATAGGCCTAGTGGCAACACAAACCATATACTAAGCAAGTGGAATGGCAACCACTTAGGGATCACAGGCCTAGTGTAGTGTGTAGAGGGTCGCTGGGAGTGTAAGAAAACACTAACGGTGTCCAAGATACCCAAACCCAAGACCTTGAAAAGTAGGAGTAAAGTTACCCTACTTCCCCAGAATCACACTAAAGTTGTGATAGGAGATTCTGCAAAGACCACAACTGACTGCAAAACACTGAAGACGGATTCCTGGACCTGAGGACCTGTAAAGGAAGGAGACCAAGTCCAAGAGTCACAAAAGTGTCAAGGGGGGCAGGAGCCCACTAATCCCCGGATGAAGGTGCACAATGGCTGCCACTAGGTGGAAGAAGCTGAAGATTCTGCAACAACAGAAGATGCCAGGAACTTCTCCTTTGCACAGAAGATGTCCCACGGAATGCTGGAGGATGCAGAGTTGTTTCTATGCAGAAAGACTGCAAACAAGCTTTGCTAGCTGCAAAGGTCGTGGTTGAAGAAAAAGTGTGCTGCCCGGTCTCAGGAAAGACCAGGAGATCGCCACTTGGAAGAGGAGACAAAGGGGGGCCCTCAGCAACAAAGGAGCTCATGCAGAAGAAGGCAGCACCCGCAGAAGTACTTGAACACGGGTTCAAGAAAACTGAGCAGGGCGGTTGTCTCAACACTACAAAGGAGGGTCCCACGAAGTTGGTGGTCAACTCAGTGAGTTGAGCAATGCAGGACGGAGGACTGGGCTGTGCTGTGCACAAAGGATTCCTTGCAAAAGTGCACAGAAGCCCTAGCAGCTGCAGTTCATGCAGTACACAAGATTACTGTCTGGCGTCGGGAGGCAAGGACTTACCACCACCAAATTTGGACAGATGGACCACTGGACTGTCGGGGTCACTTAGATCCAGCACCTGTGTTTCAGGGACCAAGCTCATCATGATGCGAGGGGAGCCAGAGGACCAGTGAAGCCAAAGTTTGGTCCTGCATTAAAGGGGGAAGATTCAGTCGACCCACAGGAGATTTCTTCTTGGCTTCCAGTGCAGGGTGAAGGCAGACAGCCCCCAGAGCATGCACCACCAGGAAACAGTTGAGAAAGCCAGCAGGATAAAGCACTACAATGTAGCTGGTAGTCTTCTTGCTTCTTTGTTGCAGTTTTGTAGGCGTCCTGGAGCAGTCAGCGGTCACTGCTTAGCAGAAGTCAAAGATGGAGATCCAGAGGAACTCTGGTGAGCTCTTGCATTCGTTATCTGAGGAAAAGCCCACAGGAGAGACCCTAAATAGTCCTTAGAGGAGGATTGTCCACCTATTCAGGTAAGCACCTATCGGGGGGTCTCTGACATCACCTGCTGGCACTGGCCACTCAGAGTTCTCCATTGTGCCCTCACACCTCTGGATTCAAATGGCAGAGGCCTGGGACACACTGGAGGAGCTCTGGGCACCACCCCTGGGGTGGTGATGGACAGGGGATTGGTCACTCCCCTTTCAGTTGTCCAGTTTCGTGCCAGAGCAGGGCTGGGGATTCCCTGAACCAGTGTAGACTGGTTTATGCAAGGAGAACACCATCTGTGCCCTTCAAAGCATTTCCAGAGGCCAGGAGAGGCTACTCCTCTCAAGCCATTAACACCTATTTCCAAAGGGAGAGGGTGTAATACCCTCTCCCAGAGGAAATCCTTTGTTCTGCCTTCCTGGGACTGGACTGCCAAGATCCCAGGAGGGCAGAAGCCTGTCTGTGGGTTGGCAGCAGCTGCAGTGAAAACCCCAGAGAGCTGGTTTGGCAGTACCTGGGGTCCATGCCGGAGCCCCAAGGGAGGACGCTTGGGATTGGCATCCCAATACCAGATTTGGTATGGGGGACAATTCCATGATCTTGGACATGTTACATGGCCATATTCAGAGTTACCACTGGGAAGCTACATATAGTTTTTGACCTTGATGTAGTGCACGCATGTAATGGTGTCCCCGTACTCACAAAGTCCAGGGAAATTGCCCTGAAGTATGTGGGGGCACCTTGGCTAATGCCAGGGTGCCCTCACATTTAGTAACTTTGCACCTAACCTTCACCAAGTGAGGGTTAGACATATAGGTGACTTATAAGTTACTTAAGTGCAGTGAAAAATGGCTGTGAAATAACGTGGGCGTTATTTCACTCAGGCTGCAGTGGCAGTCCTGTGTAATATTGGTCTGAGCTCCCTATGGGTGGCAAAAGAAATGCTGTAGCCCATAGGGATCTCCCGGAACCCCAATACCTTGGGCACCTAGATACCCTATAGTAGGGAATTATAAGGGTGTTCCAGTGTGCCAATTAGAATTGTTGAAAATGGTCACTAGCCTGCAGTGACAATTTTAAAGGCAGAGAGAGCTTAAGCACTGAGGTTCTGATTAGCAGCACCTCAGTGACACAGTTAGGCAGTACACAGGGAACACACATTCAGGCCACAACTATGTGTACTGGGGTCCTGGCTAGCAGGATCCCAGTGAGACAGTCAAAAACAAACTGACACACAAGTAAAACATGGGGGTAACATGCCAGGCAAGATGGTACTTTCCTACACAACCCCCCCGCCAAATGAGGGACAATAAGGCTAACCTTGCCCAGATGAGTCTTCATTGTCTAAGTGGAAATATCTGGAGAGTCCATCTGCATTGAAGTGGGTACTCCCAGATCTATGTTCCACTGTATAGTCCATTCCCTGTGGGGAGATGGACCACCTCAACAATTTAGGGTTTTCACCTTTCATTTGTTTAAGCCATAATAGAGGTTTGTGGTCTGTCTGAAAAATAAAGTGAGTACCAGACAGGTATGGTCTCAACGTTTTCAATGCCCAGACCACAACAAAGGCCTCCCTCTCTATGGCAGACCAACGCTTTTCTCTAGGGGTCAACCTCCTGCTAATCAAAGCATCAGGTTGATCCTGGCCGTCAGTGTTAAGCTATGATAGAACTGCCCTACCCCTAATTCAGAAGCATCAGTCTGGACTATGAATTTCTTTGAGTACCAAGGGTTTTTAGGACAGGTGCAGAGCACATGGTCTGTTTTAGCTCTTCAAATGCCTTTTGACAGCTAGCTGTCCACAAAACCTTTTTAGGCATCTTCTTACTAGTGAGGTCATCAGGAGGAGCTGCAATGGAGCCATAGTTCTTAATGAACCTCCTATAGTGCCCTGGGAGGCCTAAGAAGGCTCTCACCTGGGTTTGAGTTGTAGGAGGAACCCATTCCATAATGGTCTGGATCTTCCCCTCCAGTTGTGCAATCTGTTTCCCACCTACCAGGTGGCACAGATAAACCACTTTCCCCTGCCCTATCTGGCACTTTGAAGCCTTGATGGTGAGGCCTGCGTTTTGCAGAGCCTCTAAAACTTTCCATAGGTGGGCCAGGTACTCATCCGAGGTGGAGCTAAAGACAGCTATATCATCTTCATATGTTGCACTAAAAGCTTCCAACCCTTGCAGGACTGTGTTCACCAACCTTTGAAAAGTGGCAAGTGCATTTTTCAAACCAAAGGGCATAACAGTGTAGTGCCCTCCAATGGTGGAAAATGCAGTTTTGGGTTTAGCATCTTTCGACAACTTAATCTGCCAATACCCTGCAGTTAAGTCAAAAGTGCTTAGATACTTTGCAGAAGACAGTGTTTCTATTAGCTCATCTGCCCTATGTATAGGGTGAGCATCAGTTTTGGTTACCTGATTGAGTCATTCGTAGTCAACACAAAACCTCATTTCTCTTTTACCATTCTTACTGTGAGGTTTTGGGACAAGCACCACTGGGCTACCCCATGGGCTTTCTGAAGGCTCAATCACTCCTAGGTCCAGCATTTTCTGTACCTCTTGTTTTATGCAATCTCCGACATGCTCAGGCTGCCTACAAATCTTACTTTTGACAGGTAAACTGTCTCCAGTGTTGATTGTGTGCTCACACCAGGTAGTGGTACCTGGTATCAGTGAGAAGAGGTCAGAGAATTGGCCTAGGAGATTTATACAGTTATCCTTCTGCTAAGCAGTAAGGCAATCTGCAAGCACCACTCCCTCCACTAAGCCATCAGCTTAAGTGGCGGAGAAGATATCAGGGAGAGGGTCAATCTCTTCTTCCTGCCACTCATCAGTTGCCATGAGCAGGGTTAAATCAGCCCTGACATAATAAGGTTTCAGGCGATTGACATGGAACACCCTAGAGAACTCCTGGCAGTGCCCAGGTCTACCAAGTAGGTGACCTCATCTTTCTTTTCAACAATGAGATGGGGTCCTATTGTCCTGGAGTACTCTTGGGGCCACAGGCTCCAATACCCACACCTTCTGTCCTGGGTGGTACTGGGTCAGGACAGCCTTCTGGTCATGCCATTGTTTTTGGAGCTCTTGGCTGGTCTGAAGGTTTTTACTGGACTTTTTCATGTACTCAGCCATTCCGGATCTCAGGCCAAGTACATAGTCCACAATGTTTTGCTTTGGAGCTTTTAAAGGTTGTTCCCAACTATCTTTCACAAGAGCAAGGGGACCTCCCACAGTGTGTCCAAAGAGGAGTTCAAAGGGGCTACCCCACTCCTTTTTTGGGTACCTCCCTGTAAGCAAATAGGAGGCATGGCAACAGGACAACCCATCTCCTTCTGAGTTTTTCAGGGAGTCCCATAATCACCCCTTTGAGAGTTTTATTAAACCTCTCAACCAGACTATTTGTCTGTGGATGATAAGGAGTAGTGAACGTATAAGTTACACCACACTCCTTCCACATAGCTTTAAGGTATGCAGACATGAAGTTACTTCCTCTGTCTGACGCCACTTCCTTAGGGAAGCCCATTCTGGAAACGATTCCCAGGAGGGCCTTTGCTACTGCAGGAGCTGTAGTGGTCCTTAGGGGTATGGCTTCAGGATACCTAGGGCAAATATCCACTACCATAAGGATAAACCTATTGCCTGAAGTTGTTGGAGGGTTAAGGGGGGCAACTATGTCAACCTCTACCCTTTCAAATGGCACATCAATCACTGGGATTGGAATTAAGGGGGCCTTAGGTGTGCCACCAGTCTTGCCACTGGCTTGTCAGGTCGCACAGGAGCGACAATGCTCTTTAGTGTCCTCTGACATATGAGGCCAGTGAAACAATGGAACAAGTCTGTCCCACGTTTTACTCTGGCCCAAATGCCTAGCCAAAGGAATATCATGTGCCAAGGTCAGAAGAAACTCCCTATACTGCAAAGGGATAACCCATCTCCTGGCAGCTCCAGGTTTAGGGTCCCTTGACTTAGTATAAAGGAGATTATCTTCCCAATAGCCTTATGGCTATCAGTGATATCCCCATTCTGCTGTTTGACAGCTTGCTGTCTTAAACCCTCTAGTGTGGGACAGGTCTGCTGTGCCACACTCAGCTCTTCCCTAGCAGGCCCCCCTGCACCCATGGGCTCAGCAGTGTCTGCTGCCAGCTCATCTGGTGTAGGTTCTGCACAGGGAGAGGATTCCTGTTCCTCCAAAGGGGAGTCTTCTGGAGAGGGAGGGATAGTAGGCAAGGATTTACCCTTTCTACCCCTAGCTTTTGGGAGCACTTGGTTCATTGTTCCAGGATCTAAGCGTCCCTGTCCTCTTTGCTTCTTGGCCTGAGCCCTTGTGAGAGCAAAGATATGCCCTGGAATGCCCAGCATTGCTGCAGGACCCTCCAATTCCACTTCAGCCCAAGCTGATGTCTCCAAATCATTGCCTAGCAAGCAGTGGCTACCACAACTTTCTTTGGACCAGTAATCCCTCCCAGTTGAGATTCACAACAGCTATGGGGTGGTTAAGAGTGTTGTTATGAGCATCAGTCGCTTGGTACTGCTGGCCAAGTAGGTGTTGATCAGGGTGAACCAATTTCTCAATCAACATAGTGACACTGGTTCCTGTATCCCTGTAGGCCTCAACCTCAACACATTTACTAGGGGAAGTTGTGTGTACTAATCCATATTAAGGGGACAAGCAACCAATGTGGCAAAGTCAATACCACCATCAGAGACTAAAACAGCCTCTGTGGTCTCACTAACAAGACCAACCCCAACTACACTACCACTGGTGAGCCCAGCTACACCCTTTGATTGGCTATTTTAGTAGACTTCCCACCACCACTGCTATTACTAGGGACACTAGAGGATGTAGTTAGGGTTGTGGTAATGGGAGCCTTGGTGGTTTTCTTTGGGCAAGTGGAATCACTTGCCCAATGGCCTTTACTTTTACATCAATAACAACAGGGCTTCTTTGGATTGTTAGAAGAGGATTTGGACCCACCACCCCCAGAGGATTTTTGTGGGCCTGATGAAGACTCAGAATACTTTTTACCTTTGTCCCCACCCTTGTCAGAAGACTTACCATCCTTCAACTTGCCATCCTTGTCACCCCCTGTATGAACTTTTCTGTTCACTCTTGTTCTGACCCATTTGTCTGCATTCTTTCCGAATTCTTGGGGAGAGGTCAGATCTGAGTCTACCAAGTACTGGTGCAACAAATCAGACACACAACTGTTCAAAATATGCTCTCTCAGGATTAGATTATACAGGCTTTCATAGTCAGTCACCTTAGTGCCATGTAACCATCCCTCCAAGGCCTTCACTGAACAGTCGACAAAGTCTGTCCAGTCTTGAGAGGACTCTTTTCGAGTGTCTCTGAACTTTATCCTGTATTGTTCAGTGGTTAAGCCAAATCCATCTAAGAGTACATCTTTCAAAACTTTGTAGTTATTGGCATCACTTTCTCTGACAGTAAGGAGCCTATCCCTACCCTTTCCAGTGAATGATAACCACAAGATCGCAACCCACTGCCTTAGAGGGACCAACTGTACCATACAGGCCCTCTCAAGTGCAGCAGACCACTTGTTGATGTGACCTCACTCCTTCTAAGAGGGGACACTTTTGTGCAGGTTCCTAGAATCTTGTTCTCTTACAAGATTACAATCAAGAACACTGCTGCTGCCACCATGGGGAACTAACCCCAGACTCTGCCTTTCCCTCTCTACATCTAGAGATTCCCTGTCTAAGGCCAACTGCTGCTGTCTCAGCTTTAGTCTGGCCTCTTCTAATCTCAGCTTTCTGAGCTCCCTGTCTAGGGTGTTATCCTCTGGATGGGAGGCTTGGGACTTCTGAGACAGAGGAAATGTGGGAATTGGCAGAAGTGGACCTGTCACTAACTCTAGTTACCTGGCCTTTTGGAGTGAAAGGTGCCCTACTGATGTGTAACCCCCTCCCACTACCAACTTCACTAGATGGCCTGTTAGCTGACAGGTCTTTGGATGAACCGTCCCCAGATTCTTCAGGGCCCTCCCCTGATTCTTGCTGGGTACACCCCTCCTCTACCTCCTGATCTTGGGTTGGGCCAGACTGGTTGTGGTCACTCTCTAGGAGAAGGCTAAGGAGAAGATCTTTGGTAGGGTTCTTACCAATGCTCAAACCTATTTCTATGCAGAGACCCATCAAACTGCTACATTTTAAACTACCATAGGTTGCCTGCACAACTGTGGGAGTAAGCTCTACTGCAGACATAGTTGTTAGAAAGGGGTTAGGACAGAGAGAAAAACGTTTTAGAAACTTTTAAAGAAAAGGGAAAAACTTTTCAAACTTTTCAAAAGTTCTGAAAACTTTTTTGAAACTTCTTGGAAAGTTCTTAGAAGAGAGTTAAACTGTTTAGGTTAACTGTGTATATTTTTAAGTATTTGGAATATGTTTTTCTTATGAAAAGCACCAATGACAAAGTGGTAAAGCAGTTACAAGTACTTATCCCACCGCTGCACCACCAATGTAGGAGGCTGGCCTGGCTTATAGTGGGTACCTGATGGTACTTACACCTTGTGCCAAAAACAGTTATCCCTTATTAGTGAAATGTAGTAGTGGTCTAACAGCTTAGGCTGATGGAGATAGCTATAGCAGAGCAGCTTAGGCTGAACTAGGATACATGCAAAGCTCATGCAATACCACTTATAGTTACACAGTATTTATACACTAGTAAAGACAATACTCAGTGTTACCAAAAATAAAGGTATTTATTTGGGTGACACAGTACCAAAAATATCTTTGAGACAATACTCCTTCTGGAGGTAAGTATTATACACAATATATACACTAGACACTAAAATTAGTCATAGAACCTTGCAAACAGTAGGAAATCCTATAGAATGCAATGGGAGAAAATAGGTCTAGGGGCAACACAAACCGTATACTAACAAAGTGGAATGCGAATCACAAATACCCCCCTAGACAAGTGCAGTGTGTGCAGAATTGCTGGGAGAGTAAAACTACAGTAAAGGTAAGTAAATCACCCCACCCCAGAGCCCAAAAAAGCAGGAGTAAAGTACTGCAAGGTTCCCTAGGACACTACACCTCGTTTTTGGGACTTTGCAGCAGCCAACCAAGTCTGCAAAGAACAACTGCTAGATTATTGGACCTGAAGACCTACAAAGGAAGGGGACCAAGTCCAGAAGTCAAAAGAAGCTCCAGGAAGGACAGGAGCCCCTGCCAGCCCAGAAGAGGGTGCAAAAGAAGAATCCACGGTTAGTCGAAGACTGCAGAATTGCACCCTAGGAAGATGCTAACGGGTTTTTGCATGATGCAAAAGATGTCCCGTGGTGTGAAGATCGTTGTGGATGAGATTTCGTGTTGGAAGTCACCAACAAGCCTAGGCTACAACAAAAGTACGTTTTGCATCAAAATGGCGCTGGAATGACCCAGGGTGGATCTGGGAGCCTCAACTCTGTGTGAGGAGGAAGAGGGGGCTCTCAGTATTTTAGGGAGCCATAAATATGCCAACCAGCACCCGTGGGAGTCACAGGATCTGGGTTCAAAGGAGGTACAATATGCAGTTGATGCAGCACAACAAAAGAAGGTCCCACGCCGCTGGAGAACAACTCATGAGTTGAGCGTCACAGGATGGAGTGCTGGGGAACTGGGCCAGGCTGTGCACAAAGGAATTTTGCAAAGAGTGCACAGAGGCCTCAGGAGTAAAAGAAGATGCAGTACACAGGGCTGCATTCGCTATTGAGGGAGGCAAGGTCTTACCTCCTCCAAATTGCGTCAGCAGGACCTCAGGACAGTCTACATCGATGATATCCACCCTCTGTGTCCTTAGGAGCATGCTCGTTGCTGTGAGAGGAGTCCCAGGGTACTGGTCGTCATCTTGGAAGGTGCCTGCTTGGAGCAGAAAAGTGACTCCGTCACTCCATGGGAGATTTCTTTGGTCCTTCTAGTGCAGGAGGAAGACAGGGAGTCCCCAGAGCATGCTCACCATGGAAACTGTTGCAATGGCTGACTTGGAGCTGAGGTTGCTGAAGAAAAGTGTCTCTTGTAGACACTTTGTTGCAGTTTCATTTCTTGGAGCAGGTTGAGGTTGATCCGAGGTCAGAAGAGTCTGAAGTTTTGCAGAGGATTCCTGAAGGAAACTTGCAAGCGGAATCTGAAGTGAACCCACTGGAGAGACCCTAAATAGCCCTGAGAGGGGGATTGGCTACCTTATCAGCTAAGAACCTATCAGGAGGGTTCTCTAACGTCACCTGCTGGCACTGGCCACTCAGAGGCCTCCGGAGAGCCCTCACACCTTGCAAAACAAGATGGCTGAAGTCTGGCACACACTGGAGGAGCACTGGGCACCACCCCTGTGGTGATGATGCACAGGGGTGTGGTCACACCCCTTTCCTTTGTCCAGTTTCAGGCCAGAGCAATGGGGAAGGGGTCCCTGAACTGGTGTAGACTGGTTTATGCAAGGAGGGCACCATCTGTGCCCTTCAAAGCATTTCCAGAGACTGGGAGAGGCTACCCCTCCCCAGCCTGTAACACCTATTTCCAAAGGGAGAGGGTGTAACACCCTGCTCTCAGAGGAAATTCTTGGTTCTGCCTTCTTGGAACTGAGCTGCCCAGACCCCAGGAGGGTGGACCCTGTCTGTAAGGTGGCAGCAGCAGTAGTTGCAGTGCAAGCCTCAGAGAGCTGGTTGGCAGTACTAGGGGCCCATGGTGGAGCCCACAGGATGCATGGAATTGGCTCCTCAATACAAGATTTGGAATGGGGGGACAATTCCATGATCTTAGACATGTTACATGGCCATATTCGGATTTACCATTGTGAAGTTATTGACCTATATGTAGTGCATGCGTGTATTGGTGTCCCCGCACTCACAAAGTCCGGGAAAATGGCCCTGAACTATGTGGGGGCACCTTTTCTAGTGCAAGGGTGCCCTCACACTTGATAACTTTGCACCTAACCTTCAGCACATGAAGGTTAGATATATAGGTGACTTATAAGTTACTTAAGTGCAGTGAAAATGGCTGTGAAATAACGTGCACGTTATTTCACTCAGGCTGCAATGGCAGGCCTGTGCAAGAATTTGTCTGAGCTCCCTATGGGTGGCAAAAGAAATGCTGCACCCCATATGGATCTCCTGGAACCCCAATGCCCTGGGTACCTAGATACCATATACTAGGGACTTATAAGGAGGGCCCAGTGTGCCAATTGAAATTGGTAAATGAAGTCACTAGCCTACAGTGACAAATTTAAAAGCCAAGAGAGCATAAGCACTGAGATTCTGGTTAGCAGAGCCTCAGTGACACAGTCAAGCCATACTGACAACATATACATTAGGCCACAAACTATGAGCACTGGGGTCCTGGCTAGCAGGATGCCAGTGAGACAGACAACACACACTGACATATAGGTTTTTATCTATGAGCAATGGTGTCCTGGCTAGCAGGATCCCAGTAACACAGTAAAAACACACTGACATACTTTCACAAACAGGCCAAAATTGGGGGTAACGATGCTAGAAAGAGGCTACTTTCCTACACAACCCCCCAAAACGAAGGGCAATAAGGCTAACCTTGGCCAGTTGAGACTTTATTGTCTAAATGGTAATACGTGGAGAGTAGATTTTCAATAGAGTGGTTACCCCCTTTATCATCCATTGTATGGTTAGTTTCCTGTGGGGATGTAAACCACCCTGTGTGGAGATTTTTACCTAACCAACAGTGTGAGTGTAAATTCTCAGAGTTCCTATTAGTATGTTTTAAAGTTGGGCAGAGGGATTGGTCCACTGGGCCTATGTCGAATGCAGTAAATGCTAGACAGGGATGCTGTTTCAATAAATCCATAGCTGGGCAACATGTTTGTCATATGGCTGTAAGAGAGAACAAGGTCGCTGTTTCTCTTGAGTTAGAGCAGGGCGGGGCTGCTGTCCTATAAGCTCCACACCAGGACAGGGCTGCTGTCCTAAATGTTTAGAGGCAGTGAGGGCTGCTGCACTAAAGTTTCTCTGGGATGGCTGGAGGGATGCTCTATATTTACTACAATTGTGCAATTTGGCACATCTGCTTTAGTAGTTCCATAGAGAGGTACGTTTACCTCTGGGAGTCCAGCTGTGGTAGCTAAGGGCTCCTTTGGTACAGGTTCCACCCCAGTAGAGGTTTTTCCCACCACAGGATTGGTATCCCTAGTGGCAGGGTGGGGAAGGGATACTTTGATACCATTCCTACCTGTTGGTGGAGAGGCAACCTGAAATTTCAGGCCTTTTCCTCTCCTTTGCTTTTTCATTTCACCAGAAATGAGAGGAAGCAATTCCTCAGGGATACCCAGCATGGGTGCATGGGTACTAAACTCTACCTCAGCCCAACCTGAGGCCCCTAGGTCATTCCCTAAGAGACAATCTACAGGTAAGCTAGGTGATACTACCACCTGCTTAGGGCCAGTAACTCCACCCAAACTAAGTTGAACTACAGCTAAGGGAAGAGACTGAGTGGAGTTATTGATATCAGTAACTTGGTACTTCTATTTAAGGAGGTGATGTGCAGGTGACACCAAGTTTTCGGTCACCAAAGTGATCCTGGCACCTGTGTCCCTGTGGGCTTGGGCCTCAACACCATTTAGTAAGATTGACTACCTATACTTATCCATGTTAAGGGGACAAGCAGCCAATGTGGTAAGGCCAATGCAACCAGGTGTGACAGAAACTGTCTTGTGACTGTCTACCCCAGTTTCTATTATGGTCCCAAAAGTGAACCCAACTACACCTTTAGATTGACTATTGCCAGTAGTCCCACCACTATTACCACTACTGCTAGGGGCACCAGAGTCTTAATGTCTTAGTGGTAGTGGGCTCAGGGGCTTTACCTGTTCAGGACTTATCCCCATGCCAATGGCCTTTATTTCTACACATGTAGCACCAAGGCTTTGTCTGATTGTGTGAAGAGTTTGAAGAAGATGAGGAAGTTTTATCCCCGCCCCAGAGGAGTGTTTTGGACCTGAAGAAGGATCTTTGTGTTTACTTTTATCCCCATGCTTGTCCTGAGATTTTTCACCATCTTTCTTCTTGCCATCCTTTTCACCCCACCCTTGTTCTGGCCCATTTGTCTGTCTTCTTTCCCAATTCTTGGGGAGAGGTCAGATCTGAGTCCACAAGATACTGATGTAACAAGTCAGACAAACAATTATTTATTATGCTTTCTCAGAATCAAGTTATATAGGCTTTCATAATCAGTTACCTTACTGCCATGTAACCAACCTTCTAGGGCCTTCACAGCAGAACAGTCTACAATGTCTGTCCAGTCCTGTGATGACTCCTTTCTGGTCTCTCTGAACGTCAGTCTATACTGTTCAGTGGTTAAGCCCAGACCATCCTGTAGAAGGCTGGCCTGGCTTATAGTGGGTACCAGTTGGTACTTACACCTTCTGCCAGGTCCAGTTTTCCCTTACTAGTAGATTAATAGTGTTCTAGCAGCTTAGGCTGATAAAGGTAGCTATAGCAGAGCAACCTAGGCTGAACTAGGAGACATGCAAAGCTCCTACTATACCACTTATATCATATAGCACTATAGCACAAGAAACACAATACTCAGAGTTACTAAAAATAAAGGTACTTTATTTTAGTGATAATATGCCAAAAGTATCTCAGCGGATATACTTCCTTAGGAGGTAAGTAAAATACACAAAATATACACACAAACCAAAATCAGGTAAGTAAACAGTTAGAAAAGTAGTGCAAACACTGTGGAATACAATAGGATGCAAAAGGAAACAATAGGCCTAGGGGCAACAAAAATCATATACTTTAAAAGTGGAATGCGAACCACAAATGGACCCCAGGCCTAATGTAGTGTGTAGAGGGTCGCTGGGAGTGTAAGAAAACACTAAGGGAAATATTTATACTTTTTCACGCACAACTGCGCCAACGCAGTTGTGCGTCAAATATTTCACCGCCGGCTAACGCCATTCCAACGCGCCATGCGGGCGCCTTATTTATGGAATGATGTTAGCTGGCGCTGCGGACTGGTCTGAGTAAAAAAAAAAAGACTCACACCAGGCAGTGCCGGCGTATGGGAAAATGGGGGTTGTGCATCAAAAAATGGTGCAAGTCAGGTCTGAGCCAAAAATCAGGCCTCAAAACGGACTTGCGCCATTTTTATCGATGCAGAATCCCCATTGACATGACTCCTGTCTTAGCAAAGACAGGAGTCATGCCCCCTTGCCCAATGGCCATGCCCAGGGGACACATGTCCCCTGGGCATGGTCTTTTGGCATAGTGGCATGTAGAGGGGCCCTAATCAGGCCCCCCCTATGCCACTTAAAAAAAACGTAAAAAAATACTTACCTGAACTTACCTTTAATTCCCTGGAATGGGTCACCCCCATTCATGGGTGTCCTCCAAGGGTGGGCGAGGGTGGCAGGGGGTGTCCCTGGGGCAGGGGAGGGCACCTCTGGACTCCTTCAAAGCCCACAGATCCCTTAACGCCTGCCCTGACCCAGATGTTAAAAAACGGCACACATCAGGCTGTGCGCCATTTTTTAAGGCCCACCCCCTCCTGTGCGTCAAAATGACGCTGGGATGTAAATAAGGCGCACAGGCCTTAAAGTCATTTTTTGGAAGGGAACACCTACCTTGCATGTCATTAACGCAAGGCAGTTTCCCACTTCCAAAAAATGACGCACATGGTGGAATTTTGATGTCCGTCGGGTCGGGCGTCAAAGTTTAAATATGGGTCAGTGTTTGCGTCAAATGTTTTTATGCAAACAGAGTATAAATATGCCCATAAGGGTGTCCAAGATACCCCACTCCAAGACCCTGAAAAGTAGAAGTAAAGTTACCCTTCTACCCCAGAAAGACAGTAAAGTTGAGATAGGGGATTCTGCAAGGACAACAACTGACTGCAAACCACTGAAGATGGATTCCTGGACCTGTAAAGGAAGGGGACCAGGTCCAAGAGTCACGCAAGTGTCCAGGGGGGCAGGAGCCCACTAAACCCTGGATGAAGGTGCAAAAGGGCTGCCTCCGGGTGGAAGAAGCCAAAGATTCTGCAACAACGGAAGGTGCCACGGACTTCTCTTTTGGTCAAAAGATGTCCCACGGTGTGCTGGAGAATGCAGAGTTGTTTCCACGCAGATAGAACACAAACAAGCCTTGCTAGCTGAAAGAGTCAGGAATTAAGGTTTTGGGTGCTGCCAGGGCCCAGGAAGGATTAGGAGCTCGCCCCTTGGAGGAGGAGACAGAGGGGGCGGTCAGCAACAGAGAGAGCCCACACAGAAGCAGGCAGCACCCGCAGAAGCACCTGAACAGGCATTCAGACGATCTGAGCATAGCAGTCGTCTCAGCACAACAAAAGAGGGTCACATGAAGTCAGATATCAACTCAATGAATTGGGCTGTGCTGTGCACAAAGGAAGTCTTGTAAAAGTGCACAGAAGCCCTAGCAGCTGCAGATCACGCAGTACACAGGATTATTGTCTGGCATGGGGAGGCAAGGACTAACATCCGTCAAATTTGGACAGAAGGACCACTGGACAGCCGGGGTCACTTTGATCCAGCTCCTGTGTTCCAGGGACCATGCTTGTCAAGATGAGAGGGGACCCAGAGGACAGGTGACGCAAAAATGTGGTGCCTGCGTTGGCAGGGGGAAGATTCTGTCGACCCACAGGAGATTTCTTCTTGGCTTCCAGTGCAGGATGAAGGCAGACAGCCCTCAGAGCATGCACCACCAGGAAACAGTCGAGAAAGCCGGCAGGATTAGGCACTATAATGTTGCTGGTAGTCTTCTTGCTACTTTGTTGCAGTCTTGCAGGCATCCTGGAGCAGTCAGCGGTCGATCCTTGGCAGAAGTTGAAGAGACAAGTGCAGAGGAACTTGAATTCATTATCTAAAGAGGAACCCACAGGATAGACCCTAAATAGCCCTCAGACGAGGTTTGGCTACCTAACCAGGTAAGAGCCTATCAGGAGGGGTCTCTGACGTTACCTGCTGGCACTGGCCACTCAGAGGTCTCCATTGTGCCCTCACACCTCTGCATTCAAGAAGGCAGAGGTCTAGGACACAATGGAGGAGCTCTGGGCACCACCCCTGGGGTGGTTATGGACAGGGGAGTGGTCACTCCCCTTTCCCTTCTCCAGTTTCGTGCCAGAGCAAGGGCTGGGGGCTCACTGAACCAGTGTAGACTGGTTTATGCAAGGAGGGCACCATCTGTGCCCTTCAAAGCATTTCCAGAGGCCAGGAGAGGCTACTCCTCTCAGGCCCTTAACACCTATTTCCAAAACGAGAGGGTGTAACACATCTCTCAGAGGAAATCCTTTGTTCTGCCTTCCTGGGACTGGGCTGCCCAGGCCCCAGGGGGGCAGAAATCTGTTTGATGGTTGGCAGCAGCGGTAGCTGCAGAGAAAACCCCAGAGAGCTAGTTTGTCAGTACCCGAGGTCCATGCTGGAGCCCCGGGGATGCATGGAACTGTCTCCCCAATACTAGAATGGTGTTGGGGGGACAATGCCATGAGCCTAGACATGTTACATGGCCATGTTCAGAGTTACCATTGTGAAGTTACACATAGGTGTTGACCCATATGTAGTTCACGCTTGTAATGGTGTCCCCGCACTCACACAGTCCGGGGAAATTGCCCTGAACAATGTGGAGGCACCTTGGCTAGAGCCAAGGTGCCCTGACGTTTAGTAACTTTGCACCTAACCTTCACCAAGTGAGGGTTAGACATATAGGTGACTTATAAGTTACTTAAGTGCAGTGTAAAATGGATGTGAAATAACGTGGACGTTATTTCACTCAGGCTGCAGTGGCAGTACTGTGTAAGAATTGTCTGAGCTCCCTATGAGTGGCAAAAGAAATGCTGCTGCCCATAGGGATCTCCTTGAACCCCAATACCCTGGGTACCTAGGTACCATATACAAGGGAATTATAAGGGTGTTCCAGTGTGCCAATCAGAATTGGTAAAATTAGTCACTAGCCTGCAGTGACAATTTTAAAAGCAGAGAGAGCATAAACACTGAGGTTCTGGTTAGCAGAGCCTCAGTGATACAGTTAGGCACCACACAGGGAACACATACAGGGCACACTTTATGAGCACTAGGGTCCTGGCTAGCAGAATCCCAGTGACAGAGGCTAAAACATACATACATATAAGTAAAAAATGGAGGTAACATGCCAGGCAAAATGGTACTTTCCTACAGTTGTCCATCCAGACACCTGGCTGGAGCAGATGCCAAGACCAAACCTACTGGCAGGAAGTGAACATCTCCTGATTGTATACCCATGTGTGCCACTGAGACACCCTGTTGACAGTTCAATGACATTTCTCCTTTTTCCCATGGCCCTGGGGCACTGGTCCTGTGCTACCTATAGCTGTTCCACCTACTCTGATAATTACAACTACCATGACCCCACTCATCACCTGCATGTCACTGTATGCCCCATTGATTGCTTGCTCACATTACCTCTGTATGCCCAATAAACACTATTGATCACAGCAACAGCAATTGTGTCTTTATTTGAACATGTACAATTGTTTTGTCAGCCAAATGTGATGTAGGTATGACCCCCTAAACCAACAGGCAGTGTAATTGACAAAAGAGGGAGGCATCCCCTGCAGGAGACACAGTACAACAGAGAAATCCCAGGGCAGAAGTAAGGTAGTCACTAGTCCAGCCACACACTGTAGTAAATTCACTCATCCAACCTGCAAAAGAGAACATCACAGAGTTACATCAGGATAGAAGGCATGGTGCCACACAAAGCACATATGCAGTACATAGTTGTCCTGCCCAGTGTAGATTGCCACCGAAGCAGGGCAAAACAGATGACATTTCTACATCCCCTGTAACAGAAAAATACATGACAATTCACTGTAACTGCCATCTGTCATGTGTGAAACACTATTGTGCATACAGTTAACAATGACTAATGAGAATGAATGCCTCAAGATATAGGTAGCAGAGGCATTGCTTTACATGACACAGTCAGTGGGTGGAATGAAAAGAGGACAGGAGAATGCAAGATACAGAGCTCAACATAGGTCTGTCCATAGGAGATAGGAACCTAGCTACCTGCAGTGAGTATACATGTGAGATAAGATACATGTACACTATGCACCTTACATTCAAGCACTCACCTCTCCCAACACACACATAGGGACATGAACTCATTACAACACCACTGATGTAACTAATCAGGAAGACCATTGTCACCAATCAATGTGGATACACATCACTTGCTAATACACAGTTAGCATACTTGTATGTCACTGGAAGTACTGATTGATGATCTCAGTCCTAGAGTCAGCTGCACCATCCTCATCTGCCTCCTCATCACTTTCCATGTCTGCATCACCAGCCACTAGTCCAGCTGCCTCGTCATCATCAGCTAGCAATGATATCTGACATCTCAGGGCAAGATTGTGGAGCATGCAGAAGGCAACTATGATCTAGCATACCTTTTGGGGAATGTAGAGGAGTCCCCTCCAGAGATGTCCAGGCACTTGAACCTGGCTTTCAGAAGACCAAATGTCCTTTCGATTACACGCCTCATCCTGCCTTGGGCCTCATTGAAATGGAGTTCCCCTTCCGTAGCAGGGTACCTCACTGGTGTCAACAGCCATGGAATATTACGATAGCCAGAGTCACCTGTGTGCAGAAAGGTAGGACCTGTTACATTACAGGTACAGCCACGGAGATGGTTGTGCTGACAGGTGCCATAACAGAGACTCACATCTAAATGTATATATACCAATGAACTAAGCCCACTCTGTGTGTTGTTGTGCTATCATGGATGGGACATTCCTCAGAATGTAGGAGTCATGGACAGATCCTGCAAACTTAGCTGTCACCTGTGTGATGTACTGGTCTGCCAGACACACCACCTGAACATTGATCGAGTGGTAGTTCTTCCTGTTCCTGTACACCTGTTCATTGGCACTGAGAGGGGCCAAGGCTACATGATTGCCATCTATGGCCCCTATCACATGAGGGATGTATCCTATATCATAGAAGTCTGCCTTTACTTAGGCCAAGTCTCCACGTTGGGGGAACCTGCTGTAGCTGTTCAGGTGTTTCAAGAAAGCACACAGTACATCCTTCAGCACTAGACTGAACATGGGCAGTGACATCCCTGTGTGTCAAGCCCACTGTATTCTTGAAATAACCCAGTGGCAAAAAAGTGAAGCACTGACAGGACTTGTACTGTGGGAGGGATGGCATAGGGATTGTGTATGGCAGGCAATAGATCAGGCTCCATATAGGCACATAGATCCATGATAGTCTGACGCTTCAGATGATAGGTCTGGATGATATGCCTGTCCTACATGGTTGGAAGGTCAACTAGAGGTTGTTACACTGGTGCATGTCTCAATTTTCTCATTGAAGGGTATCTAGATAGAGAGTAGAACATGTACTAAGTGATTTATACTTCACACATGTAAGCAGAACTTGTCATCATTGCACACACCTAAAACTGTAGAAATGGTTCGCACTGCTGATACCTACCATTATGGGCAAGCTGAAGCATCACAGTGACATGCATGTCACGTATTGGCTAAACTATGATGGCACAACATAGGCTTACTCCTCAGTTTGCACATAAATGTGTATGACACACTTATTTAGGGAGTGCAAGGCATAATATGTGCACAAAATGGCATTCACTTGGACTGCTGCACAGGACAGTTGGAAGTGACCTGAGTCCACCCGTGTATGTCATCATGGCGGTAGGTGGTCGCATTCACCAAGCAAATTCTCATTGGTTTACATTGCTGCCTATGGGGGACCGGTGTGACGGTCCTATACACAGCAGCCGTGACTCCCATTTTTTGCCACTTTGCTCACTTAACTTCTGACACTCTTGCAAGCAAGACCTCCACAAGCTGAGTTGCTGTGTCCTGTCTCTGGGAGTCATCATGCCACATCTTGTAGGTGATAGGGCCCCAGCTCTCGCCCCAGAAGAGCTGGTGGATGGGGTCCTACCCCTGTATGAACAGCTGTATGGGGCACCAGAGGAACAGGTGAGCCCAATGCCATAGTCATGTGTGATAACGGTGTGTGTGATGTTGTAAGGGGTAAGGGGTAAGTGTATGGGGAGGGAGTAAATGCATACATGGAGCAGGGAGTTAGGGCGTGTGAGCCAAGAGTAATGGCATGTGTGGGCACTTAGGGCCCGATGTAGGAAACGTTTTGCATGGCACAAACTGCGAAATTCACAGTTTGCGCCATTCAAAACGCGTATCGCAATGCACATTCCCATTTTGCAAGTCGGTACCGACTCGCAAAATGGGAATGCGACTCGCAAATAGGAAGGGGTGTTCCCCTTCCTATTTGCGATTCGCACCGCGATGCAGAATTGCTTTGTGACAGCCAACGCAGTCACAAAGCAATTCGCAGTTGGCACCCATGTTAAGTGGGTGCTAACTCATTTGCAAAAGGGAAGGGGTCCCCTTGGGACCCCTTACCCTTTATGAATGGCTCTCAAAAAAAAATTCAGAGCAGGCAGTGGTCCTATGGACCACTGCCTACTCTGAAAAAAATGAAACCAAATGGTTTCATTTTCCCAAGTGTATTGCAACCCGTTTTCCTTTAAGGAAAATGGGCTGCAATACAAAAAAAAAACTGCTTTATTAAAAAAGCAGTCACAGACATGGTGGTCTGCTGTCTCCAGCAGGCCACTATCCCTGTGAGTGCAGGGAATCGCAAGGGGGTTGCAAATTGTGACGCACCTCATTAATATTAATGAGGTGGGTCTTTGCGACCCCTTGCGATTCGCAGATGGTGTCAGGGACACCATCCTGCATATGGGATTGCGACTCGCAAATTGCGAGTCGCTCCGACTCACAATTTGCAAGCCACAATCCTGTACTTACCTAAATCTTGCCCTTGGTGAGTAAGATGTGTATTGTCCACTGCTGTTGGTATGGTGCAGGTGTACCTGACGTTCTCCTTCTGTCTGTGTCATTCACACCGGTGAATGCCCATCAGAAGAAATGGATCTGGCATGCCATCACCACGCAAGTATGGAGCCTGGGGGTTCACAGCCAGCAAAGTATGCATTACAGAAAGTGGTGGGAGGACCTGAGAGGCTGGGCCCAGAAAACCACGGTGACCCAGCTGGGGATGTCCTACCAACAAGGGAGGGGTGATAATCGGGCCCTGACCCTCCAAATGGCCCACATTTTGGCAGCGGCCTACCCTCAGGTAGATGGCCATTCGAGGGCAGCACAGCAGCCACAAGGGGGTGAGTTCTGACTGAATCCTGGCACTCGGCTAACCTTAATAGGGATAATATGCCTTACTTTAGGCAAAGTGACATAGTTGTGATGACATCCTGTATATCATCTATTGGAAATGGGTATCATGTACCCTGGCTGATTATAGATAGTAGATTTGTTGGCATTCTTTACTGTCAGTGGATGTACAGCACGCATTACTAGACCTCTCCATGTCTGGAATGTGTAGATGGTCGAATGACATAGCCACATGTGTGAGACCATGCTGCCTATGTAATGGATGTATTAGTATCACCCTCAGCATTGAGTACGATCAGCTCCGTCCATCTGCATTTGTGGCTCTGAGGTGTCAGTCCAATCCCATCTGTGTAGTATACTTGTACATGCTACTCTGCAACTCTAGTTTTATTACAGGGACTGAATACATCATGTACTGGTTATGTTATTGACTGAATGTGGGACTGCCATTACAGTTCCACTACAGATATGCCCTTCATGGGACTGGATCATTGATTTGATAGGTGTATTTGGACATTTAGGTGATCTGCTGACTGTAGGGTTTGTTAAGTTAGGCAAACTGGGATACTGATATGTGTACAATTGCTGAAGTCTGGTTGCAGACGCTGTGCATTCCTAGATGCAATACTTGTGGGGATGTTAGTGTTAAACCAATGGAATGTTAATATAGGTGGAAAGTGCCTTGACAGGTCTCGTAGATATCACCATGGTATGTATATGTGATGTATGACAATGGCCTAGCGATTGATGTGCTACATTGCAGAATTACTGCCTAAATCATGTTCTAATGGTAGGTTGGGGGCACATTTGATGGACTGGGACTTTTCTGATTGCCTTGGGCAAGCTGAAGTGGCAGATTAGGAGAGGTTGGCCTATTGCATGTCACAAGGCATGTAGATGTGAAGCTAATATTGCATTTAGTCTCCCCTCACTGGCTCAGTAAATAATGGGATGTGTAAGTGGTGTACAGACAGTGGTGCTGGTCCATATGTGCCTAATGCATCATTACATTTACAGTCTGAGATGTGTTTTGTCTGTGACAGGTATTGTCATTTCTGGAAAAATAATTGAGGCTGGAGTTGTCATGTTGCACAGTTTGCCAGGTGTGACTGCATCTGTGATTGCATTGTAAGTGGACCATATTGTTATATCTGTGTTCTTGAAGTACATCTGGTGTGACACTGCACTATGTGATATATAGGACTTTGTAGATACACTTAGCAGTGGGATCAGTTGTGACATATATGTGTTGGGTGTCTGCTGATCTGGCTCTATGATTGGGTCAGACTATTCAAATGGCTATACCACAGACTCCTATTATATACATCAGATGTCAGCTGTTTGGGTGTCTGACTTGTCATGGCCAATTCAGTGTTGAAATCAATATTGGCATCACTGTACAGACTGCTTGGTCTGGCATGTAATGTGACAGACAGGTGCTGTGTGGTCTGTGAGCGGAGTTGTTTTCAATGTTATAGATGTGTTACAGAGGGCATGGTCTGATCATGTGTTGTTACTGTAGTGGCCAGAAGTGTTTTGTTCAGTCAGCTGGACATCCAATAGGTGATAGGGGCATGGAGAGGTATGATGTGTATTCAGCTAAACAATTGTTACTACATCCAGGGCATGCTGTGCCAGCAGAAATGACATTGGTAGTCATCATGTGGATTAATCCAGTTGTGCTGTTCAACCTAGATATTGATATAGGTGTGAGTGTTGCAAGACAGGGGTGGGAAGTATGGACATGTTGTGACATGATGTTGGTAATGTATATTGGCACCTGGTATGGCCCAGCTGGGATAAGTATTGTCACAGTTGTGCTTGTTAAACAGTGTGTATAAGAGCAATAAGGTAACCCATTTTTGGCCTATCTCTTTCTCTCCCTCCCTCCCTCTCCATTTGTGTGCATCAGCATTGTCAGGTGAAGTAGAAGGGGCACAGGTGAGTGGGGAAGCAGTAGCCTATGGGACCCAAGAAGCTCGTACCAGTGAGAGCGAGGTACCCAGTGGGACGAAGGGCAAGATAAGTGCCATGGATGAGACCAGATCTACCACCTCTTCTTCGGAATCCTCCTCCAGTGGACACTCCCTGGTAGTGGTGGACCCACATGGAACCACCCCAGCACCATATTTGTCCACCACCCACCTTACTAGCACCGCCCTCCCTGTAGCTCCCCACCCAGTTACCCATGCCTGCTCATCCAGGAGGGTGGAAGTCTCCTTCGCCACTGGCACCTCTGCCCTCAGTGAGGAGGCTATTGACCTCCGGAGCTCCATCTCTGTGGGTCAGTACACCACTGTGACTGCCATCCAGGGACTGGCAGCTCAAGTCCAACAGAGCAATGCATTCCTGAAGTGCACTCACAGTGCCCTGGATGGCCTCCAGAGATCCTTTCAGGCTCTGGCCTCCTCACTAATGGCAGCCAGTGGACCTCTGTCTACCTCCCCCAATCCCAAACCCCTTTCCCCAAACCCATCCAAAGCAGTCATACACACAGACATGCATCTACCTCAACAGACAAGGATACCACAGACAAGCACAAGCACCACAAGACCCACCATCGGCATGCACACAAACAACACCTACCTGCAGACAAAACAACATCCACTGCCTCCACAGACTCCCCCACCACCCTCTACTTCAAAGACACTAATCCTGACACACCTGCAGCCACCACACCATCATTCACAAATCCAGCCACAACACCTGTCTTACCCACAGTCAGCACAATAGCAGACCCACAGACATCCACCCCAGTCACCAGATCCGTACTTACCACAAACACTGACACCCTTACATGGAGCACATTTACCATACCTGTAGACAACACCCCACCCCACCAGACTCTCATCCATCCAGCAGGGCATATCCCTGCACCTCCTCCCCACCTCCTCTCAAGACACCTAGACGCCCACACTCACCAACAAAACAGATACCCAGCACCTAAAAGCATTTCAGGCATGCACTTGCACCCAAGACAACCAAACCATCTTCCAACCACTCCCTCTCCCTCCACTCCTAAACCCTTTTGCCATGACCACCCCAGTGTGTCAAACAGAACATTTTATCACAGAGTTTTCCTTGTTCCTTACTCCTCTCCCTCTCCGTGATACCCCAAGCATTCTTCCTCCCCCCATGTCCAGCCCTTCTACTTCCAAGTCCCCCCTGACCTCTGCTAGTGCCCATGACCCTCCCCCTGCCACAAAGTCTATCCCTCCCAAGCCCAGGCCCCAAGACCCCCCTCCCAATTCCAAGCCCAAGGTTACCTTCCTAAACCCAAGCCCAAACCCCCTCACCCTCATCCTTGAGGTGCCCGAGGTGTATTGTGGATGGTTGTGTTAGACAGTGCTGATGTTGTGTCTTCGGGTTGGTGCGTGTATGGCACAAGTGTGTTGGCTGTGGTGTGTGTAGTACGGGTGAGCATGTGTGTAGTCGAGTGTGTGTATGTGCATATGGGTGTATTGTTACGAGTGTGTGTTACCGTCGCAAGACGTCTTGGATGTGTATGTTGTGTGTGTGTAATGTGAGTTTCCCTTTCAGTGTGAGGTATGTGTGTGCACTCACGGTCGTTGTCTTTGTCGCTGGTTCTGGAGTTGTTGGGTGAGCAGGAGCAGTGGGAGGACTTCAGTTCAGGTTCCATGGTGGCTCCAGTCAGGTATGTGTTCCAGAAGGTGAGTGTTTCCGTTTCTGCAGGGTTTTCGTGGTGGTGCTACCGCAGTGGAATGTTTGGCGGTGTGCAGCCACGTAATATGTCCGGCGGCAACATGGTCCCCACCGGCCTCAAGGTGCCTACCCCCATCCGTGGCACCATGTCTGCACTGGCAAGACTGGCAATTGTTTGACTATTCTGTTGGGATGACCACCATGGTCATAATTTGGCAGTCTTCCCCGCTGGCCCATTGGCGGTTTGATCGCCACCACCAACATGGCGTTCCTGAGACTGCCAAACTCATAATGACCCACTATTTGCTAAATGTATTCAAGAGCCGAACATCCTAATTCATACTACCTTTACCCTGCTGTAGGAGACTGGCCTGGTTTGTAGTGGGTACCTAAGGTAGCTACACTTTATACCAGGTCCAGTTATCCCTTACTAGTGAAATGCAGGCAGTGTTCCAGCAGCTTAGGCTGTCTAGAGGTAGCTGTAGCAGAGCAAGTTAGGCTGAACTAGGAGACATGCAAAGCTCCTGCAATACCACTATAGTTACACAGTACTTATACACAATAAAATACAATACTCAGTATTACCAAAAATAAAGCTACTTTATTTTAGTGACACAAGGCCAAAAATGTCTTAGAGGCAATACTCCTTCTGGAGTATTATACACTTTCTTAGGGGGAAACCAAAATTTGCATTCCACTATTTTAGTATATGGTTTGTGTTGCCCCTATGCCTATTGCAACCTATTGTGTTTTTCACTGTTAGAACTATTCTTTCACTGTTTACTTACCTGATTGTGGTTACTAGTGTATATTTTGTGTATAATACTTACCTAAAGAGGGAGTATAGCCCCTAAGAAGGTTTTGGCAACCCTGAGTATTGTCTTTCTTATGTATCAGTACTGTGTGACTACAGTGGTATTGCAAGAGCTTTGCATATCTTCAAGTTCAGACTTGGCTTCTCTGCTATAGCTACCCCTAGACAGCGTAAGCTGCTAGACACTGTCTACATTTCACTAAGGTGGATCACTGGACCTGGGATAAGGTTAAGTACCTCTGGTACCCACTACAAACCAGGCCAGCTTCCCACAGGGGGCGAATGTCAAACAGCTCTTGCTTGCTGGAAGGGGAGGTTTCCTTTTTTTTCGTACCCACAACTTTCTGGCAGAGAAACAAAGGAAACTATTGTTCTCACAGAGTGGGAGCTGCATGTTTAGCAGCTCCCTGCCTGTGATAACAATGCAGGCTCCTGGAGCACGTGGGGAGCCAGTTGGAACTGCAGGGGCCTTCAGGCTCCCCTGCGTGGTCCCCAATTATGCTAACAGGGTGCCCTGGGGGGCACCCAGGTGACTGGGCCAGGCCAAAAATCTTGATAAGGCACAGCCCCAGGAGGTGGGGTCCCTGGGGCCAAAATTGGCCAGGGGAGGGGGCAGCGGGCCCCCCCAAAAAATATATATATAAGGCAGGGCTCCAGGAGATAGGGTCCATGGGGCCACAAATGGCCAGTGGAGCTGTGTCACCTCTTCTCATTTAATAAAGGTCTGGCCCCGGAAGATTGGCCCAGGAAGAGGAGCCATGGGTCTCTTCTCCCCCACACTGGCTATTCACCCAACGAGGTTGCACTTACTAATTAACTGGTAGAGAGTGCTCACTCTTACACCCCATCTCACACCCACATAGACCCTCACACACCTATTCTCACACCAAGAGAGACAGGCCCTGTGGCCAAATCCTGTTGCTCACAGCCAAAGGTTCTGCGCAGGATGGGGTTGGGTGGTTAGGAGTTTAGCCGCACGGACTGGCCCAGTAAAGTAATTTGTATTACTATATGGCAATCGAACCACCGCCGCACACAGCCTTTGGCCGTGTGTGGGGTTGGGTGCTTATAGGGGTTGGCTGCAGGACTTGGCCGCAGGCTGGAGGCATGGTTGGATTAATGTATAGTAATAAAATTACATTATGTTAAATAAAACATAGAAATTCACTGAAAAAGTTTGAGTTATAGTTATCTTAGGGCGCAAGTTATAGCTAATTGAAAGAACTCTAACTCTAACTGCTGTTTTTCTATGGTTTTGTGTGAGTTAATTCAGAACCTAACTATATTGTCCATGTAACCTTTGTTATTTTTAAGTGAATTTCTAAGGTTTTATAAATTCTATTTCCTAACTATAATGTTCCTATAACCTCTATACATATATAAATATAGACCAAAAACCATAAATCTAAAAAAAGTAACGCTTTTTTTTTTAAATGAACAAACAGACTACGTATATTGACTAAAAATCCATATACTCCATTGTCCACCACCTGACTAACTCCATTTCTGAAACAATTCAACCTGAAAGCCGCTTTTTTATTTTCAAGACCAAGAACCCCAAAGCTAATTTCTTTGATCTGACATTTTTCTACACCAGATGGCTTATTAGTTAAAAACAACGTGAAAAGTATTACTTAAAAGATAAAGGCCCTCATTACAACCCTGGCGGCTGGTATTAAAGCGGCGGTAATAACGCCAACAGGCAGGCGTTGAAAAAATCGGGATTTGGACCATGCCGGTTACCGCCATCCAAAACTGCCTCTTTAACGCACTGACCGCCAAGGTGGTAATGGCTGCTGGGCTGGAGACTTCGGTCTCCAGCCTGGCAACCATCACATTTCCACCCTCTGGATTACAACCCGGCCTACCGCCATGGTTTCCGTGATTTCTGTACCGCCACGAAAACCATGGTGGTAAGCTCTATCGGTGCCAGGGAATCCATTCCCTGGCACTGATAGGGGTCTCCCAGCCACCACCCCCTCCCCAGAGTACTCACCCACCCTACCCCACCCTCTCCTGCCACCCCTGCACATATACACACCGACACCCACACCCATATACACACATGCACACACTTATACCCACCACCACCCATGCATGCACACATACATACCCACAAGCCACAACATACACCAACAGACCTTGACACACACATGCCGCCAAGGTGGTAATGGCTGCTGGGCTGGAGACTTCGGTCTCCAGCCTGGCAACCATCACATTTCCACCCTCTGGATTACAACCCGGCCTACCGCCATGGTTTCCGTGATTTCTGTACCGCCACGAAAACCATGGTGGTAAGCTCTATCGGTGCCAGGGAATCCATTCCCTGGCACTGATAGGGGTCTCCCAGCCACCACCCCCTCCCCAGAGTACTCACCCACCCTACCCCACCCTCTCCTGCCACCCCTGCACATATACACACCGACACCCACACCCATATACACACATGCACACACTTATACCCACCACCACCCATGCATGCACACATACATACCCACAAGCCACAACATACACCAACAGACCTTGACACACACATGCATCAACAACACACAACACTCACAATCACTCATTCACGCATGCATCCACGGCGAGTCACTATAGATCCTCCAAGAAATCATCAAGTCATCAGCTTTGTCCTCTATCAGCTCTACAAGGACGTTAAATTTTTTATTTTAACCTATATAGGTAAACCACCCTTGTATAGTACCATACCCACATCGTGCTGGTTTACAGGCTTGTTTCTTATAATTTAGATATGTCAAAATGAATGGGTTTTTCATCACTGAACTTTTCTAAAATCTGTATCAAGGGAAAAAAACCTTCTGAGAGGAATCCCAAATATATATCTGTGATTTATGTAAATCATGGCCTACTGCATTGTTTACTTTAGGTCTAGGGAAAAAATTGTTGTTATAATGGTTCACCAAAGACTATTTCTTAGGACCCAAACCCTCCACACAAACCATCAGTTAACACAAGTAGGTAGAAAAGATAAAAATGTAATTAACATGATTTAGTTGTAATAAAAGGACTTAGGACCTGATTACGAGTCTGGCGGTCTGAAGACTACGCGACACGCGGTGACGATCGGACTGCCGTGGCTGTGGTGTCCTGCCTGTCGCATTACGACCCTGGTGCTCAGACTGCCAGAGGACTTCTGTTCCACCAGGACATCTGATCCCAATGGGCTGATGGCGGTCTTGGTAGTGATCAGCCAGGGCAGCGCTGGAGTCAACCACCATGAAAAAGCTGGTGGAGAGCAAGTGCTGGGGCCACAGGGGGGGCCTGCACTGACCACAACACTGTTGTGGGCAGTGCAGGGGTCCCTCTCCCCACTACTGAAGACAGTGCACATTCCGTGGGTGCTGGTCAGCCCCCCTGTGCAACGGCATTGGACTTGGCTCCAGGTGTAGCTGAGTTCAGAGCTGCAACACGTTTTTCACTGCCTTGGTTTCCGCCAGTCAGCCCAGCGGAAAACTCTTCATAGGGCAGGTGGGGAGACTTCCAGGTCTGTGGCGGTCTCCTCACCACGGATCTGGCATTCAGGTTTGCTGACCGTCAATTTGTGATCAGACCCTTAACGCATAATTATGAGTTTTGTGAGCCCACCACTGGACCGTCAAACTCACGGGGAGGACACCTGAGCGGGCTGACCAATGGGAACATTGTAATACGAGTTCCCAACAGCCAGTCTGGTGGGAACAGTTCTATGATATAGGACTCTACTCCCTTAAGGGAGCCGAGTTCTGTACCCTAACAAATAGGGGAGCTGACCAACCCCCTCAGAATGTGCACTGTCTACCATAGCTGACAGTGTGCATTCCGAGGGTTCAGGGCAGGAGAATCCCTGCACTATCCATGTCATGCATGAGCATGGGCAGTGCAGGGACCCCCTGTGGCCCCAGCACTGGCTTTCCACCAGTCTTTTCATGACAGGGTACCCATCATGAAATGTCTGGCACAAAGTGGGGTTGTAATTAGCCAGGCGGCACAGAGTTGAGCATTGCCCTGGCTGAGTACAACCCCGACCTCCGTCGGGAACAATGTTCTGGTAGGGATGGTGGTCTTTAGGTGGGTATGCCCGCCAAATTTGTAATTTGTCAGTCGGATAGCCTGGAGTGCAGCGGTCCGACCAACACCACATGGCTGGTGGTCCTAGGACTGCCAGCCTTGTGATGAGATCATAAGCCAATCTTCCCTTATTAGAGAAATAGGGGGAACTACAAAGGATGTAAAATAATCAATAAAAATGGTTTACATGCCTATGTCTCGGGAAAAAAATGCAAGCAAGGCAATCAAGGTTCAGTAGCCAGGGGATACACTGGAAAGTATTAGAAAAAAGAAGATAAAAGGGCCAAATTGCTCAGAGCTGACATAAATCTAAATGCATTTTGTCAACCCCTCCTCTTCCGCTCTTCCACAGTTAAATATGGTTCATAAACCAAGTAACCCCTAAATTGGCCTCCTCTCAACTCCAAACGCATCATCAATCATTCCTTTCAAATGACTCAAGAAGGGCAAACAAATTTGTTAAGGGTGCATTGTAAAAGTTACTATGGTGCTTGTGATGGTAAGAATTCTGAAATGAAGTATTTGCGATCCTGGGAACTAGTAATCTGTAAAAGCACCCCAAAACTAATACCTTGATGCCTTTTGGATTCTATAAGATGTTAAATAGTCTATGTAGACTTTCTGGGCATTTGCAGGTCCTTGAAGTTCACCACAATAAAGTCACCCTCTGTTTCCTTGTGGCCATTTCCCAAACATGGAGCTCTTCTAGGCAGTTTGCAGTATTACTATACCAGTAAGTAAAATTACATAGGGAGTAGCTTTGGGTGGTAACTGCAGGAAGGCCATGCAGTATGGGCATGCCTTCCACAGGAAGAATTGGATGTACCTATATTGTCTCTACTAAAGATAAAGTACCCATCTCTCTTGCTCTTCCCTTGCTACCTCAAACATGTCCTATCAAGGGTCTCTCTATGATCAGATAGACAGGAGTACCCACCTGATCTGCAACTTCAGACCTCTTTTCCCTACATCTCTTAAGGGCCTTCCTTGCTACGTGCCCGCATTCGTATGCCAGATCAAACTCCCTCTCTTTCTCTTCCTCCCAATACCAACTTAATTTCATTAGCCATAGAGCGTTTAATATTGTGCAGCCTTTAGAATGCATTCTCAAAATAAGTCTTAAGAAAATATTAAAAGTCAGTCACTGGATTTTATGTAGGTTTACCACCTGGATTACGTGCCAAAACAAGCTTTTTACTATTAGTTAATTCAAGAGGACAGAGTTGACTTGGGCATTAATGTGCAAAACATATTTTTTAAGAGCATTATATTATAAAGTCTTTCTTTTTTTTGTGCAGAAGTGGGCTAAGGTATGGTGGGTCCGGAACATAGTCATTAGAAACTGCAGCATTAAAATTGAATACATTTCCCTTAGGACCTGCAGGTCAATTATTTAGGGATCAACATAAACTAAGTCAGCAGAGTCAGTGTGGTACTTTCTTCAACCCCAAGATGGTTACCAAATCGATTTTCTAATTTGTGCATGCTCTTATGTATTATGGATATTACATTCTATAGATCACCCTCATTTTGGACCACCAAACATGTATGGATGGGTTGTGTTGTTTCCAAAGCTGCTCTTCTGACAGTCTGGCAGCTAAGAATAGGTGCACATGTAGTTTGCCATGAGAGGGTAAACTGAGTCTTTCAATGGGGCATCCAATAACCGAATTGCTGTTTCTAGAGGGAGCTCCCATGATATCAGATATATTTGTCACCATTTCTCTCCGGAACTCCTCTATGTGAGAAAGTAGCCTCTTTCTAGCATGGTTACCCTCACTTTTAGCCTGTTTGTGAGTGTGTGTCAGTGTGTTTTTACTGTGTCACTGGGATCCTGCTAGCCAGGACACCAGTGCTCATAGATAACAACCTATATGTCAATGTGTTTTGCCTGTCTCACTGGGATCCTGCTAGCCAGGACCCCAGTGCTCATAGTTTGTGGCTTAATGTGTGTATTGTCAGTAGTGCTTGACTGTGTCACTGAGTCACTGAGCCTCTGCTAACCAGAACCTCAGTGCTTATGCTCTCTCTGCTTTTAAATTCAGCACTTTAGGCTAGTGACTTCATTTACCAATATCAGTTGGCACTCTGGACCCCCCTTATAAGTCCCGAGTATATGGTACCTAGGTACCCAGGGCATTGGGTTTCCAGGAGATCTTTATGGGTTGAAGCATTTCTTTTGCCACCCGTAAGAATCTCAGAGAAACCCTTTCACAGGACTGCCATTGCAGTCTGCGTGAAATAGTGCACCCACTATTTCACAGCCATTTTTCACTGCACTTAAGTAACTTATAAGTCAGCTATATGTCTAACCTTCATTTAGTGAAGGTTAGGTGCAAAGATACTACATGTGAGGGCACCCTTCCACTAGCAAATGTGCCCCCACAAAGTTCAGGGCCAATTCCTGGAACTTTCTGAGTGTGGGGCACCATTACACGCGTGCACTACATATAGGTCAATACCAATATGTAGCTTCACAATGGTAACTCTGAATATGCCCATGTAAGGTGTCAAAGATCATGGAATTGTCCCCCCATTCCAAATCTGGTATTGGGGAGCCAATTCCATGCATCCTGGAGGCTCCACCATGGACCCCCAGTACTGCTAAACCATCTCCCTGAGGCTTGCAATGCAGCTACAGCTGCTGCCACCTCACAGACAGGGTTCTGCCCTCCTGGGGTCTGAGAAGCTCAGTCTCAGGAAGGCAGAACAAAGCATTTCCTTTGGGAGGAGGGTGTTACGCCTTCTCTCTTTGGAAATAGGTAACAGGCTGGGGAGGGGTAGCCTCCCCCAGCCTCTGGAAGTACTTTGAAGGGCAACGATGGTGCCCTCCTTGCATAATCCAGTCTACACCAGTTCAGGGACCCCCAGTCCCTGCTCTGGCACAAAACTGGACAAAGGAAAGGGGAGTGACCACTCCCCTGTCCATCAGCACACCAGGAGTGGTGCCCAGAGCTCCTCCAGTGTGTCCCAGACTTCAGACATCTTGTTTTCCAAGATGTGGGGACACTCTGGAGGCCTCTGAGTTGCCAGGGCCAGCAGGTGATGTCAGAGACTCCTCCTGATAGGTCCATACCTGATAAGGTAGCCAATCCCCCTCTCAGGGCTATTAAGGGTCTCTCCTGTGGGTTTCACTTCAGATTCTACTTGCAAGTTTCCAGCAGGAATCCTCTGCAACTACTACTTCATCCTCTGACCTCGAATCGACTGCAGACTCCTCCAGGAACCTCTGTAAATGCAACAAAGTATCCAGAAGGGCTACTTTTCCTCTGCAATTTCAGCTCCAGCCAGCAAGTGCAACAGTTTCCATGGTATACATGCTCCCTGTCTTCACCCTACACCAGAAGGACCAAAGAAATCTCCTGTGGAGTGACAGAGTCACTTTCCTGCTCCAGTGTGCACCTTCTAAGTCGACGACCGGTTCTCTTGGACTCCTCTCCTGGCTACGAGCATGCTCCTTGGAACACAGGTGATAGACCCCTTCGACACAGACTTTCCTGAGGTCCTGCTGTCCCAATTTGGAGGAGGTAAGACCTTGTCTTCCCCAAGAACAACAGTACACCTGTGCATCGCATCTTCTTCACCTCCTGAGTCCTCTCTGCACTCTTTGCAAAATTCCTTTGTGCACAGCCTGGTTTAGTTCCCCAGCACTCTATCCTGTGATGCTCAACTCACTGAGTTGACCTCCGGCGGCGTGGGACCTTCCTTTGTAGTACTGCACCAACTGCATTTTGCACCTTCTTTGTCCCCGTGTCCTGGGACTCCTGTGTCTGCATTGAAGACAGTACACATTCCAAGGGTGCTGGAGTGCTAGAATATTGGTCTCAGCTCCCCTAGGGGAGCCAAGGCCAATATCCTGGCACTGCTCCCGCCGGTCAGCCCGGCAGGACCATGTATTGCTATGTTCCTGCCGGTCAGCCCGATGAACATTGGAATACTCTCAGTGGTGGGGGGGTTGCATCACTGCCATGGTGGTGGTACCCTCACATTGGCTTTCGCAGTCCCGAGGTGGGACCGCCAACGCCATAATGAGGCCCCAAGTCTCTTATACAGGTTTTTTCAGTTCTTAGGTCCAATTAATAATGTTAGTTGTTGGCCTGTTCTCTGGTAATTTATGAGTATATCGAAACAATGTACCTCTTTTCAGTACTTTATCATAAAACATAGACTCCAGGGGAATAGTTCTCCGCTTGCTTTTGCTTGATCTTGTCTGTTCCCCATGCAATGTAGTAAATAGGTCAGTCTAAAACTATTGTTTGTTGAAGGAGGAATTGTTCCAAACATGATCGTATGTCCATTAATATCCTGTTGACACATAGGATGCTCTATCTCATCGGAGCCTCATCATTTTACCTCTGAAACCCAATATCATAGAGCCTTAGAAGGAAGTCTTGGTTGTAGGCAATCAGTGACATGTGAGAAAGGAATGAAGAAGTGTTTTTTTTCTTGTAAGGATGTCCCAATAGTCAAGCAACACAACAATCGATGTAAGGGTTTCAGTTTCACAGGATCATTACCTATAGGACAACCATAGCAAGTGAGCCAATGGGAAAAAGGAATAGGATTGCTCATTTGCCACCCATGACACAATGATTGGGTCACAGCGCAAGTCAAGTGATGGGCACAGCTGAGCTGTATACATATAACATTCAACATTAGGAAGTCCTACTATGTCAGTGAGCATTTTAGATAACGTTGACTGTGGCACTCTGATCATCTTATTTTTTCCAGATAACTAGGAGTCTGCTTTGAATCTGACTAGTTGATGTCTTAGAGAACTTGAGTAGCAGTGCTTGTAACATATAAAGGTGCTGGAGGATAAAATTATTTTTTATACTAGTCACCTAGCCCAACCATGTGATCTCCAAATTCACCCACTTACATAAGTGTTTGTGCACAACATCTAATATAGGTAGTATTTTATTGGTAAACGTCCTTCTCTTCCCTTGTTATATAGACACCCAGATATTGTATGAAGTTCCTATTCATTCCGTTGAAACCCTACAGAGTGTATTGACACTTTGCTTACCTTTCATGTCTCAAATTCCCATTGCAGTTTCAAAGGAATGATAGACATAGTTGATCCAACTCCAAGCAGGTTTAATGTTAAATGAGCATCAAAGGACCCTATCTCCCTCCGACATCCTGCAGTTTCTGCCACTAGTAACCAACTCCCTGCAACATTCCAAGTCTCCAGTATTCAAGGCCTTGAGTCAGATCCTTCTCACATTCTAAGACTACCACACACCTCACCCCTTATAATATCCAGCATATGTACACAATTTTACAACAATAAACAAGCAGTTTTGCAAAACTAAAACATCATTTCTGACAGATCACACATATTCTTGTAAATGAACAGGTCTCTAGCTGCCACATTGATTTCTCCTGTTGGTCTCAGACTGAATGTCCTCTTTTGTTCAAGCACCACAGGATGATGTTTTGCATTCCTATCAAAATTTTAAATTCAATGATTCTCTTTTTTTAATGTATTCTTAAATAACTTAGGGGACAATTGTGAGTTTGGAGGTAAGGTCACTGCCATGTAAATTGTGTGGTTCTCCCTGACCACCAAAATGCCGGTCTGCCCACCCAATTATGAGTTAAGCAGGTGCACATTGAAAAGACCCCTGTAGCACTGCCATAACTGCCAAGAAACACAGACCGTGACTGCGGTTGTCGAGGCCAATATGAATGTCTGAGGGCGTACTGCCAGTCCCACTGCCGTTCGAATCATGATGCACATTGCCACCGATGTGACTGTGGCGGCCAAACCGTCACACCTGAGCTGGCGGAATCAAAGGGACCAAAGGCAGAAACTCACCTTTACTCACCTGTACACATACCCTGGCGCCATGTAATCAATAGTACATGTCCTGCCACTGCTGTTACTGGATGACCGCCAAAACTCACACTATTGTGGACATAATTGATGACAAGTCCTCATCTCACCCATTTACATTAGCTTCCCACTTCACAGATGCATCGACAGGTGTAATGTAAGGGCCACGGTAGCCCTGAGATAAAAATAATTTGTGGGTCCGTTTCCGGAACAGTCAATGTTTGCACTTAAGTCACCTCTGTGATGCCCTCTTTGGCCAGCTCACTGACCCTCACACATCAGGCACATCAATGAATCACATTTGGCAAATGCTATCCTAAACAATTCACCTAATAATTCATGCAAGCCAACAATGGAAATACCTCCAGCAAAACAGACTCATTACAATCGGGGGGCCCTGCAAGTCTGGGTCCCTGGGCCAGAGTCCACTTTGCCCGTGCACAAACATCTCTGTGAACAGTCTCCCAGGCTCAAAGTATAGCCAGAACATACAACACCATCACCAAGTGCCATGTCTATGTGTGCAATGTGGAAGTGCAAGATATTTGATCAAACGCATCAGTAAATGCTATCCTGCCATACGATTAAAGTAGGTGTAAACTAAACACAAAACAATAGACACATGTCACAAAAAGAAGACAAGAAAACATGAGAACCAACCACACTACAGGTGTGGCAAAATAAATGAATAACATGCGGACAGTGAACACATATCCAACACACATCATAGAGAGAAGTGCAAGCCAAATGAGGGTGACAATGCTTAAGACTAGCTGAACATTTTACAATACCACACAAAACAATGTCAGGTCACATTTCAATACATCACACATATACATCCATGCAACAGTGTTCCTTAACCCATGTAAGTTCTGTGCTGGTCACAAAAATCAAATATACTAACCTGGTCACACTAATCACCATTAAGGGGGAAAAAACACACACCTGCAGACCCATACCCCAATGTTACAAAGCACAGCAATTAGGTGGGACAAGCGTTCTCCACCATGATAAATGTATGCCCACAAAAGTCCATCCCCAACACATTCCATCACAATTTGTGTATGTACATGACAAAGTACACCATAAACATATGAGGAACATAGCCTGCCATGATGTGTAGACCCAATGACATTGTGTCACATTAACAATATTCAAACGTATATTTTTGCAGAAGCAGCTAGGGAAAACTAAAACAGAACCAAGTTGTTAAAGATTTTCAAAAAATGTTTATATATCTCAAAGAGCAAGGATTGCCCAAACAAAATTCGAAGGCCAATATCAATCCAATTTATATTTGGCATGCACAGTGCTGTGCCACAAAACTTGCCTCTTCAGACACTGTCAGTTAATCTCCTCAGAAAGGGGCATCCATTGGGCATGGCAGGCACCTTGGGGACATTATTTGAGTGAGTTTGGGGATGGACTTAGCATGTCAAATAATGGGTTTGAAAGAGGAAGGGTTGGGTCGATGCTTAGGAGGGGGGCCTGGGAAGTGGAAGGGATGGAAATTCTCTGTGAAGGGACAGTGAGGGATGCTGGGATACTAGAGGAGGATTGGAAGGTAAGAGTGATGGTCTTGGGTATGGGAGGGGTGGGAACCACTTTTGTAGTTGGGATTGAGGGTTCGAGAGGGTTCAGGGTCAGGGAATAGGATGGGTCCTTTCCAGGTAACTTAGGAATCGGCTTGGGAAGGGGTGGGGTTTTGGAGGTAGAGTCAGTGACTGTGACTGATGTGCCTGGAAGTGTTTTTGGTGCAGGTGCAGGAGTGTCTGTTGAATGTGCTGTAAGTATGGGTATGTCAACTAAAGGTGTGGTGGGTTGGATGCTTGCTTTTGTGCGTTTGTGTTTTCTGGGTATGTAAGTGGTGAATGTGATTTCAGTGGTGCTTGTTGATGTGGAAGTGGCGGGAGTAGGTGTGGTCGATGTTGCTATGGTAGTGACTGCTGGTGTGATTGTGTGTGGTGTGTAAATGAATGTGACTGAGGGGGGTAAATGTTGGGGTGGTGTTGTCAGTATTGGATGTGGAGGTGGGTGTATGTTGTGTGCATGTGTGTGTAGTGTCTGATGTGCTGTTTGTGGATCTGATGGGGGAACGGGTGTATAAGTGGATGTTGTGTTGTCTGTGGTGGGTGTGAACATGATGCAGTATGTTTGGATACATGCCTGTGTTTTTTTTTCCTTCTGTTTCTGCCAATGTGTGAATGTGCTACTTAGGTCTGTATGGGTGTATGAGTGGAAATGTGTGCATGTGCTATGGACAGGTGGGGAATAGGTTATTGGTATGGGGAAAGGGTTGGGGGAGGTACACTACATGGGAGAATGGGAAGCTGCACAGAGGGAGGAGCCAGGAGCCTTAAAGGATCTCTGTAGGACATACATAGCACTATGTATGCCTTCCAGGTAGGCCACCATCTGCTGGAGATGGCTGCCTTACTCCTGGATGGCCATCTGACCCACAGAGATGGACCTCAGGTGGTCAATAACCTCCTCATTCTGTGCAGCCAGTGGGACGGGGCAGGGGGTGTGGTGCCTGAAGCAAAGAAGAGCTACAAGGAGGGTGCAGATGTAACTGGTGCTGGCAGACAGGTATGAAGATGGTAGAGATCCCGTAGGGTCTGCCATCACTCAGAAGTGTCCACTGGAGGAAGCCTCCAAGGGTGACAAACTTGAGCTGTCGTCCTCCATGGCACTCCCCGCACCCTCGCTGCCACTGGCTCCCTTACTGTCCTGCAACTTATACCCTGAACAACTGTGGACGGAAGCTTCCCCAACAATGTTGGCACTGTCTTCTTCCCTTGCCCTGAATGTACCTGAAATGACACATTAAGAAAGTTTGATTGCATCTGCATAAACACACCTGTTCATCAGATTCAAGCACAAAATATTACAGGAGGTCACAGACTTCTGCATCTGCTTGACTCACTACATGTATTGCAACATTAGCAGGAACACATGCATGCATGCTGGATTAGCAGGATAGTTGGTCACAGTGATTTCACAACCTCCTCAATCTAGACCACTTTTTTGCTTATGAATACTCCCTTATCATCCATGTAGTCAGACAGTTGCCCACCTTGTATACCTTGGTCCTTGTAGCATACACTGCTGAACTGATGGCACAAGATATGATGCCTAGCAACAGGACATCCCTACATTGTCCACACAAGCCCCACATCCCCCCTAATGTTTATTTTCCTGGTAAAACACCATAACGGGATTATGGGCAAGTCATTCAGCAAGATAGATGCAATAAGTACTGTGGCTGGGATCATGGCAAATGCAAATGCACAGTTCACACTGATTACATTTTTCTGGTGATATTTCTCCATTTGACTTGATTCAAGTTAGTACAATGAAAGCTGTACTGCTGTAGCTCGACTACCTATCAGATGTAGCATAGAAAAGTGGACTGGAGAGAATCATGGCCTATACATTGGGAGACACCTACTACAAATTCACACATCATAATAGTCCATATGGTACCAGGAATATCAACGATCAGTCTGGGAACTGATGACAACACCATCCTCAGCTTGCATTCCTAGAAGCCCACATACATTTGATTTTTGTTGTATGTCAGTGACTGACAATGACATGAAGAGGTGGAGGACACACCATTTTTGATAGGATGGCACAACAAGGCTGCATTTGAGATATGAAACACCAATGGCCCTGTAAAAATGAGTGCAGACTCTCACATATCCAGAATATGAAAGACAGTAATGAGGGAGCATCCCTCTTGAAACAATGAAGACAAGAGGACTGTCTGGTACAACCTGCTCCCAGAACATCAAACAACATGAGGTAACCATGGCCTTACTCAGCTATGTGTCTGCGCAAAACAGACAATTGGCAGTGGACTGGACTCTGCTGTCCTCTTGGTCATACAAGCATTGGCACAGAACATCATCATGCACCTACTACCAGATCTACACAATCCAGAACTCTTCCTGTGCGTTGGACATGGCACATCCACAATGTTTTTGGGCAAATGGCTACCTGAAAAAAAACAGTTTGTAAGGTATCATGGACAACTCTGGCCAATACTCCTGAAGCTGCTGTTAGGCCCTCATATGCCCATACAGCTCTGGATAGGCCACCACCAGAATGCAGGCCATAAGGGGAGGGGATAATCTGGCGGCGCATGTACCATCCCTGTTAGGAGGACTTCCCTGGCTGGACCTCTGTGATCTTTTGGGTCCAGCTCCTCAGGTCCTCCCGCCGCTTACTATAGTCTGCACATTCTGTGCGATGGCTTTTAATATTTACTTCTGATAGGCTTTAACCTGTATAGACACAAGAGATGAAAAAATTATGTCAATGCAATTATTTGGCTATTGCTATTGGTTGTAACTCAATTTGCCTTCAACTAGCACAAGCCAAAAAATAACAATGAACACATAACACATTTGCTTTCCACAGGCTGAGCACTAGCAAGACATGTAGCTACACTTGTGTCATCTGGTCCCCAACCTCATGTCTGGCCATGTCCTACAATGACTAAACCAACACACTACCATCATGTTGCCCAGGGCCACATACATATACTGCACTGCTGGCCATGAAGGAAAATGGCACACCATTCTGAGTTTAATAACAGCACACTATTTGTGCCATAATGCAGACAGGCACCTTTATAGCCAGGTCCATTGACTTGATGCATACAGTCTATACAGCTTGGAAGAATAGTACAGACTACATTGTAAGATATGGACACTCATGACAGTCCTCTCATCATAAGCAGTGACAGCTTCCTCAATGCTGATGAGTCAAAATGTATTAACGTAATGTCATACTATGTCTGTTGGAGTGTGTATTATGTATTTACATTCCATAGTTGTCTTTTGTGTGGATGAATGTTGACAAATTATTAATACATACACAAAACCACTTGTGAAACAAAAGGTATGTGCACTGAAAATGTATAACATTTGCACTAGGCCTGTTTTGGGAAATCTTATCATTTGGTAATTGGAATCCACACATGTAGGTGAAAGGGCCCTGTCAACATTAAATGTGACACATTGCCAATGTGGATTAATGGAATGAGGCATCAGGTCAATAATGTGTGTTCAAATTCTTTAAGCACTCACAGATGATTCAGAGATCTACAGGTACAATACTCTTGGCCTCAGTTATAGTGGCACATAACCCCAGCCCCAGCCTGGCCCATGGTAATGATTTGGCTCAATCTCATGTCTTGCTAACTGCTGGCAGAGCATACTACTCCAAGGTTAACCTCATATTTCATCATTTCAAAATGACATTTTGCAACTTTAGGTAATTCCATATGTGTGCTCAAGGCTGCATGACACTCAGAAGGTGTCTGTGAGCTATTGCTAGTTCACAGACAACACATTTTTGGAGATATGAACTGAACTGAGTGATAGGTGACAACTCTGACGAACCTAACCTCATTCTCAAAAGGTTATTCCAGGATACATTCACAGCTCATGCAGTAAGGGCCAGGCATGTGTTTGCAGAGTTAGCATTCTCCGAATGCCACATACTGACTCCCAGCTACCAGGAAAGCTACACATGCATATATGCGTACATACCTCACCAATGGAATATCGGGTTTTCCATATTTCACACATCCTGATGATGATGTTCAGTATAAAACGTATAATGCCGCCCAAACCCAGACATCATTAGTCTAGGTAAGGGCCACATTGCTGTAGCCCGGTAATCACAGTGAGCATATGGCGACAGAGGCATACCTGTGGGAAGGAACTTTAGGGATTAAAACTGAGTGACATATGCATGTGAGAGAGTAACCTGTTTCCTTGGTGAGCCACAGAGCTGACCCTACAGGGAGAGGACCTCAGTTGCCAATATCTCTAGTTCCTCTGCTGAGAAGGCACAGGCCCTCTCACCTGCTTGGGCAGACATGATTGCTCCCAGAGGTCATAAACAGCAGCTAAAATGGAGGAGATTTTAATAGCAGCAGTGTTAGAAGGCAAGTAAACCTTTTTCAAAACTGAGGCATACATATATGCAATGTGCACAGTCGTCATTGTTTGCAGACATAGCCACTGGCCCGTGTATGCCACAATAAACAATTTTAGCCTATGGCTGTGTCCATTGTGCACTTAACCACCTACTAAATGCTCAACTTTCACAGGTGGCCTCTGATGCACAATGTCCAATATGCGAGGTCAGGCAGCCACCATTTTAGCGGGCTGATAATGTTTAACAATAAATCAATTAATAAGATATTTGTAGAGGTCACTATTCAATTGTAAGGGTCTTAAGGTGCTGTGGGGGTCGGTTCTCTGGGCTTCAGTCCACGAGCCAGGTCTTAAAGTCCTTCCTGAATTGAGGTAACAATGATGACTGCCTGAGTTGAAGGAGCAAGGGGTTCCAACTCTTTGCTGCGAGGTAGGCGAAGGATCTTCCTCCAGCCTATGTTATCCATATGCGGGGTACAGTGGCTGGTGCCTGTTGAGTTGAGTTGAGAGGTCAGGCGGGGGAGTAAAAAGGTGATGCAGTGGTTGAGGTAGATGGGTTGCAGGTCATGGAGAGACTTGTATGTATGGACAAGGAGTTTGAAGTTGATCCTTTTCTTGGAAGGGAGCCAGTGGAGATCTCTCAGGTATCTGGTGATGTGTTTGCGGTGGGGGACATCCAGGATGAGTCTGGTGGAGTTGTTCTGTATGTGCTATAGTTTCTTCAAATTCTCTGGGCTGGTGCCAGCATAGAGGGTGTTGCCATAATCGATTCTGCTGGTGACCAGGGCATGGGTTCCGGTCTTCCAGTAGTCATTTGGGATCCATTTGGAGATATTCCAGAGAAATCAGTGTGTGGAAACAGGAGGATGTGACAAAGTTGATTAGCTGGTCATGGCGATAGATAAATCCAGGATGAAGCCAAGGTTGCATGTGTGGTTTGTTGGGGTGAGGGGGGCTTCTGAGTGTAGCAGGCCACCAGGATTCATCTCAGGCTGATGTGGAGGGTCCAAGATAAGGATCCCAGTCTTTTCTGAGTTGAGCATGAGACAGCTCGCCTTCAACTACGCAGCAACGACTTCCATCCCGTTGTGGAAGTTGTTCTTGGCAGTTGTCGCATTTTTGGTCAGTGAGATGTTCAGCTGGGTACCGTCGGCATAGGAGACGATGTTCAGTCTGAAGCTTCTGAGGATGGAAGCGAGCTGGGCCATGTAGATGTTGAGGAGAGTGTGATTCAGGGTGGTACTCCACAGGTGATATCCATAGGTTCTGACAGGTATGGCGGGAGTCTGACTTTCTGTGTTCTGCAGGTCAGGAAGGAGCATATCCACTGTAGGGCCTTGCTGCAGATGCTGGCTGCGTGGAATCTGGAGCAGAAGGTGTGATGGGAGACTGTGTTGAAAGTGGCCGATAGGTGCAGTGAGATGAGGGATGCTGTATGGCTGCAATCAAGGAGTGGGCGGATGTCATCTGTGGCGGTGAGGAGGGTGATCTCCGTGCTGTGGTTGCTCCTGAAACCTAATTGGGAGCTGTCCAGGATGTTGTTATCGTTGATGTGTTTGCTGAGCTGTGAGTTGACCTTGGCTGGAAAATGCAGCAGAGAGATGGGGCGGTAGTTCTTGAGCTCCAGGAGGTCGGCTGTGGGTTTCTTCATGAGTGGGCGGATCTCAGCGTGCTTGCTTCCAGTCCTCGGGAAGGTAGCTGATCCATGGAGCAGTTGAGAGGGTTGCAGAGCTATGGTATGATGGAGGTTTTGGCTTTGTTGAAAATGTGGTGGGGACTGGGATTGGTAGGTGATCCGGGGTGGATGCTGCTCATGATGGAGCGAGTCTCGTCTGTGGTGAGAGGGGTCCAGCAGTGCAGTGTCTGTGAAGGTTTGGCAGATCCGGACTGGAGGGTTGTTGGTGGGATCAGAGGGTCCTGGGGTCCGAAGCTATCATAGATGTCCTTGATGTAAGAAGGTGGAGAGTCTGTGGCAGAGTTCATGAGATGGAAGGATGTTCTTAGCTTTCGACTGGGGTTTGGTGATCTCTTTAACCACAGCAAAGAGTTCTTTGATATTGTGTGCAGTGGCTCTGATATAGTCCATGTAGGAAAGTACCATCATTCTTGGCATGTTACCCCCAATTTCTGCCTGATTTTCAGTGTGTTTTGACTGTGTCACTGGGATCCTTCTAGCCAGGACCCCCGTGCTTATGGTTTGTGGCCTACATGTCAGTATGTTTTACTGTTTTGTCAGTATGCTTGGCTGTGTCACTGGAGTCCCGCTAATCAGAACTCCAGTGCTTATGCTCTTTCTGTTTTCAAATGTGTCACTATAGTCTAGTGACTACTTATTTCACTCCAGATTGGCATACTGGACCCCCCTTATAAGTCATAGTATATGGTACCTAGGTGCCCAAGGCATTGGGGTTACATAAGATCCTTATGGGCTGCAGTATTTCTTTTGCCACCTATAAGGAGCTTATACAAACCCTTCTTCAGGACTGCCATTGCAGCCTGAGTGAAATAGTGTAAGCACTATTTCACAGCCATTTGCACTGCACCAGGTCATTTATAAGTCACCTGTATGTCTAACCTTCAGACCCTGAAGGTTAGGTGCATAGTACCTGTGTATGAGAGAACCACTGCACTAGCAGAGGTGTCCCCCACATCATCCAAGCCCATTTTCCCAGACTTAGTGAGTGCGGGGATGACAGTATAAGTGTACAATACATATATGTAGCTTCACAATGGTAACACTGAATATTGCCATGTGAGGTGTCTAGGAACTAAAATTTGTACCCCCAATCCAATTCTGGTATTGGGGGACCACTTCCATGCACCCTGGGGCCTCCACCATGGATCCCAAGTACTGCCAAACCAGCTCTCGGAGGTTTCCACTGCAGCCCCAGCTGCTGCACCCTCACAGACAGGCTTCTGCCCTCCTGGGGCTTCAGCAGCTAAATCCCAGGAAGGCATAACAATGTATTTGGAAATAGGTGTTACAGGCATGGGAGGGATGTCCTCCCAGTACCTCTGGAAATTGCTTTGAAGTGCACAGATGGTATTCTCCTTGCATAATCCAGTCTACCCCTGTTCAGGGACCCCCATACCCTCCTCTGGCATGAAACTGGACAAATGAAAGGGGAGTGATCACTCCCCTGTCCATCATCACCCAAGGGGTGGTGCCTAGAGCTCCTCCAGAGTGTCTCTGAGTTCCTCCATCTTGTTTTCAGGATGGTCAGGGAACTCTGGGAGCATTTGAATGGCCAGTGCCAGCAGGTGACATCAGAGACCTTTCCTGATTGGTGCTTATCTGGTTAGGTGACCAATCCCCCTCTCAGGGCTATTTAGGGTCTCTCCTGTGGGTGTTTCCTCAGATTCAGATTGGAAGACTCCAGCAGGAATCCTCTGCAACCTCTGCTTAACCTTCTACCTTCGGATCAACTCCAGAACTTCTCCAGGAACTCTACAACTTCAACAAAGTATCCAAGAATGTTACTGCAACTCTGTAACTTCAGCTCCTGCCAGCAACTGCAACAGTTTACAGGTTGTTCACCCTCCAAGGACTGCCTGTCTTCATCCTGCATCAGAAGGACCAAATGAATCTCCTGTGGAGTGACGGAGTCACTTCCCTGCTTCAGCAAGCACCTCTCTGCAGCAAGGACTGGTACTCCGGGTCCCCTCTCCTGATGACGTGCATGGATCCTGGAACACAGGTGGTGGACCAAAGTGACTCTGACTGTCCAAATGTCCAGCTGTCCAAATCTGGTGGGGGTAAGAGCTTACCTCCCCCTGCCAGACAGTGCCCCTGTGCACCATGTATTTTGCAGCTCCTAGGGATTCTGTGCACTACTCCAAGGAATCCTTTGTGCACAGCATAGCCCAAGTCCCCAGCACTCTATCCTGTGATGCTCAGCTCCCTGAGTTGTTCTCTGGTGGCGTGGGATCCCTTTGTGTAGTGCTGCGCTGACCACAATTTGCCACTCCTTTATCCCCAGGTCCTAGGATTCCTGTGGATTCCTGTGGGTGCTGCCTGGTCTCCTAAGGGCTCTCTGAAGTGCTGGGAGCCCCCTCTGTCTCCTCCCGGGTGCAGGTAGTGCCTTTTCTCACCAAACACATCTTTTGCGTTGAAAACCAGCCGGCATACATGTACTCGACGTGGGACATCTCTTGCACCAAGCAGGAACCCGCAGCTGTCTTGTTTGGTGAATTTCTGACCTTTTCTTCAACCGGAGAATCCAATTTTGCACCTTCATCTGGGTTAGCAGGAGCTCCTGTTACTCCTGGACTCCTCAGCGACTCTTGGACTTGGTCTCCTCTCTCCGCAGGTCTTCAGGTCCAGGAATCTAGCTTTGGTGTCTTGCAGTCTTGCTTGTTTTTTGCATAATTCTTTTTTACGACTTCTGAGGAATCTTGCAGTAATTAACACCTGCTTTCCCGTGCTCTGGGGTGGGGTACTTTACTTACCTTTGGTGTTTTCTTACACTCCCAGTGCCCCTCTACACAGTACTCTTGCCTAGGTGGGAAACCAACATTCGCATTTCACTATTTTAGTATATGTTTTGTGTTCCCCTTAGGCCCATTGTAACTTATGGTGATTTTCACTATTCACACTATTTTATGACTGTTTACTTACCTGGTTTTGGTTACTAGTGTATATTTTATGCATAATAATTACCTCCTAATGAAGTATAGCCTCTGAGATATTTTTGGCCTTGTGTCACTAAAATAAAGTACCTTTACTTTTGGTAACACTGAGTATTGTCTTTCTTGTGTGTAAGTACTGTGTGAATGCAGTGGTATTGCAAGAGCTTTGCATGTCTCCTAGTTGAATCCTTGGCTGCTCTCCCTACAGCTACCTCTTGACAGCCTGGCTTCTAGACACTGCCTACATTTCACTAATAAGGGATAACTGGACAGGGTATAAGGTGTGAGTACCTTAGGTACCCACTACGAACCAGGCCATCCTCCTACAGTCCAGCAGGGCGGCTTTCCTAATAGATCTGATGGGGTGTTGGTGGGATTTGATGGTGGATTTGAAGGTCGTGAGGTCCTGCAGGGACTTGCTGTTTTTCCATCTTTTTTCTTGCCGTCTGCAGGTGTGTCTGCACGAAAAGGTAGTTCATGAAAGCCAGTGCGTAAGGAGCTATAATGTGGATGATGGAGTTGCCGAAGGCTGGAAGGGGGCCTGGTTGCCTGTAGATGAGGGTGCTGTGGAACGTGGACTTAGGGGTGACGTGGATCTGGAAATGTAGGTGTTCCTTGAGGGGGGAATGTTTCTCTACTTTGGTTCTGAGGTGGAGGGTTGTTTTGTGTGCGATAGCCAGTCCACGCCTGGTCAAGAGGGCCAATCTTTGTAGAGCAGTTTGTAGTCCCTGGGGATGGCGATGGCGATATCTGGTTCTGACTCTGGGTTTGTCCATGTTTCAATGAGAAAGGCGATGTCTGGGCGGGTGGAGTCTAGCAGGTCCCAGAGTTCTATGGTGTGTTTGTGGAGGGAGCTTATGTTGATGAGGATGTAGTTGAGGTGCTTAGGGTGGGTGTTCGATGGTCCTGTGGCAGGAGGGTCTGGTGCTTGGTGTAGAGCAGAGGTCTTCAAACTTTTTGATGCCGGGACCCCCTCTCAAAATGTTTTAGGCATAAGGACGCAGTCCTGACAAACATTTCTAGAACCTGGTACTCCTCATCATCGACAATCATAAACGTCCCCAATTCCCACTGCAAATCATTTTTTTTATTTTTATTTATTAATGCATTTTGAACGTACAACAACAAAAAAAAGCTCCTCTTCCATAACAGCATTAGCACCCAAGAAACCCCGACTAAAGTGTGACAAAATTCGGTAATGTTACAACAAAATAGACCGCAATGAGCAAAATTTAGGGGTCACGAACAATAACTGTCGGCATTCGAGGAGCAAGAACAAGTACAACCAACATAAATATAGCAAGGCGGCCGGAACGGGCAAGTCGGCACTGGCAAACATCCCACAGCTCGCATCTTCTCACAAGCAGGGCGGCACAAACCATTCCCCAAATGCATGCCAATTGAATCTAGCACATATCACTCAGTACGCAATCTCCAAATAGGCACGCAGAGGTGCCCAAATATCTCGTGGCCTAGAACCCTCAGGCACTAACTCCCAGAAGGTCTCCAACTGTTCTCGACAAAAAGCAGCATCACGCAACCAACCAATCAAATCTTTTTTAAGGTGAGGAAATAATGTGAAACGGTGTTTAGCAAACCAAAGGTCAGTGAGTGTGGGGGCGTGGTCAAGGGTGTGGCTAAAAACAAAGGTCATCATTTATGAGGAATTGGCATGGGGCAGCGCCGCAAGTCTTCTTGCTACACCGCCCTACCCCAATATAAAAGGGCAGGAATGCATCGTATTTATGAAATACAGTGCATTCATGCCCTTTTCCCCTGCGCTGGTGCACAAATTGCTGCCTAGCGCCAAAGTAGGCAGGGTTGTTTTTATGCAGGAGGGGGCACCTTCCTGAACAAAAACAATCCTGAATGGTATTTTCCTCTTTCCATGTGTGCAGCAGAATGCAACACACATGGAAAGAGGAAAAAATGGAGAGAAATGAAAACATTTCTCCTCATTCTGCCTGCGTGAGGTTTTGGCACTGCTCCAGTTTGTGATTTTGTAAATCCGGGCAGCGTCAAAATCCAAGGGTGTTGTGTGGGAACACCCACTGCAACGCTCATAGAACCCGTCCTTGACACAGAGTAAGGCAACGCAGCGGCTTTCGCTGCTTTCGCTGCTTTCGCTGCTTTGATGTTCTCCATATCTATGAGGCCATGCAAAGCCACGTAGGTGGCTGTGCGTCGCCTCATAGGTATGACTGAGAGGCTTGTGCCGCCGGAGCATCAATAAAAGTGATGCTCTGGTGGTGCAAGTCCCTGATAAATATGCCCCAAAATAATCTGTACTTTTTTTTTTAAGTCTTTCACTGTCAGGTAGCTACATATAAAATAACAGGCAGCTCAAAGGAAAAATAAATACAAGAAAGTGGTTACTCATTGGGAAATGCACTGTAGTGCATTATGAAACCTCTATTAGTTAATGCACTGCAGAGGTCTTTGTGTAACCAGTCACAGAATTCAATCTTGGTTGTTGCAGTGGAGAATAGTGACTTGTGTATTTTTTGTGCCACGAGGTCACAGCCTGTGACAGAAAGCACTGTGAAAATGTAAGTCATTATTTTATATTTGTATTACACAAGGTATAAGATAGGCCACAAAAAAATGCACAAAAAGTTTAAAGATAAAATTTCCAAAATCTAGATTTAAGTAATACCAGACCTTATGTAATCATTTTTTTATAGCTGTCCCTTCAGCACCTCCTCAGGGGTAGTAAGCACTACGGGACAGGTATATGAAAAGTGGGGCTGCACTTAGTGCAACAGCGCTTTTCTTGTGCCCCCTAAAGCCACAGCGTAGCGCCGTATTTAAAATACGGAGCACCATGGTGGTAGTCAGGGGGACTAGTGTCATAATTTTTTATGCTAGTCCGGCGTTTTGCAGGATTAGCGTAAAAAATTATGACACTAATCCTGAAAAGCACCCAGAGGCCCATTGTAATCAATGGGAGCCTCTTTTTAATGCCTGCACTTAGCAGGCGTTAAATGCCGATACAAATGGCGCTAAGGAATCTTATAGATTCCTTTGTGCTATTTTTATGGCCCCCCTAGTGCCGGAATGCCCCCCTTGCATACATTATGCCTGGTGCAGGCATAATGTGGCACAAGGGGTTACAAAGTGGTGCAATGCAAGCATTGCGCCACTTTGTAAATATGACGCAGCTTTTTTCCCCTTCCAACGCCACATTAGCGTAAAAAAAATGATGCTAATGTGGCATTGGAACGGCGCAAGGCCAGCATAAATCTGGCCCTATGTATATACAATCACAATTAAAAGCACATACTTCACTGCCCAGTTGTTAACTCTTTGCACTACCACTTAAAGAGAACAAATCTTTGTCATCACAAAGCTTTAAGTGATTCGATCAATTAAAGCCAGAACCGGCTCCAAAGCATTCTTTACATTTGTCTATTTTATCATTTACATTTGCAGATCAATTACTAACTCACATTTGCATTTCATTCAGGAAGCAGGCACATGGCTTCTTTAGCTGTCTGTGCAGCTCCCTTTCACAGCACAGGAAACTCAATTAAAGTTAACGATCGCCTCGGGGAATGCGCGACCCCCTTTCAAGGGCTCCACGGCCCCCCTGGGGGTCGCGACCCACAGATTGAAGACCTCTGGTGTAGAGTGAGGGTTCAGTGGCAGTTTCAGCAGGTGAAAAGTCCATGGGTGTCTCTGGGTGATGCAAGATGGCAGGCGGTGGAGCATCCTGTGTTCAGTGCATGGAGTGTCTTTACCTTGTAATAACAGGTGACACAGGAACCAGGGTCTGTGGCACTGGGCTTGATATCGGCACGGATGGGCACAGACGGGCTTGCATTTGGTGTCCCTTCAGTGCGCCTGTCGCGCAGACGTACAGCGGCCACCATTAAAAAGGGGAGGGAAGGTCTGGTCAGTTGGAAGGCAGGAGGTGGGAAAGCCCTTTGCAGGGAGGGGGTGCAGGGCAGCAGGGGTAGCAATGACAGAGGTGAGCACAGGTACATGGCGCAAAAAGTGAAAGGGAGAAAACATCAAACAAATGCAAAATGAAAAAAAAAACAGACAAAAAGGGTGAAAAGAGTAACAAAGAGGAAAAAAGCATAAAAGACAGAAACTGAACAGAGGTAGATGGCCACTAGGCCACCAGGGATGATTAGCAGACAAGAGCCTGTGGGTGGAGGTGGGCATCGATCTCAGAACCAGCAGGCTTTTGATGAGATCAGACGTAGAGACAGCAGCATGTAGAGCTGGGCCTGAACGAGTGAGCATATGCGGACCAGAATGTAGAGAGGGAATTGTAATGGAGAATGTTATCTGCATCACCACCACTACAAATGAGGGGTTACAGCTGCAGTCCTGAACACGTCTTTTGACAAAGATTTAAATTAAACCTTTCAGATGTCTGGTGCATTAATGTGCTTGATGGCTTGATTAGTGTGGTGCACTGTATATCATTGCTGATGGTATCCTTCCCAATCCCAAATACATAGAACGGATGATTTTTGAAAGTAAACATAAGTATTGTGCATTTTGGCCATCAATGGAAAAATGACATGTCAGGGAAACAATGGGGACTGTTAATGGATATAGCACAATATACAATTTAGATGAATGTCTTCTTGAAAATCTGAATGTGTTATGTAGTGTTACATGCTTTTTCATTTACAATTCACATACATTACTGTGGACATCGTGACCAACCTTCATATACTGTTTCCAGTTTACACATAGGTACTCTGTGAGTGGATGACAGCCTCCTGTGTACCACCCACTCCCAGACCTTCACACAATGATAGAAAGGGACATCATCTGCAAGTTTTGATTGAATAGGCAAACCTATGCCATCAATTGGAGTCTGATCTCCTGCCACAGAACACCGATCTGTAAGGCCAATAGTGAAAGTCATGCATTATTGCATTTCCTGGCAACAGGTTCCTTTCAATACACTGTGGCAATCTGTGGTGGTATGGTATAATCAATATTCTGTTGTGTGCTAAGATATAAGCTTTCAGCAATGATGCAACACCTTGACAGTTGCATCCGACTCCCCAGTCGTGAGGATTTAGCTAATGTGAAACCTGGATTCTGTGAAGTTGCAAGGATACCACATGTTGTATGAGCCTTTAATGGACTAAAATTGCCAGGCTCCATTTAAATAAAAGTTAACACTAAATTTGACTTTTAATTGTTAAGTACTTCCATAGTCCTAAATTACAGTTTTTTACATATAAGTCAACCCTAAGGTCTGCCGTAGGTGCCCCAAGGATTGGGCGCAATGTGAATATAATCCCAGACTTTTTAAAATTTGTTTTATAAGCCTTGGTGAAGGTAAAACAGCCAAATTACTTTTTATCCATTGTAGTACATGAGTTCCATAGGCTAATATTGGAAGCTTTATTTAAAAATAACAAAGTCTCATTGCAGGTTAAACTAAATCCAACTACTTACAAAGGTTGGATTTATTATAACCAGTACAAAAAAAGAGTTTTAGAACTCTTTCTGAAAGTTACCAAAATCAGGCCTGCGGTGCCTTTTCCTGATTGGGTTGTCTCTTGCAGCCAAAGCCAGGCTGTCTTAATGAGGTGTGAAGTGGCCTGGGCTGAGACAAAGGAAGCATCTGGTGGGAAGAGAACTGCTGCAGCAGATGGCAGAACAGGATGTGGGTAGAGAGGTGAAACTGATTTTCAAAGGAGGGAAATCCACCTAGGACTAAAACTAGACCTCGCCTATTTCCCATTCCCCCAGCCAGATGGGAGCCAAAGCAATTAGATTAGGAGAGAGTCTGCAAGGATTGAGAAGGGGAAATCTAGATATACCACTGGGTGGGCTCAGTCAGATGTAAAACTTCAAGGAGACATTTTCTCCATGTTGGATTTTTAAGGAATTTGGCTTTCTGTAATTGATTTTTGCCACACTGTAGGAGCCTGTCCTGGTTTGTAGTGGGTTCCTTGGGTACTTACACCTTATACCAGATCCAGTTATCCCTTATTAGTAAAATGTAGTAGTGTTCTAGCATCTTAGGCTGATAGAGGTAGCTATAGCAGAGCAGCTTAGGCTGAACTAGGAGACATGCAAAGCTCCTGCAATACCACTATAGTTACACAGTACTTGTACACAAGTAAAGACAATATTCGGTGTTACCAAAAATAAAGGTTGTTTATTTTAGAGACAGGAGTCCAACATTATCTTAGAGGCAGTACTCCTTCTGGAGGTAAGTATTATACACAATATATACACTAGACACCAAAATAAGGCAAGTAATTAGACATAGGATAGTGCAAACAATAGAAAATACCATAGAATGCAATAGGAATAAATTTGTCTGGGGCAACACATACCAAATACTAAGAAGGTGGTATGCAAATCAAGAATTCCCCCCTAGACAAGTGTAGTGTCTAGAGAATCGCTGGGAGAGTAAGAATACCACAAAGGTGATTAAAATACCCCATCCCAGAGCCCAGGAAAGTAGGAGTAAAGTACTGCAAGTTTCCTTAGGACACACTACAAGTTGTGATTAGAATTATTGGAAGAACCAAGCAAGACTGCAAACAACAAATGGTGAATTCCTGGGCCTGAAGGCCTGTAAAGAGAGGAGACCAAGTCCAGAAGTCGTAGAAGATTCCAGGAAGGACAGGAGCCCCTGCCAACCTAGAAGATGGTGAAAAAAAGGAGTCTCCAATTGGAAGAAGACTGCAAAAGAGCACCAAGGAAGATGGCTGTGGGTTCCTGCATGATGCAATAGATGTCCCACATGGAGATGTTGGATACAGGCATGTTTTGGTGCTGGATTCGTCCAATAAGCCTTGGTTCAAGCAATGTTGCAGGTTGCGTTAAAGTGGTGCTGTCTCGACCCCGAAGGGGCCTAGGGGCCTCAACTCAGACTGAGGAGGCAGAGGGGGCTCCCAACACTGGAGGGAACCAACAGATGACCAGGCAGCACCAACCGAGGTCCCAGGACATGGGGACAAAGAAGGTGCAAATTGCTGTTTTTGCAGCATTACAAAAGAAGGTTCCACGCCACCGGAGAACAACTCAGTGAGTTGTGCATCGCAGGATAGAGTGCAGGGGACCTGGGCCAGGCTGTACACGAAGGATTCTTGTAAATAGTGCACAGAGGCCTCAGGAGGTGAAGATGATGCGTTGCACAGGGGTACTTTCGCAAACGGGGAAGGCAAGCTCTTCCCTCCTCCAGATTTGTACAGCAGGACCTTAGGACAGTCTGTGTCAAAGGGGTCCACCATCTGTGTTCCAAGGAGCACGCTCATCACCAGGAGAGCAGTACAAGAGAACATGTCATCGTATTAGAAGGAGCCTGCTGAAGTAGGGAAGTGACTCCATCACTCCAAGGGAGATTTCTTTGGTACCTTGCATCTCATTAAGGCAAGGTATGTCTCCACTTCCAAAAAATGACTTTAACTCCATAAATTTGGTGCTAGACGGGTCTAGCACCAAAGTATAAATATGGAGCTAATTTTGCACCGAATTAGAGTAAAAAAAAAAAAATGACGCTAATTCGGTGCAAACAGAGTATAAATATGCCCCATAATACCTTCTTACTTTTGTTAGCTTTGAGTTGATGAAACTGGGATTCTGTTTCTATGTGAGAATCTATTATCTGAGGTGATAGTATAATGTCTATTAAAAACAAATAGATTGTGTTGCAAAAATTGTGAGCATTAGGGAAGAAGGTATAGTTCCTTCCAACTTCAAAGTAAATTCTGCCATTATCAATGAGAACTATGCTCTCCATACCATGTGTGAGAGGGAGAGGACACTATTTTTGTGTCTCTAGATATTGACCTGTTCAAAAAGGGATTAAGGGTGACATTGAAATCTTCACCAACTATTTTCCACCCTCTACAGAATTTAGCTGTTTCCCGGATCAGTTTGTTGATGAACTGTTGTTTATTTTCATTTGGGGTGTAACTTGTGTAGGGTCTTGCATGATTTAGAACAGAACATTTCTGGCTCCCCGCGGATTAGGCATCAGTGTGATGTAATTGCTAGACCAGAATGCAAGAAATATTCGTATAGTACGTTGGAGTTCACAGGTACAAGGAGAGGAATAAAGATGTGTGATGAATAGCTCAATGTGTGGCCTAGGCACTCAGGCCCTCATTATTACATTGGCTGTAAATCCCACTCATCGCCTTGCTGACTGCCGCCAACATAACGCCGCTGTGGCGGATAACCGCCAACCATATTATGACACACACATACAAATCCGCCACTATATAGCCACACACACAAGTCGGCCAGCCCAAAGGTCAGTGATGAACTGGCGGTAGCAAAACCCACACCGTTACGTCAACAGAACTACACCCACAACATTATGACCCACAAATCACTGCGGTGGACAATCAATAGCGGTAAACCATCGGCGGTACATCCCGCTGAGCTCAAAATACATACACTCAAACAAAACAACACCACATTGGTCAATTCAAACTACACACACCTGACACTCATACACACACCACACCCACACCACTATAAAAGACACACCCACATCACCCACAACCCTTTACCAATATAAACATATGCTACCAGAGATACAGCAAGAGCACCCAAACAACCATAGCCACATGCCACCATCACCCAAACATCACCCACGCACCTTACATCACACACCCAACACATCACCCTACACACCCTCACCCACATCCCTCACAACACGCCCATGGCACCACAACAACATCCCAGATTCTCTGAAGAGGAGCTAAGGGTCCTGGATAGAAGTTGCGCCAACACCCTCGCACCGCTCAAAAAAAAACCAAACACCTCCCACAGAATCAAGGCCAGCTGGTTCACCCCAGAACTACAGGAATCCAAACGGCTATGTCAGAGAATGGAAAAAAACTGGCACCTTGACCCTACCAACTCCAACCACATCGCTTTAAAGGATGCCCTATGCATACATCACCAACTGATCCGCACCACCAAAAGGACCCACTTCAACAACCGCATTGACGCCAACGCTCACAACAGTAGAGAGCTCTTCGGCATCATCAATGAGCTCTCCACCCCCAGGACCTGCTCCAATGAACCCCCACCATCACAGGAGTTCTGCAACTCACTGGCAACCCACTTCCGTTGAAAGATAGAAGAAATCCACAATAGCTTCAAACCCCAGACCCACCAGCTGACTACAAACAACCAAAGGACCCAACGCTCCAAGCAACACCCACCTCCTCCACACCTGGACCCCGGTCAACATAAAGGACACCGCCACCACCATGGCCTCCATCCACTCCGGATCACCATCTGACCCCTGTCCACACCATATCTTCAACAGGGCAAACATCATCATCGCCCCCCACCTCTGCAAAACCATCAACAGCTCCTTCGAGTCAGCCACCTAACCAGAAAGATTTGAAGCATGCAGAAATCAACGCCCTGCTGAAGAAACCAAAAGCAGACCTAGACCACCCCAAGAACTACCAGACGATCTCCCTCCTCCACTTCCCAGCCAAGGTCATCGAAAAAATCGTTAACAGCCAACTATCCCAGTTCCTGGAAGATAGCAAGATACTCAACACCTCCCAATCCTGATTCCGCAGAAACCACAGTAACGGGACTGCACTCATTGCTGCCACAGATGACATTAGGACCATGCTCAACTAAGGAGAAACAGCAGCACTCATCCTCCTGGACCTCTCCACAGCTTTCAATACGGTATGTCATCACACTCTCTGCACACGCCTCCACAACGTTGGAATCCGCGACAAGGCACTCGACTGGATCTCGTCATTTCTCTCAGGCAGAACCCAGAGAGTCCACCTCCCACCATTCCTGTCAGAGGCCTCCAGAATCATCTGTGGCATCCCCCAAGGATCTTCGCTCAGCCCCACGCTCTTCAACGTTTACATGGCCCCCCTCGCCAACATCGCACAAACCCACCACATCAACATAGTTTCCTACGCAGACGACACTCAGCTCATCCTTTCCCTCACGAAAGACCCTACAACTACAAAGACCAACCTCCACAACGGACTTCACACCATCGCCAGCTGGATGGAATCAAGTCACCTCAAGTTAAACACAGACAAGACAGAAATCCTCATCTTTGGCACCAACCCCTCAACTTGGAATGACTCCTGGTGGCCCACCTCTCTAGGAACCATGCCCTCACCCACCACCCACGCACACAACCTAGGCTTCATCTTAGACTCCACACTCAGCATGACTCAGCAGGTCAATGCCATCTCCGCTTCCTGCTACAGCACTCTCTGCATGCTCCGCAAAATCTTCAAGTGGATTCCCATAGAAACCAGGAAAACTGTCACCCATGCCCTGGTCAGCAGCCGATGGGACTACGGAAACGCCCTATATGCAGGAATAACAATCAAACTCCTAACAAAGCTTCAAAGAATCCAGAACACATCCGCCCGCCTCATTCTGGACATCCTATGCCACAACCACATTTTTCCCGACCTCAGAGACCTTCACTGGCTACCAGTATCAAAGAGGATCACCTCCAAACTCCTCATCCACGCACACAAGGCCCTCCACAACACAAGCCCAGCCAACCTCAACGACAGACTCACCTTCCACACCCCCATCCGCAATCTTCGCTCCACCAGCCTTGCCCTCGCCTCCATCCCCTGCATCCGCTGCATCACTGCCGGAGGAAGATCCTTCTCTCATCTAGCCACCAAGACCTGGAACTCCCTACCGCTCCACCTTCGCCAGACCCAAGACCTCTTGACTTTCAGGAAATGCCTCAAGACATGTCTCTGTGACCAATAGCTCCCCCCCAGCACCTTGAGACCCTAATGGGTGATTAGTGCGCTCTATAAATCCTTGATTGATTGATTGGTTGAAGGGTCATGGTGGAGGAAATCCTCTGGGTAGAGCCACAGCTATTTGGATCACAGGTGCAGCAGATATCTATTGCTAGGAAGATGGAGCTATGGCAGAGAATCGTGGACAGGGTCAACGCCATGGGACAACACCCTAAAACAAGGGATGACATCAGGAAGACGTGGAACAACCTATGGGAGAAGGTACATTCCATTACAGCAAGACACCAACTGGCTGTACAGAGGACTGCTGGTGGACCCCACCTCCTCCTCCACAAATAACAATATGGGAGGAGAAAGTCTTGGCAATCATGCATCCTGAGGGCCTGGCAGGAGCAGGAGGAGGACTGGACTCTGGTAAGTCAACACTTTACTACTATCACCCCCGGACCTGCATGCCATCACATACCCCCACACCTACCCTGATTCCCATCACTCCACCACCTCCCACATACCCGACCATCACAACCCACTCATCCCAATACCAAGCCCCGCATGCAACACCAATGCATGGACACCCATCACAGACCTGCATGAACAACTATCACCACAGTATGCACAACAAGGAGAATCACCTAGCCCACCAAATAACAACTCACACAGGGCAATAACAACCATATACGGCAACACACCCATGCACATGATGTTACACAGAAACAATAACAATTCTATTACATCCCCACAGGCACCCCAGCCAATGTCACCAGAAAAGAGGTGCCAGCAACATCCAGTTCCCCCCCAGAACAGGCCCACACTGATGATAGCAGCTCTGGTCACCTGTATCTGGTTGACCAACCTGGCCCATCAGGGACCTCTGGACAGTTAGTTACCCAGGCACAGTCACACACCACCACAGAGCCTCCCCCCTCAGGAAACCCCAGCACAGAACCCACCCAGAGGGCCCATACCTCTGTTCCCAGGACACGTCAATCAGCAGTGTGTCCACAACTACAGGGACCCTAGGGCAGACCTCGCACCCAAGACAATCAGGGACCTGGGGTCAGGGGACAGAGGCACAGGACAATAGGGAAGCTGGGAGGACTGCTGCATGACAGGGGGAGGGCAGGCCCAGGTAACCGACCCTCCAGGAGGCACTGACCACGATTCTGGGAGCATACCAACATTCCTAGGATACGCTGGGCCAGATACTGGACAAGTTGCAGGAGAACATGTGGGTGAAGGAGGGACAGTACCTGGGGATCAGGGAGGACTTGAAGGACATCCCTGATCATCATTCAGCACCCTGGTCACCATTGCAGTGCTGCTGGCAGACATGGCTAACACTATGAGGGAGGCAGTGGCACACCACCCTGACACAAACAGCCCTCCACCTCTGCTACGGCTAGTGGACAGGAGGCCGCACCACAAGACCAACAGGGCAACAGCACCCCTCCCCCTGCAGAAGGAGAACCACCCCGCAAGCGTTCCCTATGATCCAGGCAGAAGCCAAAGACTATTGTCAAGACCCCCACCAGGAAATTAGACTCTCCTGATTGTCACCCTTGTGCCCCACTCTGTCACCCTGTCCACCTTCAGCTGCCATTGCTCCCCTTCCTATGTCCCCATGGACAATTCACCTGTGATACAAATAGACTGGACTCTATTCTGGACTTTCCTCCACCATCATCCCAGACCATTGGACTACCCCCTCTTCTTCAGAGCACTACAGAAACACACTTTGATATAACACAAGTATGGCGTATGTCGGAATGTTAAAAATGTATTCGTTTAACAAAGGTTCAAAGAATGCAATTCAACTGTACAGTAATGTTTACATTGGAAAGACCTGTAGGTGGCTGCACTGTACTGACCAGGAGCAATAGCAGGGCACCCACATCTACAAAAAGAGATGCCAAAGGGTACAGTGAGTGGGCATAGAAGTAGGAATACCCAGCCTGTCAGTGACAATGTCACACATCAAACCGTCAATTATATGTGTACCAACACTGTCTTACCTGTGTCTCATTGAAAGTATTGATGGATAATTGGACTCCTGTGGTCCGCATCCTCATCCTCATCCTCTGTCTCCTCATCTTCACTGTCCACAGGGTCCATTGCTGCTACACAGCCATCTCTAGCCTCTTCCTCCTGCAGAAAAGGCACCTGGTGACGCAAGGCAAGTTTGTGCAACATGCCGCTTGCAAGGATGATCTGGCAGACCTTCTTGGGTGAGTAGCACAGGGATCCACCAGTTAGATGGAGGCAATGAAACCTGGCCTTCAGGAGGCCAAAGATCCTCTCTATAATTCTTCTTGTTCGCCAATGTACCTCATTGTAACGTTCCTCGGCCCTTGCCCTGGGATTCCTCACAGGGGTCAGTAGCCATGAGAGGATGGAGTAACCAGAGTCACCTGCAAATATCGAGGGACAACTGTAAGCCACACACTCACCATTAGGGCCGGCAACATACACTTCAACCAACATCCACTGGGTGGGAGCCAGGGCTCACCTATTAGCCACACCCTGTGCCTCTAGAGTTGAGCCATCACATTTGGGATGCTGCTATTCCTCAGGATAAAGGCATCATGCACAGACCCAGGATACTTCACATTGATGTGGGAGATGCATTGGTCCGCCAGACACACCATCTGCACATTCATGGAGTGAAAGCTCTTTAGATTTCTGAAGACCTGTTCATTTCAACGGGGGAGGACAAATGCAATATGTGTTCCATCAGTAGCCCATTTATGTTGGGGATATGTCCCATGGCATAGAAATCAGCTTTCACTGTGGCCAAAACATCCACCTGGTGGAAAATGATGCAGCTGCACATGTTGCTTTATCAGAGCAGACAACACTCTAGTCAGCAATAATGAGAACATTGGCTGAGACATTCCTGCTTCCAAGCCCACTGTCACTTGGAAGGAGCCAGTTGCCAGGAAATGGAGCACTGATTGCTCTTGCACAAGAGGGGGATCCCAGTGGGGTGATGGATAGCAGAGATTAGGTCAGGCTCCAATTGGGCACACAGCTCAGTGATTGTGGCCCTGTCAAGTCTATAGGTGAGGATAATGTGCCTCTCCTCCATAGTTGCCAAGTCCGCCAGGGGTCTGTAAACGGGATGATGTCTCCATCTCCTATTCATCCGCAGTGGTAGCAATCTAAGGGGCAAAGGTGTGAGTAGCTGGTTATTATCTGTACATTGTAACCACTTCAGAGCAATGCATTTTGTTACATTTATGTTGTGGGATATGTCCATAATGTGTATTTGTTACTGTGAAGCAGTTAGCATCTATGGCTTGCCCCACTCCCTGAAATGGCGTCCGCCTATCCTATATGGAGGGACAGGTGGAAATGAGGTAATTCCGCTGATGTTGTGCGCCATTGCGGGAGGCGGTTGAGAACCGCTGTGCAACTCCTCATTGGCTTATATTGAGCCCTTTGGGTTACAATGGCCAATGGTGATGTATGCCGGCAGTGACGGTATGCACCGCCGTAGATGTGACCGCCATTTTCTATCTCTTCACTCACTTGCTACCAGACCTTCAACAGGAGAGGACCTACCCTGCATGTGCTGCTGTGATTTGCCTCTGGAACCGACCATGGCTCGTGTCACTGGAGAAAGGGCCCCTGCCTTCATCTCAGAGGAGTTGGAGAGAATAGTGGATGGGGCCTACCCCAGTACTGACTGCTGTATGGGCCTCCAGACCAAGGGGTGAGTACACCGTGTGTACGATGCATGGGCGTGAATGCATGGACTGTTGTGTGTGCAGGCCTCATGTGGGGGGGTGCGTGGATGGGCCCTGGAAAGCATGTATGCTGGGCCATGTCTGTGCATAAGGGGATGGGAAGCGGTATGGTGGGCCATGAGTTTAACAGGCGGGAAGGTGTGGCTTATACCTTTTCCTGTGTGTATTTCCTCTGCAGGTCAGCACCCATCAAAAGAAGGTATATGGCGTGCCTTCGCCAAGGACATGTGGACCCTTGGGGTCTACGGCAGGCAGAGCACCCACTGTAGGAAACGGTGGGAGGACCTGAGATGCTCGACACGGAAGACGGCGGAGGCTTAGCTGGGGATGGCCTCCCAACGAGGAAGGGGTGCTAGTCGAAACCTGACCCCCGTGATGGCAGGCATACTGGCGGTGGCCTATCCAGAGCTGGATGGGCGCTTGGGGGCATCACAGCAGCAACAGGGAGGTGAGTAAAGTGCCCTAAGATACAACTTGCGTCTGGTGCCATGGTATCCGGGTGGGGGCCTTGTGGGTGCCCCTATGCCAGACCTGGCATTGCAGGGTAGGTCCCATGTTGTGCAGGGTTCCGATGTGAAAGTGCTCCAACCAAGCTAGTAGGCATCTACTACTGGACAGGGGTCTGTGGGTCTCAGGTATGCTGCAATTGGTGTTAGGTATCCCTATCCATGGGCTGCTGACTAGCATTGTGACAGTAAGTGCATTGGCTAGTGTGTAGGGCAGTGAGTGTATTGTGTAAGTCAATGATGGTGTTGTATGCGCCATTGACCAAGTGTTTCCTTTGTCTCTTCCCCTCCCCTCATTTGTTTTGTCACCCTGTCCTTATGTGCATTACCATCATCTGGCGGTGGAGCAGAGGCACCGGTGACGGAGGAAACTGCATCCCACAGGACCAAGAACGCCGAGTCCACTGACTGTGAAGGCACCGGTGGGACAGAGGGCAAGGAGAGCACCACGGCAGAGACTGGAGGAGACAGTTCGGACATGGATACCTCCTCCGATGGAAGCTCCCTGGTGCTGGTGGACACCTCTGTGCCCACCCCAACTACATGTACAGCCGCCACCCCATACCAGCACCACCCTCCCAGCAACCTCTCATTGAGTTTCCCATGCCAGCTCACCCATGAGGGTAGGCATCTCCTTCACCCCAGGCACCTTAGGCCCTGTCCCAGTTAGCCCTGCTGTCCTAAGTGAGGAGGCCATCGACCTCCTGAGATCCATCTCTGTTGGGCAGCCAACCATTGTGAATGCCATCCAGGGGCTGGCAGCCCAAATGCAACAGACAAATGAGTTCCTGGAGGGCATTCACACTGGCTTGGTGGCCCAACATATATCAATCCAGGCTCTGGTCTCCTCTCTGATGGCAGCCATTGTCCCTGTTCTCCCCCTCCCCCCTCCAACTTCCTCTACCCAATCCCATTCTCCCCAACCTAAACCCATCCCAGGCACACATACAGACAATCAGGCACCCAGGACAACACACAAGAGTGGACATGGCAAACACAAGCACCACACTTCATCCCACAGGCGCTCACAGAAACACCATCCAGAATCAGACATACCAAGATCCAGTGCCTCCACTGTGTCTCCCTCCTCCTCATTCTCCACCTCCCTCCCAGTTGCATCTACACTCAAACCTGCATGCACTACATCCTCATCCACTACCTCCATCACCAGCCCTCCTATCAGTATACACCCCTCACTGGCAGTCACCACCCCCACATCCATGCACACGTCCCTTGTGTCCTCTCCCACTGTGCCTGTGCCCCATCCTCCTAAAGTACACAAACACAAGCACTCAGACACCAAACAGCCAATCACCTCACAACAGCATCCAGCCCATGCACATGCACTCAAACACAGCAGACAGACACCTCCTACATCCACTCCCTCTACTCCCAAACCTTTTCCCTCTTCCCGCCCCAATGTCCCTAAGAAGCTTTTCCCCGCTGCCATTGACCTCTTCCCTAGCCCTCCCACCCCCATCCCTCACATCAGGCCAGGGCAGTCAAAACCCAGGCAAGCCCCTCAGACACTCAATCCACGGGCACAGTAGTGTCCCCAACTACTCCAGGTGGGAAAGGATCCCAGCCACCAGCCATCCAGATGGACAGGGTGCCCGCCCCAAGTGCGTGAATGAAGGGCAAGAAGTCAGCCCCAAGTGTGTCAGGGAAGGGAAAGGAGCCAGCCCCTGCTGCAGGAAAGAAGGGGAAGGAGGCAGCCCCAGCTGCAGGAAGGAAGGGAAAGGAGGCAGCCCCAGCTGCAGGAAAGAAGGGCAAGGAGGCAGCCCCAGCTGCAGGAAAGAAGGGCAATGAGGCATCCCCAGCTGTAGGGAGGAAGGGCAAGGGGCCTGCAACAGCAGGCAGTAGAGACAAGTGCCCTGGTGCAGGGACTCATTTGGAGCCCCCACCACCAACCATGGTGGTGCAGCTGTCCGAGGCTGCAGTACTCACCATGGTTGTCTTCTCTGGTGTTGGTGTTCATAGTGGAGCAGTATGTAGAAGAGCATGGGGAACACATGCAACTCGGGCTCCATGGTGGCATGGTTCTTCCTTGAGTCTCCAGAGGTGAGTCGTTTCCCTTCTGTGAATTGTTTCCACCAGACTTTTGATGTGGTTGGTACCACCCCGGAAAAGGTGGCGGGTTGACCTCTCATAATACAGTGGGCGGAACATTGTCTTGTGCCTGGCTGTTTTAGGTTACCTCCATGGTGCTTGTTGAATCTGCCCTGTTGGCCGGTGTGTTAAAGTGGCTGTCTGTATGAGCGGTTTCCGCTGTGGTCATAATTTCATATCTCTTACCGCCGGCCTGTTGGCAGTATTGCCGCCGCTATATCACTGACAACCAGGGTTGTAATGAGGGCCTCAGTGTGTACCAGCCTGGGGGAGACACTACAACTGGTGACTAGATAGGGGATAAGTATCCTGAAGAAGAAACTCCTTCCCTGGAGGTTGCCTTGGTCTAAGCAAACTGCTTGTGCTTTCCACGTGTTCCTTGGCTGAAGTGCTGAGTCAACAGTTGGCATATGTAGAGTCAAAGTGCAAGCCCTGCCAGTGTGAGGAGAATGATTGGAATGAGAGCTTCACAAAAAAGTCCACACATTGTTGGTCAAGAAACTATGACCAAGATCCTATAAAAACATTTTTAACTGACAGGCAAAATAAAGTTCTACATATTAAACAGCGTTAAAACTGAAGGCGGATTCAACCAGGTTTACAAAGAGCAGTTTAAAACAAATATTAAATACCAAATAGTGCTGCTAGGCAGAGATCAACCAGGTGTAATATAATGCAAGCTAAAGTGTAAAAAGGATAAAATAGATGACTTACTGAGTCTGATGAGCAGAAACATCATACCCTTGTTGATGGCAGCCCTAAGAGAAGTGCCCGGGGGCGTACTAATGGATTGGTTCATATCTACAGAGGCAAGAAACTTTGCAAAAGGCTGTTTAGGTGATGGAGCCCATCAAGGATGACCTGAGGCCAGCCTATTGCCAGTCCAAAGTGGGGCATAAATAAAACTGATCCTGGTTTACAGTCAAAGAGCCGGGAGGGATCCTATCTTGATATCAGTACATTTCACACTGGTCTAAAATGCTGCCACCTTCCTGAAATCACCACCACCATTCAATACTGCCAAATAAAATATTGATGATACATGGACTGCAGGAGTTGAGACCATTGAAGACTTCATTGATGCCAAAAATCTGGCTGGTGATTTTTTTAAAAAATTCATAAAGAAAATGACAAAAACTTATGAAGTCACAAACGTTCAAATTAAGAACACTTTGAATCTCACGTTTAAACCAGTACCAAATGTTGACTATAAATGATATGTTTTCAGTCAAGAATTTCAAAGAGTTGGTGAAACAATCGATGAATTTGTTGAAAGACTTCACACACTCATCAAACACTGCAAGTTCAATGAATTTAATGATGAGGATGCTGTGCGGCCTATAGTTTTTGATGATGCTTGCCTGATTCATTGAGATGACGAATGCTGAGGGAAACTCATGGGTGGTCACTCTGAGTTTGGCGGTCATCATCGAAGTACAAGTAACTGCCAAAAGACCGTCAGTGATGGCAGAGTGAAGACCACCGCATTACGAGTCACCCACACACCACCGCCCAAAATACACCGAAAAAATGACACAGTTGGCTGAAAAGACGGCATGAAGGAGGCGGCTGCACAACTAGCACCGGCACACCGAGAATATCCCGTCTGCTAAATAATGATCCGCAAATCAGCACCGCTGTCTCAATACGGCGGCGATCCATTGGCAGTCTGAACTGCCATAGGAAATAAAGGCACCACCACCAGAACACTGTACCACATTGGACAATACCATTACCCAACATCTGAGACACACCCACACCTGTACACCATACTACAAAACACACCACCACACACACCCAGAACCCTTTGCAACCAGAAACTTCGACAGAGTGAGGCAGGAGTACACTGAAAGGAGGCACTGCACCTAGATACCACTGGCACCATCACACGAGTATGCATCACACAACACACCACTGCACACACACACTACAGAGCACACGCACATGCCACTACACAAACTCACATCAACAAACAGCACACCTAGAATCCCTGCACAACATACGCCCCCATCCACAACACAACCACCATGACACTAACAAAAAACCCATGGTTTACAGAAGAGGAGCTGAGGGTAATGGTTGACAAAATCATCAGAGTGGAGTCACGACTATTTGGAGCACAGGTCCAGCAGACATCCATAGCCCAGAAGAACAAGTTATGCAGAGGACAGTCATCAGGGCGAATGCAGTGGGGCACCATCCACGCACAAGGAAGGACATTAGGAAGAGGTGGAATAACCTACGGGAGAAGGTACTGGCATGGCTTTCAGGCACCAAATCACCATTATGAGGACAGGTGGTGGACCCTCACCAGCTCCCCAAGGAATGTCACCATGGAAGGAGAAGGGTCTGGCCATTCTAAAACCAGAAGGGCTGACGGGAATGCCTAGTGGACTGGACACTGGTAAGTCTACTGTACTTACAGGCCAACATGTCCCCTAGCACAGCATGTACCCTCACCACCCTCTCACCACCGCACAAACCCACCATGGACCCAATACCCACCCTTTCATGCCACTGCACCCTACTGACACCATTCCCTCATGGGCCCATCTAGTGCATGGATACGTCACACTACAGCAAGTAGCACATCTACCACACTCCCTATCCTTGCATGACTGCTACATCCACATCTCATCTCTGCAATTGCACGTTAAACCATGTCACTCCCCATCACCAATATGTTTAAGGAATGTACATCAGTACATGGCAATGACAGTAGCAAGACAAACATTAACTATCTTCCATAATAGGCCCATTGCACCATTCCACTGATGGTAACACAAGCAGTGGACTGATAACTGTCAATACCATTACTGCTGTGCAAATCCAGTTAATTATGGCACAAAACCAAGGCCCATATTTATACTTTTTTAGCGCCGCGTTTGCGTAGTTTTTTTATGCAAAATCAGCGCAAACTTACAAAATACAATTGTATTTTGTAAGTTTGCGCCAATTTTGCATAAAAAAGCGACGCAAATGAGGCGCTAAAAAAGTATAAATATGGGCCCAAGTGTGTCACTGATACAATACCATCATCTGACACAGTACCTCTCATTCCACAGTTCTCCCAAGTACTTCCACACAACAGAGGAGCCCAATGACTGAAGGTCGAGCACTGGAAGTAGGTTCAATAGGGGAGGACTTCCCTGGAAGTCTGGATATTGATGATGAAACTGGCCAGTGGGCATGAGTGGTCAGTCCACCACCACCAACCTCACCCTGCCACAAATTAAACCACCTCCCCTTTTTCAGCCAATACACAGCAGAGCCTACTTTCCCATACCTGTGTCCCAAGGTAAAATCAAACAACAGTGTACCCCACAGGACAGGAGTAGGAGTCAACGGTGCAAACCGAAGACAATGACGGTCCTAGTGTCAATGGGAGAGGGCAAACTGCACCAGGAGCACAGGCACAGGGGGCAAGGGCCAGTCGGAGGGCAATCGTGGGTCAAGGGACAAGGCTGGTACAGGACACGACTGGCCAGGAGGTTGTCTCCAGAGTCCTGGGAGCCTACCAGCAAACCCTCAATAAGATGTGCCAGATACTCACCACCTTGAAGGACACACAAAGGCTGCAGGGGGAATACCACCAGGAGGCCATGCAGCAGTGGCAGGCAGTCAATGCCACCATGATCTCCATATTAGGGGAGTTAAAGGAATTAAACAATATCCTGCAGACATCCTCAACCCAACAGCAGTCGCCATCCAGTAGTCAGGCAACACGACGGCCAAAAACATCAGCACCTGCTACTGGAATTTAGGAACATCAAGAGGACCCACAGGCCACCAGCACCCCTACCCCTGCAGCTGAGGGACCCGTTCGCAAAAGAGGCCGCCCATCCAGACATCCTGCAGGACCTGAGGCCAAGAACAATCCCCCCACCAGGAAGTGATCCTTGTTCTAAACTGTCACATTTGTGTGTCACTGTTACACCATATTGGCTGTCTAATACCAAGTACACAGCATACCGGGCAAATGGATACAGGACCTATGAGACAAACATCTATACCACCCACTCTGATCAGCACCCACACCATTTCTCCTCTCCTCTTGACTGTGATGTCATACACTTAATAAACACAAATGTACACAGGTCATGGTGCACGTCTCTTCATTAAATGTAGTGGCAATCCTGTTTCCAAGCAGCAAATATATACACATGTCAGCACCACAACAATGTTGAAGTGACAGATGTAGTGGGACACCCCAGCATTTGTGTAAGTACATCCAAATTGTAATGATATCCAGTGTCAATGACGGGAACAGACAATACAGAAATCAGCTTGCAGACAGAGATGTGACCTGAAGAGGGAAAATTAATTAGAATCAGGCACAATGTTGTAAGGCGTGTGAACCAAGACATACATCCACAGTATTTGAACACATACACAGAATGACTGGCCCAGCAGCTATGATACCACATAGGTAAAGGCCTACATAGGCACTCACACATGTGTGGGACTGGAAAGTTGTAGCATAGGTTACATCCTCCATTGTTCACCTCCTTGAGTAGTAAGGCACAGGTACTTGCCACACAGCAGCTGACGATACAGCATTACATGCCTACGCAGCAAGACAAGACTGATAACTCCCCCTCACATATCCCCAAACAGGCAGACTGAGGACCCTAAACCTTTGTTACAACTATAAGGCTGTACCACAATGGCACCAGCATTCAACACATGCACTTAGCAGCAGAGCGTTTCCACAACCCCTCATGGTAAGTCAACTACCCTTCAAGTTCGGAAACCAAGATGGAAGGCTCTAGTCCCCACACACACCTTGATGCATGCAAATACTGGCTAGAGACTGGCTTCACAAATACATCTTCAATGTGCAGTTGACATACAATTCACACATACCTGTACATCATTGTAAGCAGTGACAAATCATGTCAGTCCTGTTGTTATGTGCCTCATCCTTGTCTGCCTCCTCCCTCAGCATCAGAGTCACTGGCTCCAAACACTGCTCCAACATCAATGTCCGTCTCCTCCAAAAGTGGGATGTGCCTTCTGAAGGCCAGATTATGGAGCATGCAGCCTGCAACAATGATCATGCAGACTTTTCCTGGTCGGTGCTGTAGGGCACCACCAGACACATGAAGGCAATGAAATCTAGCTTTCAAGAGACAAGAATTCCGCTCAATCACTCGCCTCGTCTGGCCATGTGCCTCATTGTAATTGTTCTCCCTTCCTGTAGTTGGATCTCTGAAAGGTGTCAGGAGCCAGGGAATGTTGGGGTATCCGGAGTGACCTGTTTAGAAAAGGGAACATGATCATAGGTAACAGTGCCTGGCAGAGTGATGACTGTGTCATGAGGGGTACTAACGTCTGACATGGAGGGCAGTACACATACCTATGAGCCAGGCCCTTTCTCCATATAGCTGTGACATCATTGCAGGGGCACTGCTGTTCCTCAGGATGTAGGAATCATGTACTGATCCTGGGAATTAAGGCCCATATTTATGCTTTTTTAGCGCCGCATTTGCATCATTTTTTTTATGCAAAAGCGGCGCAAACGTACAAAATACAATTGTATTTTGTAAGTTTGTGCTGCTTTAGCGTTAAAAAAAATGACCTGAATGCGGCTCTAAAAGAGTATAAATATGGGCCTTAGCATTCACATGTGTAATGTACTCGTCTGCAAGACACACCACTTGTACCTTGAGCAAATATGTACTCTTCCTGTTTCTGTAGACCTGTTCATTGGTCCTTGGAGATACCAAGGCAATCTGAGTCCCATTAATGGCCCCAATTACATGTGGGATATGTTGTAGAAGGCTGCTTTTGCAGTGGGCAATTCTGGACATTGTGGAACCTAATGTACCTGTGCACATGCTTGAGTAGGGCATCCAGCACATCCAGCAACACCTTACTGAACTGGGGCTGTGAAAACCCTGCAGCCAGTCCCACTATAACCTGAAAAGAGCCACTCGCCAGAAAATGCAGGACTGACAACACCCAGTCTTTTGGTGGAATGGCATGGGGATTTCTCAAACCCAGCAGGAGGTCTGCTTCAACTGGGTGACTAGTTCCCTGATGCACAAACAGTTCAGTCGATAGGTTAGGATAATGTGGTGCTCTTCCATGGTATCAAGATCTACAAGTGTCCAGTAGACTGGTGCATTCCTCATCACTCCATTGTGGCGATATCTGGGCGGGGACACAAACAACAATCTGGGAATCTCCCACAATGTAGGGTACCAAGTATGACAAACGACAGTCACAAAATTTTATTCATGCAAGTTGGCTGTCATGTTGTGGGAAGACACATTACTCCACACACCATTCCTAACCAAACAAAGGCACATGATCCCAGTGGCAGTGGACGTATACAAGACATGTACACGTACACCTTCCATGTGCTCCACTATACTGATCATATATGCTGATAACTGTAGTGACAAGTGTGGTGATGTCACCAGAAACTCACTACATGTGTCATTATCTACAATGTGTGACTTGATGTATCTATTTGTGATGACTTGCAGGTAATTACACAGTGTGGACCAAGGACAGTCATGTTACAGAATAATATGGCATCCGCCTGTCCGGCATGCACTTGACAGCTGGAAATGACATTGACCCGCTGGCGGAAGTCGTCGTGGCGGAAGGTAGTCTGAACTGCTCTGCAACTCCCCATTGGTTGACATTGACGTCTATGGGAGACTGGCACCAATGACGGTCTCCACCTGTGACGGTCATGACCACAGCAGTCGTAACCGCCATTTTGTATGGGCCAACTCACTTGACATCTGGCTTTCGGGCAAGACAGACCTCCATTTTGTGTGCTGCTATGTCCTGTATCTTGGAGCACCGATGGCACGCACTGCAGGGAATAAAGCCCCAGCCTTCACTAAGGAGGAACTGTTCCAGAGGATGTTGAGTGTTTGGTTGACAGGCAATTTCATATGTGACAGACCTTGAGTTCCTTTTGAACTCTTTCATCTAAGTATGGAAATCAAACGCGGTCTCAGGGAGCTCTTTTTGTAACAACAGTACCACAATGTCCTTTGTGAGCCACTTTGATCACCTTTTGTCATAGACTTTCCGGAATCAGGATCCTCAATCCTCATAGGATATCTCCTTCCTGAGTTATGAACTATTTATCTTTAACATTCTTGTACTTTTGAAATTCACCATTATTATTGAGGGGTAAAATGTGTTTATTCCATGACTGATGTGTAAGTATGTGTTTTAACTTTAGCATGTCACTATCACGACTCATGGAGGTGACAGTCTGGGATAACGATACAGCAGCTGGTGTACTTGACTTGACAATGAAACTGATATAGGCCTCAGCCGTTTTGGATGCAGTACTAAGAACTTGATTAGGTTCCTTTTTTGGTCGACGCACAATTGTATAATCATACTCTTGCAATTGTAATTCTCATAGATAAATTTGAGGAGGCATCTTTGCTTTTGAATTGCTGAAAATGGTCCGCAAAGCTTGATGATCAGTCATCAGAGTAAAAAGACGTTTGGTACAGGAATACATGGAAATGTTCATAAGCACATACTACATTCTAACGTTCCTTCTCAGGCTGTGAGTAAACATGTTCTGTTTGAGACAAACGTCAACTAGCTTAGGCCACAATATCTCATCTTGCATTAAGGTGTCCACTATGCTGGTCAAGTATAGCACCTAACCTGGCAGGGCTAGCATCCACCCCAATCTCTGTATGGAGTTTTGGTTTGAAGTATGCGATTTCCACACCATTTTCAATGGCGTGTTTGATTCTCTTGAAGATTTTTTCACATTGTCCGGACCATGTTAAAGAAAAAAAATTCTCTGTTAAGTGTCATAATGCAGCACTAAAAGTGGCAAGGAAATTTGTATTCCTTGAACTGTAACTAGCCATTCCAATAAAAGAACATACTTTAGAAAGATCTTGTGGGAATTCAGCATTTGTTAATGCTTGTGGCCAAATACTTTGAATTTTGTTCTATTGAACTCCCACTTGTCTGCATTTAAGGTTAAACCTGCATCATGAAGTAATTGACATATTTGTGTGAGGGCTTTATTATGCTCCTTCTGAGTAGCTTCAAAATCTAATATGTCATCACTATAATTGAATTCATTCACAACAGGTTGTATGATGCATTGTATGACATCTGGAAATGTTCTGCAGCCCATGACACACCAAAACTACCTCTCTTGTATCTAAACAAACCAACATGTGTAGAACCATTTGTAATATATCTGTAGCTTCCTTTAACTGATGAAAATCTTTATTTAAATCAAGTTGAGAATGCCAGCTCCTTTGGCACTGTTCAATTGCGTTATCATGTCCGCTGTGTTCATCCCTGGATGTCATTCTCATTCAATTGCTTTGTTCACCTGGTGCATGTCAATGCATATGTGCACAGCTCCTTCACGGTTCTTTTTAGGCACTACTACTACTGGAGTAACCCTGGGCATTGGACCAGTGGAGTGTTAATATTGTAGTGCTTATGTAATTATTCAAGTTCTTTTTCAACAGTTTCTTGTAAATGAAAAGCAGCTTGTCTATGTGTCTGAGCAACAGGACACACATCCTCATTAATATGAAGTTTTACTTTTGTAGTCTTTAACTTTCCTAACCTCTGAAACAATGAACAGAATTGACTCACTATTTTGTGATTAGCATTCAAGTTGTAATTCACCAAAATCTGTCTCATGTCAGCTGCTGTGTAGAAACTGAGCAAGTAGGCACTTGCTGCTGTAACTTGAAGCATATGGTTCAGTGCTTCTATTTTTGTTTTCATATGTTTCAATGTCGCTATAAACGAACCTCAACTCTACATGGGGTCAATTGCGCCCAAGTGTACACTTTGGTCTTTGATGGCATAAGCCTCAATAAAAGAGACAGTTCATTGTACTTTTCTTCAGTCATTATAGTTATTGATGTACCACTATCGAAAATGAAAGGTTTATTTATTTATTTTCAATGTAATCCCCAGACAGTGTTTGTATGATTTCTTTGCTTTAACATGTCCACTCTTTTTCTTTGACTGACTTTTCTCATCACAGGTAACCAGCCAACATGTACATATTTTTTGGGGTAAGCATTGATATGGCATAATCACTTTCTTCACTTTCAATTATCATTAAGGTGGAAGAACTGTTTGACAATGGTTTAGATGACAATCAACTTCGATTAGTATCTATTTGCCTTAAATGATGTCACCGCTTGGCCTTGTGGGTGCATGTCAAAGGTTGCTTCTGAAACAATCTGGTGGCCATTTTGTCTTTGTGCTGCACATCATCATAGAATGATTCTGTTTACCACAGCCTTTGCATATCAGACGAGTGGGCAAATCCACACCTAAAACACAACTTCTTTTTGCTTGTTGACATCGATTTGTGTCCTTCAGTTTTTTGTTTCAAATTACTTTTCACAGTCATGACTGACTCACTCCGGGCACCCGGGCCTCCATGTCGGCAGCTTGTCTCTCAATCTGTTCCTCAGCACTGGCTGCCATCAGCACTTGCTCCAGACTAAGGTGCTCATTCCAAGTGTGTCGGTAAACTGACCACCATGCTGGCGACGGTGTAATCACCACTGCCAGGGTGGCAGTGCAGACGGCCATATAACAAGTAAGGCGGTGAACCCAACGCAACACAGACAACTCACCACAAGCACCATCAGCACCGACAAGCATTATCCAGCGGCGAAAGCCAACTCGATGCAGGCAGAAGCCAATGTCCCATCCACCATGTTTCGAGCCACCACGCCGCCAGGATATCTGGAGCGTGCTGGCCGCTATGAAAATCCTGGCAGCAACAGAAAGAATAAAAGGAGACACCCACCTCCAGGCACAGAGATGCCTCCACGGCCGCCATGGCAAATTAACTGCTGGTCTTCCCAGCAATGTATCTCACCATACACCTTCAGGGCCACCGACAACAACGAAGACGACAACCGTAAGTACGCCAAGCACAGAGGGGAGGAAATGGCACTGATACACTCCCACACATAACACACATTCCTTGCACAGACAGCAAAGGCCACACACAGGCACACACATTATTCGTCAATGCCAAGTACCCAATACACACACAAAGCCAAGCAGATACGTGTCAAACATACAACACCATGCACACCAACATCACCGACACACCCCATAACCACACAATGAAAACTAGACCACAAACACCTCAATGAAGGCATAGACAGGCATGTTGTGCGACACCACACATACACACACACACCATGAACTGCAATGACACTCAATCAATAGCAGTGAACGCACATCCAAACAATGACTCAGGTGACACAACATGTCAACCAACAATCAAGGAAATCTACACATGCAGCACCATACACACGGACGCACACAACACCCCATACAATCCCAGAAGCAAGCAGTCACACACATTACAACATCCCCATGGCCCAACCCATCCACCTAGCTCATGCAACAACACAGTCACAATCCATACACAGACCTCACACATTGTTGCACATAGATGTCACACCACTAAGCAGAAGAATGCCAGGACAAGCAACTCATCTTGTCAACCACAGCAATGTGGGTGGATGTAATTGGAACCATAAAAATTTCAAATAACTATGGGCCAGATGTAGCAAGGGTTTTGCGAGTCGCAAACGGCAAAAATCGCCGTTTGCGAGTCGCAAAAGCCTCTTTGCTAAGTAGAAATGCATTTTGCGAGTCGGATCCGACTCGCAAAATGCATTTCTGACTCGCAAATAGGAAGGGGTGTTCCCTTCCTATTTGCGACTCGCAATGCTATGCATTTTCATTTGCGACCGCGATTGCAGTCGCAAATGAAAGCGCAGTTACCATCCACTTGAAGTGGACACCCCTTCCCCTTTGTGTCTGGAAAAAAAAAAAAAATTCAGAGCAGGTAGTGGTCCAAGGGACCACTACCTGCCCTGAAAAATACCGAAACGGTAAACGGGCTACACTTTGAAAAAAAAAGATTGCTTTATTTAAAAGCAGTCACGGACATGGTGGTCTGCTGTCTCCAGCAGGCCACCATCCCCGTGAGTGCCCTGACTCGCTATGGGGTCGCAAATTGCGACTCACCTCATTAATATTATTGAGGTGGGTCTTTGTGACCCCATAGCGACTCGCAGAAGGTGTCTGAGACACCTTTCTGCATTCCAAATTGCGAGTTGCAATTTGCGAGTCGCTGGGACTCGCAAATTGCAACTAGCAATTTGGAGTTTTCAATCAATCATTCGCATTTATAAAGTGCGCTACTCACCCATTAAGGGTCTCAAGGCGCTGGGGGGGGGGTCAGTGCTCAAAGAGCCAGGTCTTGAGCTGCCTTCTGAAGGAGAGGTGATCAGGTATGGCGCGAAGGTGGCTGGGCAGAGAGTTCCAGGTCTTGGCTGCCATGAAAGAGAAGGATCTTCCTCCGGCGGTGGCTTTGCGGATGCGGGGGACGGCTGCCAGGGCTTGTCCAGTCAAGCGTAGCGTGCGCGGAGGAGTGTAGAAGGAGACGCGGTTGTTGATGAGTTTGGGTCCGAGGTTGTGCAATGCTTTGTGTGCGTGGGTGAGGAGTCTGAAGGTGATCCTCTTGTTGACTGGGAGCCAGTGGAGTTTCTTCAGGTGTCCGGAGATGTGGTGGTGGCGGGGTATGTCCAGGATGAGTCGTGCGGCCGCGTTCTGGATCCGTTGAAGTTTCTTCTGCAGCTTGATGGTGATGCCGGCGTACAGAGTGTTCCAGTAGTCCAAGCGGCTGGTGACGAGGGCGTGGGTGACGGTCTTCCTGGTGTCGATGGGGATCCAGCGGAAGATCTTGCGGAGCATGCGGAGGGTGTTGAAGCATGCTGAGGTCACTGAGTTGACCTGTCTGGTCATGGAGAGGGATGAGTCCAGGATGAAGCCGAGGTTGCATGCGTGGTTGGTGGTCTGGGGAGTGCTGCCTAGGGTGGGAGGCCACCAGGAGTCGTCCCAGGCGGTGGGAGTAGGGCCGAGGATGAAGACCTCCGTTTTCTCTGTGTTCAGTTTCAGCCGGCTGTCTGTCATCCAGTTCGCTACTTCCTTCATACTGTCGTGTAGTCTGGTCCTTGCTGAGGTGGGGTTGTTGGTGAGGGATAAGATGAGCTGGGTGTCGTCGGCATAGGATATGAGGTCGAGTTCGTGTTTGCGTGCGATGTTCGCTAGGGGGGTCATGTAGACGTTGAAGAGAGTGGGGCTGATGGAGGATCCTTGGGGTACGCCGCAGATGATCTCCGTGGCTGTAGATCTGAAGGGGGGGAGGCGGACTCTCTGGGTTCTTCCGGAGAGGAAGGAGATGATCCATTCCAGGGCCTTGCCTCTGATGCCGGCGTTGCTGAGGCGGCGTATTAGGGTACGGTGGCAGACAGTGTCGAAGGCCGCAGAGAGGTCCAGGAGTATGAGGGCCACGGTTTCTCCCTTGTCGGTCAAGGATCTGATGTCATCCGTGGCTGCGATGAGGGCGGTTTCGGTGCTGTGGTTAGCTCTGAAGCCGAACTGTGTGGGGTTGAGGGAGTCGTTGGCTTCCAGGGCGGTGGTGAGTTTGGCGTTGCCGATTTTCTCAATCACTTTGGCAGGGAACGGCAGGAGAGAGATTGGCCGGAAGTTTTTGAGTTCGGTGGGGTCTGCTGTAGGTTTCTTTAAGAGGGCATTGAGCTCTGCGTGTTTCCAGCTCTCTGGGAAGGTGGCGGAGGTGAGAGATGCGTTGATGACGTCCCGGAGGTGGGGGGCGATGATGTTGTCGGCTTTGTTGTAGATGTGGTGTGGGCAGGGGTCGGATGGAGATCCAGAGTGGATCGAGTTCATGACGCGGGTGGTTTCCTCGGTGGTGGTTGGGGTCCAGGTGAGGATGGTGGTGTCGTTGGTGGTGGGTTCCGGTGGAGGGTTATTGTTGTTTGTGGTGAAGCTGTTGTAGATGTCGGTGATCTTGTGGTGGAAGAAGGCTGCGAGGGAGTCGCAGAGGTCTTGTGAGGGAGGGATGGAGTTGTTTTCTGCGTCGGGGTTGGAGAGCTCTTTGACGATTCCAAATAGTTCTTTGCTGTTGTGGGCGTTGTTGTCGAGTCTGTTCTGGTAGGCTGTTTTTCGTGCGGCGCGGAGGCGTTGGTGGTGTTGGCGGGTGGCGTCCTTAAGGGCTGACATGTTCTCTTCGTTCTGGTTGAGGCGCCATGTCTTCTCGCGGGTGCGGCATTCTTCCTTGGAGTCCTTGAGATCGGGGGTGAACCAGGAGTTTTTTTTGTGGTTGATGGTGTTAGCTTGGGTCTTCAGGGGGGCCAGGTGGGTGGCGCAGTCGGAGATCCAGCTCGTGAGGTTGTTGGCGGCTTCGTTGGGGTCTGTGGTGCTGGTGGGTTGTTTCTGAGTGAGGGTCGATGTGAGTTGTTCCATGGTGGTTCGATTCCATTGTCTTCTTGGTGGTTGCTGGGTGTGGTGGTGCACGGTGGTCTTCTTGAAGTTGAAGTGGACACAGCTGTGGTCCGACCAGGTGAGTCCGGTGGTGTGGCTGAAGGAGATGTGTTTGCTGGAGGAGAAGATGGGGTCGAGCGTATGTCCGGTGTGGTGGGTGGGGGTGTTGACTAGCTGTTTCAGTCCCAGGTTGGCGAGGTTGTCCAGTAAGGCCGTGGTGTTGTTGTCGGTGTGGTTCTCCAGGTGAAAGTTGAGGTCCCCTAGGAGGATGTAGTCGGTGGATGATAGTGCGTGAGGGTTGACAAAGTCTGCGATGTCTTCGCTGAACTTGGTCCGTGGTCCCGGTGGTCTGTACATGAGGGTGCCTCTGAGGGTGGTCTTGGGGTCGCTGTGGATCGCGAAGTGGAGGTGTTCGGCGTCGGGGAGTGAGTTGTCGATGTATGTCGAGATACGGATGGAGCTTTTGTGTGCGATGGCGATGCCTCCTCCGGTGCGGTTGGTGCGGTCTTTCCGGATGATTTTGTAGCCGTCGGGGATGGCTATGGCAATGTCGGGTGCCGAGGAGGGGTTCATCCAGGTCTCTGTGAGGAAGGCGATGTCCGGGTTCGTTGAGTTGATGAGGTTCCACAGTTCGATGGCGTGCCTGTGGACGGATCGGGTGTTGACCAGGATGCAGTGGAGATTGCTTCTGGGGGAGTCGATTTTGACGGGAGCGGTGCGAGTCCGTAGACAGTTGAAGTGGCAGTTGCTGCAGGTAAAAGGGCCGTGGGTTCGTTTCGGGGTGGCGCGGTAGCAGCCCGGCGTGCAGCCGGGGTTGAGGCAGGCGAGGGTGGTGGAGTCGTAGGTTTGGCGGGGTTGCCGGGGCCATGGGTTTGGGCGCTGGGCGCGGTCCAGGCGCAGACGGGCGCAGACGGGCTTGCCTTAGGCGTGCCTTCAGCGCGCCAGCGGCGCGCCCGCTGCGCGCGGCCGCCATTTAAGGGGGTAGCCTGGGAGGAGGGGTCAGCTGGGAGGCGGGAGGCGGGAGGGTAGGCGGAGCGGCGAAAGGCGGGAAAAAGCGGGAGAGGCGAGGAGCAGAAGGCGGGAAAAAACGGTGAGAAAAAGGCCTGAAAAAGGACGAGGCGGCCAAAAAGCGAGTGGGAAAAACAGTCGAGGGGGAAAAAACGGCGAGTGGGGGCAGGAAGACACGGCGGACACAGTCACTCGGGGTACAAAAAGAAGAGGGGAGCGCGATCACACAGGGCAGCAGACACTCGGGGTACAGAAAGAAAAGGGGAGCGCGATCACACAGGGCAGCAGACACTCGGGTACAGAAAGAAGAGGGGAGCGCGATCACACAGGGCAGCAGACACTCGGGGTACAGAAAGAAGAGGGGAGCGCGATCACACAGGGCAGCAGACACTCGGGGTACAGAAAGAAGAGGGGAGCGCGATCACACAGGGCAGCAGACACTCGGGGTACAGAAAGAAGAGGGGAGCGTGATCACACAGGGCAGCAGACACTCGGGGAACAATCAGGCAATCAGAAAACAGTCAACGGGCAAACAGGCAGAAGGCACACAGGAGCTGGTGGCGCTGCGGGGGCAGGGGAGCGACCTACCCTGGGGTCAAAGGTCGCTACCTCTGCCTTGCAGCGGCCGCCATTTAAGGGGGTAGCCTGGGAGGAGGGGTCAGCTGGGAGGCGGGAGGGTAGGCGGAGCGGCGAAAGGCGGGAAAAAGCGGGAGAGGCGAGGAGCAGAAGGTGGGAAAAAACTGCGAGAAAAAGGCCTGAAAAAGGACGAGGCGGCCAAAAAGCGAGTGGGAAAAACAGTCGAGGGGGAAAAAACGGCGAGTGGGGGCAGGAAGACACGGCGGACACAGTCACTTGGGGTACAAAAAGAAGAGGGGAGTGCGATCACACAGGGCAGCAGACACTCGGGGTACAGAAAGAAAAGGGGAGCGCGATCACACAGGGCAGCAGACACTCGGGGTACAGAAAGAAGAGGGGAGCGCGATCACACAGGGCAGCAGACACTCGGGGTACAGAAAGAAGAAGGGAGCGCGATCACACAGGGCAGCAGACACTCGGGGTACAGAAAGAAGAGGGGAGTGCGATTACACAGGGCAGCAGACACTCGGGGTACAGAAAGAAGAGGGGAGCGCGATCACACAGGGCAGCAGACACTCGGGGAACAATCAGGCAATCAGAAAACAGTCAACGGGCAAACAGGCAGAAGGCACACAGGAGCTGGTGGCGCTGCGGGGGCAGGGGAGCGACCTACCCTGGCCCTATATACATAATCTGCCAAATGGCAAGTCCTACCTGCATTAATGCAGAAACGCATCAAGTCCATATATATTATGGCCCCCAACTTGACTCCTGACAGCAAATAGGCCTCCACGTCATATGGGCATCGATGGGACAGGCAGGCACCTCATGGTTGTTGGGGTGGTGAAGGAGGCTTGGATATGGAATGGGCACGTTTCGGTTTTGATTTGAGAGGGGTGACTTTGGCACTGGGAGGGGTGGATATCTTGCTGGGTGGAGGAGTAGGGGAAACACCAGAGGGGGCACCCGAGGAATGGGAGGTGGAAAGGCCTGAATGGGGCAGGGGGACACAGGGGCATATTTATACTCTGTTTGCGCCGGAATTGCGTTGTTTTTTTTTACGCAATTCCAACGCAAAACTAACTCCATATTTATACTTTGGCGTTAGACCCGTCTAGCGCCAAAGATCTTGGAGTTTGCGTCATTTTTTAGCGTGGACACCTACCTTGCGTTAATGATATGCAAGGTAGACGTTCCCGTCTAAAAAATGACTCCGAGGCATGTGCGCCGTATTTACACTCCCGGGCAAAAATGACGCCTGGGAGTGGGTGGGTCAAAAAAGATGACGTCCAGCCGTTTTAGCGTCATTTTTTACCGCCTGGTCAGGGCAGGCGTTAAGGGACCTGTGGACTCGGAAGGAGCCCAGAGGTGCCCTCCCATGCCCCCAGGGACACCCCCTGCCACCCTTGCCCACCCCAGGAGGACACCCAAGGATGGAGGGACCCATCCCAGGGAACTTGAGGTAAGTTCAGGTAAGTATTTTTTTTTTGTGGCATAGGGGGGCCTGATTTGTGCCCCCCTACATGCCACTATGCCCAATGACCATGCCCTGGGCATGGCCATTGGGCAAGGGGGCATGACTCCTGTCTTTGCTAAGACAGGAGTCATTTCAATGGGGGTTGGGAGTAAAAAAAAATGGCGCTATTCGGGTTGAGGCGAAAATTTTGCCTTCAGCCTGACTTGCCCCATTTTTTGGCGCCCAAGCTCCATTTTCCCCTACGCCGCCTGGTGTAAGTCATTTTTTTTTACGCACACCAGGCAGCTCCGCCGGCTAACGTCATTCCATAAATAAGGCGCCCGCATGGTGCTTTGGAATGGCGTTAATTTTTTTACGCACAACTGCGTTGGTGCAGTTGTGCGCCAAAAAGTATAAATACGGCCCACAGTGTTTACGGGAAACACTGGGTGGGAGAGGAGTAGGGAAGAGGTCAAGGGTGGCAAGGAAAACTTTCTTATATACATGGGGTCAGTCACATGATTGAGGATTGAGAGTGTAGGTAGAGGGAGTGCTTGTCTGACATGTTGGTGTGCTGCACTTGGATGCTGGTGTGTGCCATGTGTGTATGTGTGTGGTAGCTGAATATTGGGTGAGTGAGTGGGTGCGTGTGCATTCATTGGGAAGAGGGGGTAGAGATGCAGGGACAGTGAAAGTGATAAAGTGAGATGCTTGCCAAAGTATTATATACAATATATACAAATTAGGTTAAAAGCATATAGGTAGAGAGCACACTTCAATAAGACCCCTTCTTTCCAAGTGTCTTGAAGTCACTCATATATAATCCACATATAATGTAGTCAACGTTTCTTTTTTTTTGTTTTTCTTTTGTCCTCATTCACTTGTCCAGCCTCTCGATGAGGGAGGTCAGTTCAAATAACAATCAATCTCCCCCTAGAGACTCCTGTCCAGGACAGCCCGCATCTCTGATTAGCAAAGCCTTACTGGCCCACCTTCAAAGCTGCCGGAAACCCGCCTTGGCATAGTCACAGGACAAAACCTCATTCTTGCGATTCCAACCATCTTTTCAGTGGGTCCCAAAATTTTTACTTTTTATTTGCTTCTTTATCCCTTACATCTAAAGTTAAATTATATATTAGTGAATCCTTCCACTCTAGCGCCGTCGGGGTAGAAGCACTTATCCATTTCTTACATATCTCCCGCCTTGTTAACAGCATCATATAGAAAAGTAATTTGGCATTATCTTTTGTTTCGTTTCTGGAATCCAATTGACAACCAAAAATAACTAAGGAGGGGCTTACCTGGTACTCTAGGGGTATAATTCTGTTCACTATCTCACCAACCTCTTTCCAGAACAAACTGAGCTGGGGACACTCCCAAAACATGTGAATGTCGCCTGCTAGATCCATGACGCACTTTTTGCAGCTAACCGGGGTGCATTCCATCAGTTTAGACAGTTTCCCTGGGGACCAGAAGGCCCTGTGAATGGAAAACAAATGATTTCGTCTTAGACAGGCAGGTTTGACTGTAGAATACAATAATGTAATAGATACTTGCCATAATTCTCTTATCTGCACTCCTGGCAAGCATTCTCCCCAGATTTCTTCAGGCAAGAGAAATTCTCCATCCACCGTTTCAATCAATGTCCAATACCACCTTGCAACTTCTTCCTTTCCCGCAGGGTCTTGATATAATAATTCTTCCAATTTGTTAGAACCACCCACCTCTTCCTTGATGCTCTTCACCCAACTCCATATTTGCAAGTATTTAAATTTGGAAAGAAATCCATCTACCTTTATATTAAGGTCCTCATAGGGGAGTAACTCCCCGTCAATACAAAGCTGTCCCCATTCCCCCAGCCCAGCCTCCTTCAAAGGTTTAGCCAAGATGTCTCTTGTCCATTCCGGTGAGCCCGGAGCATCCCAAAGAGGCGCATATTTACTATAAAACGGTAACTTGGTAGTCCTCCTTAGGTCATACCAAACGTTAGTGGAGTCTTGCAATATTTTAAACCTCACCTTTTTGAAATATTTAGGATCCCCAAATTTATAGAGGAACCCTGACTGTGTATCATAATTGGATTCCATCATAACTTTAAGGACCTGCCCCAGCTCTGAAATCTTTGACACATTTAATGCCCCCCTCATGTTCTTAATGAAGACCACCCAAGCATAATATTGAAGATCCGGCAGTGCTAACCCTCCCTTCTCCTTCCTCCGTCTCAATTTCTTCCATGCAATTCTCACACCTTTGGAGGCCCAAATAAAGCTGCTGATTCTACCTTGTAATTTACCCAACCATTCATTCTTATATTTCAAAGTGACCGCATTGAAAATAAATAATAACTTTGGTAATATTGTCATCTTCACTAAATTAACACTCCCATAAATAGTAAGAGATAGATTAGCCCAAGTCTTCATTAATTTGCTTACATCTGACATAACTCTCGTAAAATTAACCTCTACTATTTTGTCTATATCTTGTGTGATCACAATGCCCAAATATTTCAATTGCTTCTTAATTAAAACACTCTCCTCTCGCATATTCCAGGTCATAATTTCAGTCTTTTCCTTATTAACCGCATATCCAGCAATTTCCCCAAATTCCCTTGTTAGATCTTCCAAAACCGGTAGGGTTTGCTGTAGATTCGCTGTATACACCATCAGGTCATCTGCGTACAAATCAATTTTCTTACTCCAAGTCCCACCACTAAACGGGATTATCTTCTGTTCTCTTCTAATCTTGCAAGCCAAGGGTTCAATATACATGTTAAATAACAATGGTGATAGTGGACAACCCTGTCTAGTTCCACACCCAATTTTAAAGGGGCGCGTTAAAGTACCATTGACCAAGATTTTTGCCTCTGCATTCTCATATATTATCTGCAATGCCCTAGTAAATTTCTCTCCCAAATTAAGAGCCTCACAGACGGTACCCAAATACGCCCAATTAACTCTGTCAAAGGCTTTTGTGGCATCGATCATCACTAAGGCCAATGGCTCCTTGTTTACTTTAGCAATATCTATGGAGCCTATCAGGCACTGAGTCAGCTCTTGCATGTATCTCCCCTTTATGAAACCTGTTTGATCTTCCTGAATCAATTTACCTAAAGCTCCCCCCAGTCTCCTTGCCAGAACTTTTGTAAATACTTTATAATCACAGTTTAATAAGGAGATCGGCCTATACGAATCACAACTTTTGGGGTCCTTTCCTGGTTTTAAAATCAGGGTAATAATGGCCTCCTTCCAAGAAAAGGGACACATACCCCCTTCCAATAAAATATTATTACATAATACAGTTAGGAATGTTGTTATACTACCTCCTAGAGCTCTATAAATCTCAAAAGGTAATCCATCTGGCCCTGGGGCTTTCGCCAGCTTCCCTGTCTGTATACACTGCTCCACTTCTTCTTGCCCAATAGGATCATTCAAAACTTTATTATCCTCCTCCTCCAGGGCCACTAAGTCCTGATCCCTCAACCATTTTTTAACTTTGTCTGGTGACACTTCTAAATCTTCTGTATACAGCTCCTTAAAGTGGTTTTGAAAGATCTCCCGGATCTTGTCATTACTATTAGAAATGAGACCTGACTCTTTATCCTGAATCCTAACCACGTTATTCCTGCCTAGATTTCTCCTTATTTTCCAGGCCAACAATTTCCCACAATTCTCCCCATACTCAAAGTGGGCCGCTCTATTTGCCACACACCTTTCCTTGATCCTTTTATCCACCACTGCTAAAATTTCATACCTTAACTTTTGATGTAGTTTAGCAAGTTTTCAAATTTTTTCCTCTTCTTCCGGAGCTAGATCTATCAGCTCCCGCTCCACTTGTTGTATGCGCTCTTCCAACCGACTAATTTCTTCCGTATACTCTTTCCTTTTAACCCAGGCCGCTCTTATCAATCTACCTCTCAGGAAGGCCTTAAAAGTATCCCATACCATTGCAAGTGACGATGACCCCACATTAAACTTGAACAACTCCTCTGCATCTGCTCTTAATCCTGCAACTATATCATTGTCTAATAATAAGGTTCTATCTAACGTCCATCTATCCTGGGCTACTCTACCTTTTAACCGAATACTCAAACTGACTGCAGAGTGATCCGATAGGTGAACTCCAACATTAACTATTTCCCCTACGCAGTCTCTTATCCTCCCATCTACCAAAGCATAATCTATTCTTGATTGGTGCCTATATTTTTTAGTATTGTATGTGTATCCCCGTTTTAATCCCATCCTTTCTCTCCATACATCATGTAAGCCCAACTGCGATATCATAATTAGTAGACGGGAGCGCATCTTTTGATTGAATATCGATCTACTACCAGAGGATCTGTCAAGTTGATAACTCAACACAACATTAAAGTCTCCCATCCATATTATTGGATCGGAAAATTGAATCAACTGTCGAAACAGGTCTTCCAAAGGTGCAGGGTCATCTTTGTTAGGCCCATAATAAGCCACCAAAGTAAACGTTGAATCAAACGCTACCAGTTTTCCGATAACCCACCTTCCGGCCTTATCTACTGGTCCACACTGGAAGGAAATCTTAGGGTGATTTTTAATTATAATAGCCACCCCTTTACTTCCCCCGGCCTGAGTAGTACTCGAGATCTGCTGTACCCACCTACATGATCTAAATACCTTAATGCACTCTTCGTTGGACAGATGTGTTTCCTGCAAAACTAACACATTAAATTGTGCATCACTAAAATATTGCAACAATCTTTTTTGCCTCTTTACTACCCGGAGACCACTGATATTCCAGGACAAAAGTCTCAGCTCATTCTCACCCATCGTCTAAACCACAAAGAAATCTACTGAATGAGGACATATTATTTTTATTTTTCCCCCATGCTCCCCACCCTGTGATTACCCCCACCTTCCCCCACCACCCCTGATCTAACCCCCACCTTCATCCCCTCCCCCTACTCCCTAGGAGAACCCACCCTATTCCTAATCTAGGCGAAAACGCCTCAGGACGACTCCCCGGACCCGTGGATTTTAATTGTGAAGAAAGGAAAAAAGGAAAAAAGAAATTCACATCCCCCCCACCTTAGTCTCTTTTTTCCAAAGTTTTGATCAGCTCATCTACCTCTTTACAATCTCTAAAATTATGCATTTTGTTGTCCGCCATTACCTTCAAAGTATCTGGGAATTTTAATTGGGCGGTGGCTCCAAGCCCCTTTAAGACCTCAATTCTTCTACCCAGTTCCCATTGCTTATTTAAAGTCACACTTGATAAGTCTGACCTGATCTCAAAGTTCGTGCTTTCCACCGTTAACAACCTCTTTTTTAGTGCAGCAGACAGGATGCGCTCCTTAATTGCATAAGTCTGAAAACAAACCAGGATTTTCCTGGGCTTATCCTTATTGGGCAGTTTCCGAAACCGGGCCCTGTGCACCCTTTGAATATCTCTTGAGATGGCTTCTTCCGTATCTTCAACCTGTACTTCTTGTTTGATCAGGCAAACTATAAACCCTTTCAAGTCCGCCCCTTCCATACCTTCTGGTACCTTTAATAACCTCAGATTATTCCTTCTCTGATTATTCTCCAGAGATTCCAACTTCGACAAGACACTTTCTTCTCCTGTTCTTAGACTCTGTATTTCCACCTTGTTTCTTTCCACCGCCGTCCTCAAATCTCCAACTTCTTCCTCCAGGGCCTACCTGCCAATTCATCTATCTTTTCTCCAAGAGTCTCACACAAACCTCTTATCTCCTTTTGGTTAGCATTCGAGGTCTCAAAACTACCCTTGACCTCCAGGGAAAGTGCTTTCAGCATTCCTGTTATAGATTGCTCCAGGGGTTCCTCTGCCAAAACCCAATCATGCCCTTGTATATCCCGGGGAGGAATTCTCAGGGGAACCTCGCGTCTCTGATCCACCAGCTGGTGCCCCGGATCCAAGCCGAGCTGCTGATTACCCCCTTTAGGACCTGGTAGATTATCCGTGTCAGATTCCTGCGATCCTCCACTCTGCACCCCGTTGGTACAATGGACTGCCGCTCCCTGCCCTAGGGACCCAGGAACATCCAACTCGCCCCCATATGCTCCTTCCAGTACTTGAAACATATTCGGGCAACACTGAATTTGCCCAATTCGAGTTGCCCCATCTTCCAGAACTCCCCATTGTCCAGACTCACTCCCCTCCATGCTTAGGGTACTGGGTAAAACTCTAAAATATGTTTTTAAAGAGGGTGTAATCCTGCGCTCTTTATTCAGTAAATTCCCTCCTTTTAAACTCGGGGGGACCTTTCCACTCCTTCTATTGTTGCGCCTGATTTGGCTCTCTTGGTCAAAAAAGTTTCCCCCAGTATTCAGATCTTTTCCCTTAGATCCCAAAATCCTCTTGCCGCTCCTCAGAGAGTATGCTATGCCAGGTTTACTTACTCCTGCCGCCCCTCCTGCTGTACCTCCTGTCCTTTTACTCAACCCCCTAGGGCCATGCATTCCAATATATATATATTTTTTTACCTTTGTTCCTCCATGCATGAGCCTAAGTGGGGCAGTCCTACAACTGGGGGGGGGGGGCACATTACCTTTCCTGCCTGTCTCCTCTGCCAGCCAGGGTTGTAGACTTTCTGCAGAATCACCAGCCTCTAGGGCGACACCGCGACTTGTGCTGCCTCTGCGGCTTCTCCCCCGGAGGGGGATCCTAGCCACTCCTTCCCTGCTGCGCTGAAGCTCACGCGCTGCCCGGACCACAGAGCCGGAGCTGCCTGACTCCGTGCCGCACACCCTCCACCTCGGCCCGTCACGTTGAGATCCCGGTAAGGAGGAAAGAAAAAAGAAACTGACGCATTTTCTGCGCCTTATTTTCCTAGCGCCACAAAAAGTCAGGGTCGGGCCCAGGGATCCTCCTGCGGCCCGCACACTAGCGGGCCGCCATGTTCTCCTTCACGGAACAGTAGGATTGTGTGTATGTAGTCAACGTTTCGACCCTATATCAAGACATAAATCATTAGTGGGTCATCCTCAGGACTGAATAATTTTTCCAGCCGGAAACACCAATTATTTTCAATCATAAGTCTCAATTTGAGCTATTCCTAATGATTTATAGAATACATCTCCTCACTTCTTTTTAGACGTCTTCTCCGGTCTGTGTCCAAATGAAAAAGCCATTTGTGTTGCAGCCACACAAAGAATTATTCAGTTTCAGCTTTTAACCACATTTGTATATATTGCATATAACACTTTGGCATGCATATCACTTTATCACTTTCACTGCGTCGTATAAATTGGGAGCACCTATTCTATAATTAAGTTTTTATGATTAAAAGAGATATTTTTTCATTAGATTGAATAATAAATGGTGATATAAATTTGTAGGAGGCTGGCATGGCTTATAGTGGGTACCAATGGTACTTACTCCTTGTGCCATGTCCAGTTACCCCTTATTAGTAGATTAGTAGTGTTCTAGCAGCTTAGACTGATAGAGGTAGCTATAGCAGAGCAGCCAAGGCTGAACCTGGACACATGCAAAGCTCCTACTATACCACTTATATCATATCGGTACTATATCATAAGAAAGACAATACTCAGGGTTAATAAAAATAAAGGTACTTAATTTTAGTGACAATGTGCCAAACATATCTCAGAGGGTATACTCCCTTGGGAGGTAAGTAAAATACACAAAATATACACATAAACCAAAATCAGGTAAGTAAAACAGTCAGAAAATAGTGCAAACACTAGAATACAATAGGATGCAATAGGCCTAGGGGCAACACAAACCATATACTAAGAAAGTGGAATGCAAACCACAAATGGACAACTAGGCTAGTGTAGTGTGTAGAGGGTCGCTGGGATTGTAAGAAAACACTAAGGGTGTCTAAGATACCCTACCCCAAGACCCTAGAAAGTAGGAGTAAAGTACTACTATTTACCCAGAAACACACTAAAATTGTGATAAGGGATTTCGCAAAGACCACAACAGACTGCAAAGCATTGAAGACAGACTCCTGGACCTGAGGACCTGCAAAGGAAGGGGACCGAGTCCAAGAATCGCAAAAGTGTCCAGGAGGGGCAGGAGCCCACTAAACCCCAAATGAAGGTGCAAAATGGCTGCGCCGGATGGAAGAAGCTGAAGATTCTGCAACAACGAAAGGTGCTAGGAACTTTTCTTTCATGCAAAAGATGTCCCATGGTGTGCTGGAGGATGCAGAGTTGTTTCCTTGGCAAAATACCACGAACAAGCCTTAATAGCTGCAAGAGTCGTGGTTGGAGAAAAAGGGTGCTGCCCGGTCCCAGGAAGACCATGATATCACCATCTGGGAGAGGAGACATAGGTGACCCTCTAAACATAGAGAGCCCACGCAAAAGCAGGAAGGATCTGCAAAAGTCCTTGAACACGGGTTCAAGAAGTCTGAACACAGTGGTCCTCTCAACACTGCAAAAGGAGGTCCCACAACACTGGAGATCAACTCAGGGAGCGGAGCATCACAGGACAGAGTGCTGGGGACCTAGGCTCAGCTGTGCACGCACGATTTTGTGGAAATGTGAACAGAAGCTCTCGTAGCTGCAGTTCACGTGGCACACAGGTTTACTGTCTGGAGAAGGCTGGTAAGGACTTACTTCCTCCAAATTTGGACAGTTGGACCGCTGGACAGTCTCGGTCACTTGGGTCTACCACCTGTGTTCCAGGGGCCATGCTCATCAGGATGAGAGGGGTCCCAGAGTACCAGTGAAGCTGAAGTTTGGTGCCTGTTAAAGCAGGGGGAAGATTCCGTGGACCCACAGGAGATTTCTTCATGGCTTCCAGTGGAGGATGAAGGCAGGCAGCACCCAAAGCATGCACCTTCAGGAAACAGTTGTGAAAGGCGTCAGGATTAGGCGCTATAATGTCGCTGGTAGTCTTCTTGCTATTTTGTTGCAGTTTTGCAGGCGTCCTGGAGCAGTCAGCGGTCGATCCTTGGCAGAAGTCGAAGAGGGAGATGCAGAGGAACTCTGGTGAATTCTTGCACATCGTTATCTGAGGAACAGCCCACTGGAGAGACCCTAAATAGCCCTCAGAGGAGGATTGGCCACCTAGTCAGGAAAGCACCTATCAGGAGGGGTCTCTGACGTCACTTGCTGTCACTGGCCACTCAGAGGCCCCCAGAGTGCCCTCACACCTCTGGAAACAATATGGAAGAGGTCTGGGACACACTGGAGGAGCTCTGGGCACCACCCCTGGGGTGGTGATGGACAGGGGAGTGTTCACTCCCCTTTCCTTTGTCCAGTTTCGCACCAGAGCTGTGACTGGGGGTTCCCTAAACCGGTGTAGACTGGATTATGCAATGAGGGCACCATCTGTGCCCTTCAAAGCATTTCCAGAGGCTGGGAGAGGCTACCCCTCTAGCCTTTAACACCTATATCCAAAGAGAGAAGGTGTAATACCCTCACTCAGAGGAATTTCTTTGTTCTGCCTTCCTGGGACTGGGCTGCCCCGACCCCAGGAGGGCAGATCCCTATCTGTGGGGTGGCAGCAGCGGTAGCTGCAGAGAAAACCCCAGAGAGCTGGTTTGGCAGTACCCGGGGTCCATAGTGGAGCCCCGAGGATTAATGGGATTGGCATCCCAAAACCAGATTTGGCATAGGGGGACAGTTCTATGATCTTAGACATGTTACATGGCCATATTCGGAGTTACCATTGTGAAGCTATATATAGGTATTGACCTATATGTTGTGCACATGTATAATGATGTCCCCGCACTCACAAAGTCCGGGGAACCTGCCCTGAACTATGTGGGGGCACCTTGGCTAGTGTCAGGGTGCCCTCACACTTAGTAACTTTGCACCTAACGTTCACTAAGTGAGGGTTAGACATATAGGTGACTTATAAGTTACTTAAGTGCAGTATAAAATGGCTGTGAAATAACATGTGCGTTATTGCACTCAGGCTGCAGTGTCAATCCTGTGTAAGATTTGTCTGAGTTCCCTATGGGTAGCAAAAGAAATGCTGCAGCCCATAGGGATCTCCTGGAACTCCAATACCCTGGGTAACTAGGAGCCATGTACTAGGGAATTATAATGGTGTTCCAGTGTGCCAATTAGAATTGGTGAAAATGGTCACTAGCCTCTAGCGACAATTTTAAAGGCAGAGAGAGCATAAGCACTGAGGTTCTGGTTAGCAGAGCCTCAGTGACACAGTTAGTCACTACACAGATACACATATTCAGGCCACAAACTATGAGCACTGGGGTCCTGGCTAGCAGGATCCCAGTGAGACAGGCAAAATCAAACTTACATACATGTGAAAAATGGGGGTAACATGGCAGGCAAGATGGTACTTTCCTATATTGCGTCAACAAATGACGGTAATATGTAGCAAGTATTGTATAACTCACGGCCACTGTATGCTTAACTTGCATTCCACATGTCCAAGAACATTGCCTGCAGCATAACAACAAATCTGCTATTGTCACTACAGAGCATGTAAATGTGCACATTACTCTGAATTGTACTCACCAACAGGGCCACCAATCACAACACCCAAGTGGTCCAGTAGGTCTTGCTCTCTGGCAACAAGGTCAGCCCAGCGATGCTTGAGTTGGTGGTTGTTACGCGATGTGTTGAAAATTCTCCGCAGATGGTACAGCACCTTGGACCACCTGAGCCTCCTCGCCTCCGTGTGATACCCCTGTATCACCCTGCCACCTCCTCAATCATCAGGGGGATGAAGTGGCACACCAGCCAAGTGAATGCCCCCTGCTCCTCCTCACCCATTCTCCCCAGACATGGCTTACCCAATATGACCAAAATAATAGTAATAGGAGATGGTACAGAGGAAAATACAGGGAAAGGAGGGAGGAAAATGAAAGTAAAGTAACCCACAAACAGCCCAACTATCCAGGAAAAAACAATATCCACTACACACTCCCAATTGTACAAAGACAAAATTAGACACCAAATATGACAAAAACACACTTACAATGAACAAACGAGACAATTACAAATAACACAAATGACAAATAGGATGGCACACAGGAGACAAAGCACAATTTGGACAGACAAAACTCTCAGCACTGCCACACAGTCTAGAAAAATCAGAGACTGCAAAGTGAAAGTGAAAGTACGCCCACTGAACCATTTCTGTAAAAAAATATCCTATTACGTCACTTCCTGCCTCAAATGTGGTGCATTTTTATTATGATGCATCAAAATTTTATGACGCTTATGGGCTGTCCGTCAGATCTTTTTGACACAAATGCTTAAAAATTCCCCTGCATTCATAGTTCCAAATATTTTTCATTGGTAACCAATTTCATGGGGTACAGTGTAGGAACTACCACTCGGGCCCAATGGATGTATAATGGCTGTGAGAGACATTTTTCAACGCATATGCAGCGAATTTTGACGCATATGCATCTTTTGTGATGCGTTTGCGTCAAAATATATGTCTTTTACTGTGTTTGTGTCATTTCTCTCATTTTTAACGTACATGAAAGCTGTAACTGTACAGAGATAGGCTGTTTAAACCTGCATTGTGTGTTCCAGTCTTTGGGCACATACGGCAGACTACACTACTGCGGACCAAAATACTTATGTTGTTGTACCGATGAGACCTCTTCAATGACGCAATAGATACCCAAACTTTTTAAATAAAAAATTGTATTACCCAGTTTGAGCAGGTTGTTCGTCAATAGAGGATAGCAAGGCTGCACAACTTAATACATTAACTCATTGCCTGTGTGTTGATGTCTGTGAATTGGCTATTTCAATTGTTGTTGGGCCTCTGTGTGAACGCCACAAGACGTGCTTTCATCAATGTGCTTGCATGCATGTGTTGTAAATGTGGATAATGTCAGATGCTATTCAGTGTAGAAATGAGTTAGGATATGTGTTTGTCATACACGTGGCATCTAATGCTGTGTGAACTGCACTGACTTTTGGGACAATACATCTCCCATGACAAACTATGCACAGGATAGATAGAGGACAGTTGATAATGACAATGAGTAAGCCATCACATGTACAGGAATGTTGGATACCACATCCTGGTCACTTGTTTGCATACTACTAATGACTCAGTCATTTGAAAATGCTATGTAGGGACAGTGTTTGTGACACAGAGTCGCAAAAACAATCCAGAAATGTAATGTCACTCCACAGTTTGAGTCATATATATGACCTATGTTTCTCGTGTGGCAGTGGAGGACCAGCAGACCAAGCTGCATGAGTTCACATATTTTCTGTGGTTAATTGCACAAAGGTGTCCAGTTCAAGTGTGTGGCCATGTGTACCCTGTGTCATTATTGTCCTCCACCTTGTCACCGTTACGTGCATGTCTACTCATGAGTCTGTGGAGCCATTCCCTGCATTGACAGAGTATCCTTAAAAGCAGAATTGACCGAAAGCCAAAGATGAATCGACAGCACACATGGGGATAGTCCAGCTATGGCACTTCAGAAGTTTTATGAGGCTGACAACAGGGCAGCCTTGGTGTGCTCACTAACATAATGGATCAGTAAATAGAACCCGGCAGCTTTCATCACAACATTTGTACACAGGGTGGCGTCTAAAATTCCCACAGACACAATACCCCAGGAGGAAAGTGAGAGCATGGAAAGCAACTATGAGAGAAATGTAGCCACAGGGAACCTCTGGTAACACAAAGACAGGAACCAATCAGGCTAACAGGATGCACGCTCTGTCAGGAACTTACATGAATAAGGCAAATGCACGGTGAGCAGACTCAGACTGGGAAAAGCTGGAACAACACTGTGGGAAAAAGAATTTGTGCTGTGGGCTGCAACGTTACACAGTAATCCATGGGCTGTGTTACACAAGTGGTTTATACAGCAATGCACAACAAGGATATACATAAAATGGCAGCTTCTAAGCAGTTCCAGGCAGCAGCAATGGCAATGCAGGTTCAAACTGCTGGTCTCCATGGAAGTGCTCACAGGTGTGTGCAGCTTCAGTCTCTCACAAGTCCTGTAGGTGTGAATCCAGTTCAAAGGGCCAACAGTACCTTTCACATGGGAAACAATGGACAGGTGATTACAGGTCCTACAGACTACCAGGCAGTGCTTTTTCAGACCTGAAGTTCATGCAGACAGATGAACTAGGACTATGGCATGCCATACTAAAGGGGGAAGCACACTGGAGTCAGAATGCGAGTCTGGGTGTGTGTAGATGAAGGATTATCAGGGTACAAGTAGTCTAGTTGCAGGGCCACCTAGAGAAGGGTGGGGAGAGACTGAATAGATGCCTGCAGCAGACCTTATAACCTGGGATGGCATGCACAGGGCATGTCTTGTGAGCAATGCTTGTCATACCTGGGGCTATCCATTTGCAGTTTACATGGACTTCTTGTCACACATGTTCCTTGCAGAGATAGCTGATGTCACACTTACTGCTGTTAAGGGTGTGGTCATACATTTCTGTTACCAATGAAATTGCACATCCACTGCCACATGTATGTATTTACTTGTGATTGATGGTGTCTTAGTTGTGTGCCATATGCTGCGATGAACCAAGTTGCCAACATGGATGTGTGCCATAGCTGTCATACTCTGATATTGCCCTTCAAATGTGAAATGAACACGATATATGTCATTTACACTGTGTGTGAGGTTGGGTGTATATTCATAGCTAACAAATGTGATGTGGCTTTTTCAATCTCCTAATCTGTATTACTGCACTGCTCCAGGAGGCTAAACTCTGATTGTGAATCCTAGGGATCATGTGATGCATAAATAATTACCCAGACCATGATTTAGTGATTAAATGAGGTGTTTAATGACATATGGTAAGAAAGTGGTGATGGTGACTATAGTTAAAAGAAGTTTGGTACAATGTGTTGTCTCAGACGCAATCCTGCTACAATGTTTGGATGGTGCCCCTCATGTTGATGGACAGCATCCTCCTCTTCCTCCTCCTCTTCAGGCATTTGTGGGTCTGGTTCATAGAGGGGAATGTTCCTCCTTACACATATATTGTGCAGGATGGCACTGGTCAGAATGATCTTGCAGACCATTTACGACGAATGTAAGAGACTGCCTCTGGTGATGTCGAGGCACCTGAATCTTGACTTCAGGATGCCAAAAGTCCTCTCTACTATGGTACGTGTCCTCCGATGTGCCTCATTATAGGCACGCTCTGATGCAGTGTTTGGGTTTGCAAATGAGGTCATGATCCATGGATGGATCCCATACCCCTGATTAGCTGAAAGAGAACATGAGTGAAAATGTTTTGATGTAGCTTGCACCATGTTTATCACTTTGCATGGCCGTTGTTATCTTGTGTTGTCTGTAACTCATCTGTGTTGTGTTATTGTGTGGAATCCTAGGCTTCTAGGATGTACCATCAGCATCGGGTTGTTTCATTATCTAAACTGGTGTTTGGCTGATTGACAGGATATCAGCGGTATCTTTGTACACTTGCAGTACATTGTGTACTCCCATGCAGTATGTCATGTGAAAAAGGTGTCTATATAATCACTAAAGGTGTGGGGTAGTAGGGAACCGAAAGTAAGACTGGGTCAGTCTTAAATCGGTGTTGGTTAGGTGGCTTTGGATCCTAACGCGGGGGAATCATTGTTGGAGAATATCCAGACAGGGGGGGTGCTGTGTAGTCCCACAGGGGAAGGGGGAGTCTCCCTTACGGACTAGGTGGTCTCACACACATAATAGTGTCATGCTTCATCATATGACCACCTAGCCCCACCCAAGCAAGATGATACTGCTTGGGCGGACTCAACCTCTTGGTTAAAAGAACCGGAGGGAGTACTGAAATTAAACTTACTGGATAGTTACTTAGATCCAGCTGAGGTGAGTAATAAAATTACCAAGCATGTCACTGATAGTTGCTGCTAGTTTTAATATAGGTGCATGCTGGTAAGACTAAAAGCAAGGGGAAAAGGCTTGTTGGAGAGTAATGTCTCCTGAGGTCTAAAATAAAAAATGGATGACCAACATGTTTCTGCCCTCACTAGGTGCTGGTAGGTCAGGGGCATTCGTCAGGGTCGGAGCACACGCAATAAGTGGGGTGCTCAAAGTGGATAATGAATGGCCTACCTGAATGGGTAGTTCACGGTGGGGTAGGTCAAGGGGTAGGGGGCGGTTTGCCTCTGGTCTGGCTAATGCCGGGGAGGGGTTTTCCCTTTTATTCACACTCACTCCAAAGGGAATACCATGGGGGGTACCTACATGCCGGAGCCAGTGAAAAAGGTGTCCATGAGTCTTCACTGGAGGTGACATGATACTTCCACACACAGAATCAATTCCACAGTGGTGGTAACACGGTTGCACTATATGGCCTGAACATCCCATCCAATTCAACATATGCAATAGCATGTGTTAAACAACAGTGAGGGCCTTTCATGTGTCTTGGTGACAATAAGTTGGCAGCACTGAAGTGTTGACAATTGACAATGCACAAATATCCTATGTGTGACAAGTTCTATGCAAACCTATTTTTGTGCCCTCACCAAGTTGGCTCATGTTCAAACGTGTGTACCTACATTACTGAACCTGGTCCAGGTAAGGTGGTTAACTTGGTTGTGGGGGTGAAGGTTTAATTGTCAGACGGTCCATATGCCTGTATATCTGTTGTGTATATGTGTAATTGTCTCAATCCGTGTGTGTAACAATGTGCACTTTGCAATATTGTCACATCAATATGTGTTCTTAGCACAGTCCACTTGCTTATTGGTAGCGGGCAATGTCAGCGCAGGAGTGATGTGAGATGTTGGTACAGCCTCAATGATTCCATGTCACCTTCATTAGAGTCATCATCATCATGCTATGTGTCTCATGGTGTTTGACCTGCACCGAAACACATTACACACCGCTTAAACAGTACACATTGCTTGGAAGGGTGTGTGATTGAGTGTTATTGATGTGATGTTCGAAGATTCATCTTCCAAGTTGTACTGACAGTTAAGGCCATGTCATTGTCACTCTGAGGTTTTCAATTGGTCCCTTGTGGCTCTGGAGTGGCATCAGTTGTTATCTGCATCTGTCATTTGTCCATAGGTATGTATCCCATTGGGTCAGGATATGAAACATGACTAGTAGTGTCACAACCCCAGTGCCTTCCTGGCCACATGTCAATGTTGTGGTGTATGTGTTGTGTGTCCTACAGGTTTGCTGTGCTGTGTGTACATAAGTAGGTTTCTGTACTTACCAACAAGTAGGCCATTTCCATATTGTCCATCCTGGAAGTGTTAATTGATGGTGCAGTGGCAGAAGATGAATGAATCATGTACACTCCCAGGATATTTTGCCATGAAGTTGGTGATCAATCCCCGGTGATCCACAATGGCCTGCATGTTGATGGAGTGTGTGTGCTTCCTGTTGTGGTGGAAATGCTCAGTTGCAGCAGGTGGCACAATCCGTACATGTGTGCAGTCAATGGCACCAAGCACATGTGGGAAGGCGATGATTTGGTAGAAGCCCTGTTTGGTCTCCTCCTGCTTCAGCTGTGTGTTGGGGGAAGAGCTCCTCCAGTGTGTCCCAGACTTCAGCCATCTTTCTTTGCAAGGTGTGGGGGAACTCTGGAGGGCTCTGAGTGGCCAGTGCCTAGCTGATAAGGTAGCCAATTCCCCTCTCAGGGCTATTTATGGTCTCTCCTGTGGGTTCTCTTCACATTCTGCTTGCAAGTTTCCTTCAGGAATCCTCCACAACAGCTCCAGACACTTCTGACCTCGGATCAACCACAGCCTGCTCCAAGAAATGGTGTAACTGCAACAAAGTGTCGACAAGAGATACTTTTCTTCAGCAACCTCAGCTGAAAGTCAGCAACTGCAACAGTTTCCATGGTGTGCACGCTCTGTGGACTCCCTGTCTTCATCCTGCACCAGAAGGAGCAAAGAAATCTCCTGTGGAGTGACAGAGTCCCTCCCCTGCTCCAAGCAGGCACCTTCCAAGACGATGACCAGTACCCTGGGACTCCTCTCACAGCGACGAGCATGCTCCTAAGGGAACAGACGGTGGAGTTCATCGACATAGACTGTCCTGAGGTCCTGCTGATGCAATTTGGAGGAGGTAAGACCTTGCTTTCCCCCAGCGCAATCGTACCTCTGTGTACTACGTCTTCTTTGCCTCATGAGGCCTCTGTGCACTCTTTTCAAAATTGCTTTGTGCACAGACTGGCCCAGGTCCCCAGCACTCCATCCTGTGATGCGCAACTCGCTGAGCTGTCCTCCGGCGGTGTGGGACCTTCTTTTGTTGTGCTGCATCAACTGCATTTTGCACCTCCTTTGAACTCAGATCCTGCAGCTTCTGGGGGAGCTGGCTGGCATCCCGAGGGCTCTCTAAAGTGCTATGAGCCCCCTCTTCCTCATCACACAGAGTTGAGGCCCTCAGGTCCCTCATGGTTCAATCCAGTGCCATTTTGATGCAAAGTGCACTTTTGTTGTAGGCAAGGCTTGTTGGTGCTTTCCAACACGTAGTCTCATCTGCAACAATCTTCATGCAGTGGGACATATTTTGCATTATGCAGGAACCCGCTGGCATCTTCCTAGGGTGCATTCCTACAGTCTTCAACTAACCAGAGGCTCTTCTTTTGCACCCTCTTCTGGGTTGGCAGGGGGTCCTGTCCATCCTGGAACTTCTTTCGACTCCTTGACTTGGTCTCCTTCATTTGCAGGTCTTCAGGTCCAATAATCCAGCAGTTGTTCTTTGGAGAATTCGTTGGCTGCTGCAAAATCCCCAAAGCGAGGTGTAGTGTGTCCTAAGGAAACTTGCAGTACTTTACTTCTGATTTTGTGGGCTCTGGGGTGGGGCAATTTACTTACCTTTACTGTATTCTTACTCTCCCAGCAATTCTGCACACACTACACTTGTCTAGGGGGGGATTTGTGATTTGCATTCCACTTTCTTAGTATATGGTTTGCGTTTCCCCTAGACCTATTTTCTCCCATTGCATTCTATAGGATTTCCTACTGTGTGCATTGTTCTATGACTATGTACTTGTCTACTTTTGGCATCTAGTGTATATAGTGTATATATTGTGTATAATACCTACCTCCAGAAGGAGTATTGCCTCTAAGATATTTTTGGTACTGTCTCACCCAAAGAAATAACTTTATTTTTGGTAACACTGAGTATTGTCTTTACATGTGTGTAAGTACTGTGTAACTATAAGTGGTATTGAATGAGCTTTGCATGTCTCCTAGTTCAGCCTAAGATGCTCTGCTATAGCTACCTGTATCAGCCTAAGCTGCTAGAACACTACTACATTTCACTAGTAAGGGATAGCTGGACCTGGTATAAGGTGTAAGTACCCAAGGTACCCACTACCAACCAGGCCAGCCTCCTACACTACCACCTTTAGGTGGGGGTTATCGATAAATAGAGCTCTCTGTGTGTCTACTGGATGTATCTGATGAACCTCAATCTTGAGTAGGCATGTGGTGGATTCAACATGTTCCCTTGGTAGGTTGTCATTTTGTTAATTGGTTTCTGCAGAAAACCAAAAACATATTAACATACAGAAAGTGATCAAACTACACATAGACCCACTGAACTAAAGAAGATAGGACATGTTCTCAAGATGACATGCATCTAGAAAAAAGGATTACAAAGTCCATATCAGTAAGAAATGCTAGCACAGTTACTGTCTTGCGTCTCGGGCCCCTGGAAGTCCATTCTCCCCAAAGTGCCCCACTTGTCACCTTTGTAGAAGGATCTTGCAATGCTTTAATTTGTTTTTAGATACAGAAGGTCCCTCGCCTCAGTAAGGGATTTGACAGTGTAATGTTTATTGTCCTTGATGAAATACAAGTGAAACAGATATGTCCTCCTGTAGGGATTTTTTTACTGCCGCAGGAGAACTGTGATGTCTCTAAAGTCTCATTAATCAGCAAAGACATCTTGGAATAACAAAATGATGTCTCCTTTGAATTGTAATGTGTCCTTGGTGTCAGTTGCTGGAATTATAATTCCTTTTATTTATAAGCAATATACTCTGTCAATACATCTGGAGTCACAAGATATTTTTAATTATGTGCATTTGCAGTAAAAATGAATGCATGGTAAAAACAGAATGCAAGTGACTATTTTTATAAAATATGTTCCTGTGCCAAACATTGAAGTACAAATTTCATGATAAAATGTAGGAGAAAATGATGGATTTGCCTTTCCCATTATTTCACATCATTTTTTTATTTTTTTTGCATAATTTCATTTAATTTTGTGAAAGCAAATTTTTCACATCCCTAGGGGCATATTTATCAAGTAGTTGCATTGCCCTTGTGCCACACAAAGTGGTCCAAGGTTGATGCAACCACTAAGTTAAATTTATCAAGTCATGCAAGCCTACCTTGCGGTTTCTTGATAAATCCAGAGCATTTCAATTCAGCGCAAATCACTGTGTTGCATTACTCTGCCCTATGTAGGTGATCTATGGGTGGAGCATGGGTGTTCCTACGCATCCACCCATGGATTTCGGGAGATTCCCAGTACTGATAGACCTGAGAATGCGTCAAAATGCGACAACTCCCCAGGTGAGGCAAAGCCCATGGTTTTTTTCCTCTTTCTATTGTCTTGATCTGCTTTTTGGAGAAAATGGTCTTAATCTGAAATGTCCTTTGAGAAGTCTTGTTGCAATGGTGTCAAATCCTTCTTAAAGTAAGCAAACAGGTTTAAAGCAGTTGAAAGCATCTGCAATCAGGTTATGTACATGTCTTTCCTCACTTCTGTACGTGTGTGCTTCTAAGGAACCGGATGGCCAAATCGCTAAATGCAATGTGACTTGTCTGAATGTCTTGAGCCGTAGCTTGTATTTCTAATTGGCCAAACACTGTCTACATCAACTTCAAATCCTGTTCTTCTTTAAGGATGCAGTGAAGCTAGCTCACACAGGTGAATTCTTAATAACAATTAGGTCATGTGGTATCTACTCTGTCTAATATGACTAATCTCCTTTCCACCATTCCACAAAGGTTTCAGAACAGGGCTGTCTCTTCATAGGTTAAAGTGATTCCTCAGGTCTGGGTAAGGGTGGTGGGATTTTCTTAGAGGGTAACATTCAAAACTGAGATGGCGGAGATGTGTGCTGGCATTTGGAGGCCCTCAATTGTACTGGTACGTACCATTACGGACTTGTGCCGGCCATCTTGATTGTCAGCTTAGTCTTCCGAGCAATCCAATTCTGCATCCACTTGCTGTCATAGCAGCTGCGTAGTGGTGTTTTCAGACCGTCACCATTGTCCAGAGGCCAGACCTCAATAGACTTGGACCTTATATTATGCCAATGCATGACATTGTAATTGAGCCTCAGGGTCAAGAGCACAGATTTGAGCTGCAGCCATGTGTGGCTAGACCCCTGCTTTGCCATACCCCCTGATCACACAAACCTTAAGAAAATGTAATACATCACAGGGAGATATCCACCACAGTGATGGAGATCTACACCTACCTGTGTAGAGTTACTAGAAGTAACTCTATACTTATAACTGTACTCTTAGATGTCTCTACTCCCTGAACGCTGGGGGTGAAGTCATGTTAGTCTACACTCGGAAATGGTGAATAGCACAAATGTTTAGATTTACACCTAAGTGCAAGAAAACTTTTACATGTGAGTAAATATACACATGTAAGGTTACCTTTGTGAATAGAGCCCTGTGTATATTGGGCCTGTCTGACCAGGAGCACTAGGCCCTGGACAGGATATCAGAGTACCTACATAAATTATTTACTAAGAATGCTATTATACATGTATGTTTGTATGTATGTATGTGCTGTTTTTTGGACAGTCCTAGGTAAGGTTGAACAATGGGTGAGGGATTCATTTGTTTAGTCATTACATACCCTGAAAAGGGGTCATCACCTTAAGTACTGAATTAGTGTGTGAAATGCTCTCTTTAGAGGTCATCAATTTTCTCATGCACTTAAAACAAGCACTTTTCTAAAGTAGTGGGAAAGGCAGATTGTGAATCCTTCTTTTGGCCATAGCCATGCGTATTCTCTTGGCTACTGTCACTGGTTGGCATGCCTTTTTACTGCATATTGGTTACATGCAAGAACGTGTGACTCGTGATGGTCCAATGTTTCAAGTTCATTTTAACAAACATTGACTGGAACCCCTAGCCGGAGCAACTCAAATTATACTTATGTTAGCTGCTTGGTTGCCATTGTGGTGCTAATCCTGCAAAGTTCATAGGGGCCCAATAAGAATAATGGTGTGCCCCCTTTTAATGACAGCTTTGTGCAGACGTTACAAGTAGCTACCAAAAATGGCGCAGTGGAATCTCAGAGATTCCACTGCTCCATTTTTGTGGTCCCCCTAATGAGAGAACTCCCCCCTTGCATACATTATGCCTGGGGCTGGCATAATGTGGCACAAGTGGTTTCAAAGAGGCCACTTTGTAAATCTAGTGCGGAGAATTTAGCCTCGTTGAGCCACATTAGCATCATACAAAAATTATGCTAATGGGGCCAAGGAGGCGCTAGGCCTTATTCAATCTGGGTCAATGGGTTTTCTTCATGGTGATTGAAACCCATGACAACTTTTCATAAAACTTTTAAGTACATCGCAGTTTACTTTAATACTGTCTCTTTTCTTCAGCATCATGCACAGTTTATCTACCTACTTGGGAGATACCAAAATAAAATGTAATTATGTTGATTGCAAACAAATACAAACAGTACAGACAGGCATAAAATATATTTTAATTTCTACTACAGATACCACGTTATTAAAAGTTATAAAAATGTTCATATTCGTAATGGCTTAATTTTTTTTGCTCATGTAAGTACATTCTAAACCCATTAATAGCCACCACTCAGAATAAACGTCTATCACAAGTAATTAAATTAGAATGCATTAAACTTACTTAGTGTAGGTCTGTAAGACGGGGACATCGAACACCCTTCGGGTTTAACAATAATTTCCATTCACAAGACAACTCATATCTTTTCATGAACTGTGTAATGATTTGCTTTATTGGAATTTCATTAAATCTGTAATGCCATTACTTCTGTTGATGCATAAAACTAACATCATAATCTTGTATGTTAATTACTAATTATAATTAATCATCTTTTCATTAATGGAATGTTTAGTTTGTAATTATATCTGCGCACCTAAGTCCCAAGGCTTGTATGCATTTCATAACATTTAATTTAATGCAGTTTTTGATTAAAAAGGCCTTTGAAGCTTGCTGTATGTTCCGATGTGTTCAGCAAGTTTTAGTGCAATGACATTAACACACACAAAACTGAAAGGCAAAAAGCAGAAAGAATTGCAAAATACATGTACATATGTTTCCAAAAGTAAAAACATATCTTTGCTATGCACTGAACCTGAATCACATAGTACAACCTACAAGAAAATTGCAGAAATCCTATTAGTAATGCATAATGAATGTCCCCATTTGCAGGCACTAGACGAACCTGATTCTGAATCTTAAGTTTCTTCTAATTGTCTGATTGTTATTGAAAATTAACTAAATAAAATGTGAGGTGACGCTATGGACGTCATTTAGAGGTCTTCAGGGGTCACAGCTGCACCTCTGGCTTGCCTCTTGCGACCCTTGGCACTGCCTTTGCGACCCATGACCTCAGAGGTGGCAAATTTAGTGGCAAGTACGCAGTGGCAGCTCTTCCTTATGGTCGTTGGTTGGGGCTCCACGTTCTTTGTTTTCTGTCATTTTTTATTATCACACTAATAGTGAATAATAGTTTATCATTCACTGTTAGTGTAAGAAAAATGGAGTACAGTTAGTTGGAACATGCCCTTCCATTGCAAGGTAAGTACAAAATGTGTTTAAATGTATGTTGTGTACGTGCTTGCGGGTGAGAGTGTGTTTATGTGAGTATATGTAAGTGTTAATTAGTGTGTATGTATTTATGAGTCAAAGTGGAGGTCAAAGGGTGTGTGATGTCACTTCTACTACCGCATGTTCTTTACTGATTGCAACTGATGTTGTTAATGACGGCTGACCAATTTGCATGTTATCCTCTGATTCTGAATTGCAGACATCTGAATGGGAAATAACGTGCAAATTGTGCATGATTTCCAATTTTATAGGATGCACAAACCAGCATTTCTGCAATCTGCCTGTCTGATACTTTACATATTTTAACTGGTAACATCTGGGAGGGCAAACAGCTCCAGAGGCACACTATGGCCTTCATTATGACATTGGCAGTAAATCCTGCTTACCACCACGCATAGGCCGCCAACTTACTGCCGCGGTGGCAGAAATCCGTTCACAATATTATGACACACACACACACACACCAATCCGACATAATTCAGCCACATACACAAATCCACCAGACCAAAGGTCAGGGCAAAAGTGGCAGTCCCAAAACCCATACCATTATGTCAACAAAACAATGCCCACCACATTATGACCCACGAATCACCATGGCGGACATTCAACAGCGGTAAACCATTAGTGGTACATACCGCTTCGTTCACAATGGACACCCACATACAAAACAACACCACATTGGCCAATACAAAAAACACACAACTGACACACATACACCCACCACACCCACACACCCACACACCCACACCACAATAAAACACCCACCCACAGTATCCACAACACTTTACAAACAACAATTGCTGAGAAGAAGAACACAGAGACAACTAGACACACACACCACTTACACCCATAAACTCCTCATGCACTCCACATCACACGCCCCGAAACATCACACAACACACACTTGTAGTGAATCCTACTTCGTTTTAATGGGAGAACAGGAGTTAGGTTAGCCTTTGGCTTGCAGACTCGTGCCCCCGTCACCTAGTGACTTTTAACCTACTTAGCTTGCTCTGTCTTAGCACATTTAGGGGCATATTTATACTCCGTCTGCGCCGATTGTGCGTCACAAATTTTGACGCACAATCAGCGCAATCGTTGCCCCGTATTTAAACTTTGATGCCCGAGCCCGCGGATGACAAAAGTCCGCCATGTGCGTCGTTTTTTGGATGCGGCAACCCGCCTTGTGTTAATTATATGCAAGGTAGGCGTTACCGTCCAAAAAATGGCCGTGCGTCGTATTTATGCTTTTGGGAAAAAATGACGCACGCCCGGGAGGCGGAGCCAGAAAATGACGCAAAGCCCAATTTGCGGAAAAAATTAAAGCCTGGGTCAGGACAGGCGTTAAAATGGGGCAAACACAGCTGAATTTAATCAGAACATACAGAACAAACAGCAGAGCACGAGAGAAGCAACAGGGAGCCATGGAGGTGATACTAATCCAGCAGACGCAGAGCCCAGCAGCAATAACAGCAGCTACAATAACACCAGTAGGGACCCCAAAGGCAGCGCAGAAGGTAGGAGAGGATATTCCGCCCAAGAACCACCCTTCAGGGCCTCAGGGAACCGACATCATCCAGAGGGACCGGTTGAACTGGCAGGCCATTCAGCAGCTGCTGCGCAACATTGAACAGCAATTGGCCCCCGCTTTGGTGACACCCCGCACCATCCCAACAGAAACAAAGCTGCTTGCCGTACTTCATATGCTGGCAAGTGGCTCTTTCCAAACAACTGGTGCCTTGGTTGGTGGAATATCACAACCATCATTCTCCGCCTTTTTGCCCAAAGTACTGGATGCCATCATTCGACTGACACCCTGCCACATCTGCTTCCCTAACACACTGCAGAAGCAGAAGGAAACAAAACAGGGGTTATACCTCATCAGTGGCTTCCCACACATCCTTGGTGCAATTGACTGCACACATGTACGCCTTGTGCCACCTGCTGCAACTGAACACCTCTACCGCAACAGGGAGCACACACATTCCATCAACGTGCAGGCCATAGTCGATCACCAGGGATTGATCACCAACATCGTGGCTAAATATACTGGGAGTGTACATGACTCATACATCTTCAATCACTGCACCATCAATGAACACTTCCAGGATGGACGGTATGGCAATGGACTACTTGTTGGTAAGTACAAAAACCTACTTATATACACACTGCACTGCAACCCTCTAGGACACACAACACATACACCACAACAGCAACATATGAACAGGAACACACTGAGGTCGTGACATCGCTAGCCATGTTTCTTAGGTCACCATTGAACCTTTCACACATCGGAAATTACTGTTCAGCCTAATGTTAAGACGTCAAAGATCACAACGTGTGGAGTGGGTTGCACAAATGTCACCTTGGAAATTGTAAGTGTCCCAATGACCTTTACATTAATCCATTGCATAAGTCAAAAGGTATGGGATGTCCAGGGTACATTGATATGAACGTGTTAACAACACTGTCAATTTTAACTATGCATGGAACTACCATCTCACCCCCAGAGAAGACACACGGACACCTGTATCACAAGTCACAATGCTAGGAAGGGCACACTGTACTGCAAATCCCAAAACATACTGCTGACAAACGGTTAGCAGACAAACACTCGTTCAGCCAAGGAAACAACACAATGCAGATGGTACATCCTACAAGCATAGGATGTCACATTAGTACACAAAAGAGTCACAGACAACACAAGACAACTACTGCCATGAAAGGTCATTTCAATAGTGCCAGCTACATCAACATGATCACAATCATTTTCTCTTGCAGCTGATCAGGGGTATGGCATCCAGCCATGGATTATGACACCATTTGGCAACCCAAGTACTGCTGCAGAGTGTGCCTACAACAACGCCCATAGGAGGACACGCAGCATTGTCGAGCGGACCTTCGGCATCCTCAAGTCAAGATACCGCTGCCTCGACACTAGTGGTAGCCTCCTATATTCCCCAGAAATGGTCTGTAGGATCATCCTCACATGTGCAATATTGCACAACATTTGTATCAAAAGAAACATTCCCCTCCTGGAACCAGAGCCACACATGCCTGAATAAGAGGAAGAGGAGGATGCTGGCCTGCAACAGGAGGGGGAACTACAGAACACGGCCACTGGTATACGCAGGCGGCAACAGATCGTAAATACTTTCTTTTGAATATGATCACCTTCACCACTTAATTAACAAATTTAAATAAACACCTATTCTAATCACTATATCATGGTCTGGCTATTCCTTTTGCACACCTTCATCTCTACTTATCAGAATAAGAGTGTTGCCTCATGGAGCATTGCTGAGATACTGAGTAGGACACGGAACATCCCAGAGCTAATGTGATGCCTAACGTACAATGGTCACATACACACACACTCTTAATGACATATATCATGTACATATCTCCTTTGAAGGCCAATAGCAGAGGACCACAACTATTTCACACATACATGTTGAAATCAAGGTCCAACGCAGCATATGGCACACAACTAAGACACCATCACTCAATAAGGGGAAAACAAGCCTCATACATGAGGAAGTCAATGTGCTTTGGCATCAGTAACAGGAATGCCTGACCAGACCCTTGACAGCAGTAAGTCCAACTGCATCCAATCTTTGCAAGGACTATCTGTGACTAGAGTTCCCTAGAAGCAGAACATAGACAGCACAAGTGCCACACATATGACAAGCATTGCGCTCATGACATTCCATGTACATGTCAGCCCATTTCCTAACTCCTGACACACCCATGCACCTGGTCACAACCCACCTGTCGGAAGAGGTCCCTGGAATACTAAGATGTGTACCCTGATATTACCTCCTCTACACACACAGAGCAACATTAGCAAACCAGTGTGATACACCCTTTCCTATGGTATGCCATTGTCATTGAACATCTGACGGGAAGGAGGTCAGGTCAATTTATGCACTGTCTTCTAATTTCAAAGCCCTGTTAGCACATGTAGATTGCTTCCCCTGTGAAAATGTCTGTTGGCCCTTAGAATGTAAGTCTCACCTACAGGACTGGTGATAAACAGATGCAGCCCACACCTGTGATGACCTCCATGCACACCACCCATTTCAAAAAGCACTGCCCCTGATGATGCCTGGAACAGCATAGGAGTTGCCATTATGTCAAATACACCGTCAAGCATTGATACTAATTAAGCCGTGTAACACAGCCCTTGGGTTCCTTTGTCACCTTCAAAAACACAGGACATACACAGTTTGACATGTCAACTGTCTAGTTCGTCCTCCAAACAGTCTCAGTCAGACCACTGATTACGTAACTTGTCAAGTAACTGGATCCAGAAACACCTTGCATTCTGTCAGCCTGACTGGCAACTGTCTGTGTGTCACACTAAAGTATCCCTGTGTCTACATATGTACCACACTTGCGTTAGCAAACCTCTCATTCATCAGGGGGCATTGGGCATGGGCTTCTTCCATGCATACCCAAATACATTGTACAGCATTATCTGCCTTTTAACTGTACCATTAGAGTTACATCCTCGTGGAAAAGCAAAATTCATGGCCCATCCCTTGTCTGGGTTGCATTTATGCATGAATGACAAAGCGTGACAGTGTCCCAGGGCCGTAGGCAGGGATTGGGTATGGGGCTTTCAGCACAACCAGCAACCTCTGATAATGTCCATGAATAATACACAAATGTCAGGACCCTGATAGTTCACACACAGAATCATAGTGCGCACAACATAGTGATGGGCCGTGTGTGGTGAATAGCTGCGAGAATAATCAGCACAGAGGCTATGATGTTCCCAGATGCAGTGGGAAGTGCAGATGCCAACCTGTGTACAAATGTTGTAATGACACCTGCCGGAACATGACACCTGAGACATTATCTCACTCAGCACACCAAGGTTGCCCTGTTAACTGTCTCATCACACGTCTTTAGTGACAGGGTGGGACCATCCACATGCTGGTTCACATGTCCACATCCACTTTACTCACATTGATCAACCAAGGATACTCAGTAGATACAGGAATAGCTGTCACTGACTCATGATGAGTCCTGGACCGAACTGTGACAAATTACACCCCCAAAAATATACAGGATCATCACTGGACCACACACATGAACAAGACACCTATGTGCAATTGATCACTGGAAATAAGTGGACACGTGCTGTCTTGTATGCTGAGCCACTTGAGAGTTGGGGCTCACTTCTATGGCCTCAACTGTGGTGTGATCATACATCTGAGATTCACCCTTGTCTGTCTGTGCAAACATGTGTATGACTCACTGTGGGATTCTCCAAGTAGTGCCTAGGAAGCTCTTACCAATACTCTAGGACATAGGTTGTAGAAAATGTGGACCATTGACATGAACAAGCGTCTGCCATCCATCTGTTGCATGCTATGTCACATGTGGGGTCTACGTGACCCTAAAACTTGGAAGTACACTTTACGGGTGTTGTTACATGTATGACTAACACATGCCCTCGCTCATTTCCAATATGACTTGCATCTAAGGATTGGACACATGGACGTCACATTCATACAACCATATGTACAATTATGCTTCATGTGATACACACACACTTGGTCAACCAACACATTAGTTGTCAAAGCACACAATTTGAGCCAAAGGCATTTAGGTATTGTCCATATGTGCGTCACATTGCTATCCTCTCCTTATGCCAAACATGCTCAATTTGTGCAACACATATATGTAGGCCACACTTATGACCATCTGTTGCATCAGCCAACTGTAAAAATACTGTGAAGGGAGTAGTGGATCATGTTCCGCTGCAGTATGATGTCACACATGTGAACATACACCATCAACACCATACTGTCTTCAATTAGCCAATCTCTGATGTGTCCCAAATGTAAAATAACAAAAAAACAAGTAAAAATGCCCCAAACCAGTTAATGCACTGTAATTTTGACATCCCTAGCGTTGTGCGTCATTTTTTGACAACCATAACTGTATTTGCGTCATTTTTTTAGACGCACAGGAGTGAAATTTAGCCCGCGTCCAGATATTTGTACAGTCCATGTATCATTATGTTGATGCGGGTTAATATTCATGTCTGTACGTAAAAAAAAATGACGCAAATACAGTTTTGGGAAACAAAAAATTATGCATAACCCGAAAAAGGCGGGACTTTTCATACAGGAAGTGATGAAATAGGATATCCTGTTTACAGATCATGTACAGTGGGTGTACTTTCACTTTGCATTCTATGATCCTTCTAGACTGTGTGGCTGTGTAGAGAGTGTTGTCCTGAGATTTTGTGCTGTTTTTGTCCTGTGTGCTATCTATATTGTCAATTTGTGAAATAAATATTGTTGGTGTATACTGTACTACTGTGTTTTGCCTACATTTGTCCATTTATCTTGTGTTTTTCTTGTTTGTGGAAGTCTGTTGTGGGTAGTGTTAGTTTGGGGATAGTTGGGCTCTTTTAGTGTTTAGGTTTACTTTTTTTCTGTCTTTGTACCCCTACTTTCCCCCTTTTCCCCTTTCTATTTCTTTTACCCCTATTCCATTTCACTTCTAAGTATGTCTGGTAGACCACGTCTTGGCAGGATGGGGGAAGAGGAGTTGGGGGGGTTCATCTGGCTTGTGACGCATTTCTTGCCGCTCATGATCCAGGCAGGGTGATACAGGGGTATCTGACAGAGGCACGCAGAATCCGGTGGGGAAAGGTGATGCATCACCTGCAACGTGTGTACGCCAGCCAGAGGAGTGACCACCAGCTGAGGCACCGGTGAGCTGACCTCATCACCAGGGAGCAGGATCTCTTGGACCACCTGGGAATCATAATTGGTGGCACTGTTGGTGAGTACAAATTATGTTAATGTGCACGATTAAATGCTCTGTAGTGACATCAGGGGATTAGTAAAATGTCTGCCAGCTAACTTGCTGACTGTGTGTAATGATGGGGAAATATAAGGGGATCATTGATGCACTATGGCAAGGATCACAATTGCTAGCTGTCAGGTAGCACATGCTCAGCAAACTTACAGGTTACTTTTCCATGAAGGAAATTGGTGCGGCATTTTTGTCAGAACAGCTAACAAAATATGAGCCAATCATGTCTATATAGGGTACTATTGACAGAGAAGTAAAGATGTACCAACATTTAGGCCAACTATGTTGACGCAATTGCTAGACTGACTTTAGAATCACTACATGATGCTGGAAATGAGTGCTGCCTTCACGTCAATTGATAATAGCAAAGTGGCTCAGACATATGTCTCATGTGAGTCTGGTGAGTGTGGAAGGAAAGCATTCACAGAAGTACTATGAATGTGTGGAAATATTGTGTTCCTTGATCTTTTTGGATACATGTCAGTTCTTGATTTGAAAACATTGTGAAAAGGTGTAAGGTGCCCTCAGGTAACATCTTAAGATGTTTGTTGGAATTAGTTGAGCCACAATCAAAATATGGATGGCAGTCCAAGTGTATGCACATGGCCTCACATCTCCATGGTTGGTGCAAATCACCATAGCTGGGCCACATCAATTGACTATACTGTAACAGCAGGATGGCTTACAAAAGTCCCTGCCCCTCCCTCTGTACATTGGGCCTATATGCAATAAATGTGACATGGCCACAAGGCATGTTTGACTGGTAATGCAGTCCTCAAGTAACCAGGCTTTGGATGTCTCTCTTGGATGCACATGATGAGACGATTACACTCCATATTTTTTAGTGCTCACCAATTATGGGGCATGTTTGCAACCACATGATAGTTAGGGCCAATGTATGTGTGCAGATATGTGTGTAACTGTCACAGGAGACTCATGCTATGTACAAGCGGGCCGTGATATATCAGATGCAGTACCATCATGTCTGAATGGCTGCCATTTCCTTATTCAGCCTACACATTGTAAATGTTTATGAAATTGTTGCACTGTGCACAGATTTTGAGCACATTTCTTCCTTCCATACCTTGCAGTTGGACCGGTACCCTACACTGTGGGAGAGGTGGCGACATTTGAGGACCCCGACCACTCCAGTAAGTGTTGATATGTCTGTTATGTGTTGTGTTTGCTGGCTATGGACTCGTGTGAGTTGGACGCATAGCAAGGTGTGATGCGTTGGGCAAGCTTTTCTCTTGTTCCATGAGTGGGAATGCAGTTCTCACATGTTTTGAGTTTGCCAATGCGTATCCAATGGTATCGTGTAGGGATTGTAGGACATCCCTGTAGGTCCCACTGTGAGTACAGGGGTTAGTCATGTGTATGACACTTGTATCACCAAGAGTCGCAATGGAAGTCAGACCCAATTTAGTCAGCCTGTCAGACCCACATTTTCTAAGATTGGTACAGTAAATAGCTTTCCAATAGACATCTGCTTCCCTATTTACCTACGTTATTTTGAAACAGTAGGTAGAACCTCCTAGCAGCATGTACTTCCACATGTAGTGGAACAAGTCTGTGGAACCTGAGTGCAATGGCCTAGTTGTGCATGCAGTTCATGATCATGGGTGTTCTAGCAACACTGTGTCTGATGTAAGTCAGGCCTCACTGGAAGTATATGTTGTGTACCAAGTTCTGCATTTCCTGACATGCCTGACCCTATGAGTGCTCTAGGGTTTGCTGACTCCTAATTGACCTTACCTGTGGTGTGTCTGTAGATGCAAACATGTGTGGAGTTTCCTATACACTCCTCGGTGTACATATTGTTGGCAAATTATAGTTGTGTATCCACTGCCCCCCCTCAAACACGGCCATGGGTTTGTGAATGGGGTACCTAGTACTGATGCTACGAGTATGTTACACATACATGTGAATAAGTGACGGCTTGGTTGCATACTAGTATACACACTCAGGTTTGGCACTTGGTACTATACTGGTAAGTCCAGTTACAACTTGAGGACCATGTGGCTTTAGTTTTGCTTTCCGTACACTGACATTTGTAGCCCTTGTCTTGGCGGAGGCTATGCAGCATGATTCTTAGAGGATAAATGGCAGAACACAGATTTCAAGTCAAAGCCAGTTATTACCCATCTTGTAGGTTATGGATGTGCTTTGTGTGATGTGACCTTTGTAGTCTGGCCTGCCATATACTTCCTCAGAGACATTCAATGCTCTGTATTGTGATATGAGCTATTACAAGTACAGTAGATGTAATGTCTGATTAACTTGCTGTGCCATTTCACACAATGCAGTCACTAATGTAGAATATATGCATTTGTCTTCACAGCTGCTAACATGACTCCAGACCAGGTCCGTGAGTTTCACCGCCAGGCCATGCGATATCAGCACATCCTGCTGGTGGAGTCGGGGTTCCGGAGGATGGCCCAGCGATCTTGCCATGAACGGGCCTCCGGGGCATGGAGAGCCTTCCCACAGGGTGGGCCTACTTTGCCCACCACAGCCACCAACAGCACAACCACCAATATGAGCCAGGTGGCCCCACCCACAGCTGCCACTGTTGGTCCAACATCTGCAGGACTTCATGGCCCCAGCATTGCCACTGGTGCAGGACAGCCCACACAGACCTCCTCCACCGGTACCCAGACTGCCACTGCTCCAGCTGTTGACCCTGCAGCCTTCAATAGACTTGAACATAAGATGGACAAAGTGCTGCGCAAGGTGAGCCACCTGAGCCGGGACGGGCAGCACATTAAACGGTGGGTCAAGGATATAAAGAGGACCCACCGGAGGGCCAACCTCTAGACTGTTGATTTGATGGACATGATACCCTCCCCTCCCTCCTCTTTCCTTGTTCTTATAGTTAGTGGGCTTCAGGGGCTTAGTGTTAGGTTAGTATAGGCTGTTAGTTTAGTTAGTGTTAGTGGGTGGGGGGTCCTGCTTGTTTCTTTTTTACTTATTACATGTGTGGGTGGGTGGGTGGTGGGCTATGTTGGGGTGCTTGTGTGTAAAAAGAAAATATATATATATATACATATAAAAATAAAAAATACCAAAAAAATATATATTTGTTTAGGATAGTATATTATGTATTTAGGTTAGTATGTGTTGTCCTCCATGTGTCCCGTCTCATAAGGGGGGTGGGGGTTAGATGTTTAGAACGTTTCGTTACATGTGATAATTAAGTGTACCTTAGGTTAGTTAGGGACAGTTGTGGGTAATGAGTAGTCAGGGTAGATTAGGGTAGGTAAGATTTTTCCCTCAGTTTCCTCATCTGTGATTAGCATTTAATAAATATTTGGTTACCCCTTAATTGTATGTGTTGAATGGTACTTGATCGTGGGTTTGGATTCAGTGTACATCAATTTTGTACTATAACATCTGTGTCCTATGCTGCAAACAAATCCCAACTGAGCTATACGATTCGCAGCTAGCCCAGAGCTACCTTGCAAAGTGTCGACCCTTCGTTGCAACCACCAAACTCAGTTAATATGGATCCCAATGTGTTTCTGTTGATAAGTGTGTTTTCAAAGTCACTAACAGTGCTTCCAGACTTGATATTGGGTGAAACAGTTTTAGGTCTGACTACAGTGTGATGATCATGCACACCCTTATAAGATGAGTTCTCATTGGCAATGTTGTATTCTTGTCTTCATGACCCTCATACATCATTTGTGACACAGTTCGGCATGATTACCTATTTGTATGTTAACTCAGACACCTTCATTTGTGCAGTTTCTTTAGTGTTTACTTAGATTAGTGTGGCATGTTTATTGTGTTATTTTTGCATGTTTACAAAATTTTGCGGCCACTATTTGATGACTTAGTTATCCCCTGAGGAAGCATTCTTCTGTCCAACACAGCATGGTGGTGTATGGTTTCTCACTTCATCCGATTTGTCCCTCAGGAATAGCAGAGTATGATGCAATCATGGGCACTGTGCAGAATTCTCTGACTACATAGTATTAGGACAGTTGTGTTGACAAGCTACTTAATTTGACAGTAGGCACATTTCAGTTATCTACTTCACAGTTGATATGTCACATTACCCAGAGACAGATTTGTTGTGTAAGTGCTATTTATTGAAACGTGCTGTAGTGCTATCTGTACATTGTCCATGATTGTGAGTCCATTATAGTGACATCTTAAATTGGGATCCAACACAAGGGGTTACAGAAATGCTTTTGACATGCTGGGGTTGATGTTTCAGACAGTGCAGAGGGACAGGATTTGGCAATGAGTAGGAGAGAGACAATCACTGGGCTGGGTGACAAGATATACAGTGGTTTGCAGAACGGTGCTCGAGTAAACTTGTTGCAAGACTGGCAAGTTACAATGCGCAGGACCTTGGTAAATGTGGGCCATGTGGCAGGGACTAGTGCTTCCGGGTCATTTTCCTTGTGAATGTGATCTGTTCCATGTCTTCTTCTTCTGATGTGTGTGTTGCCTCCTCTGTTGTTGGTGGTTGTGAAGGGGCAACACACACCTCAGTGTTAGAAGACGTGGAGTCAGACATCCCGGTCGCTGTTCCCTGTGAAGATCTTAAGGGCAGTACTGCAGCAAGGAGGGTCTGCTTGTTCTTGAGAATAGCAGCCACATCACGATGGTAGGCAGCCAGGTCGGCCCTGAGGGAGTCATGATTGCATTCGTGCATGCAGTGGAAGGTTTGGGGTGCGAGGTGTTGTGGCAACTCCCTTACTGCAGTGGTGAATTCCTTGACAGTTTCTTGTAGTCCTTGCAGTATGGATGTTAGGGCTTGCATAGCTGCTGCCTGATCTGCAGATGACATCATGCACGAACGCATCCCCTCAAGGCTGGCTGCCATAGTTTGCATCCCCACCCGCACCTCCTTGGCCAGCTCCCGCTGTATTCCAACTACAGTTCTCTCAAAGCTGGTGTCAGTGTCGTCTGAGTCCTCAGCTGTATTGGAGCTGGCAGGTCTTACAATTGGGGTGGTGGGTGGATCCTCTGCGATGGCTGCTTGTTCTGTGCTCCTCCTTGTGACTGAAGGTGGGGTCTGGAGGGTGTCAAGGACCTTTTGGATAGTCTCCTGGGGAATGTTTATCGGCTCGTCATCCATGTCATCAGGGAACTCTGAGACAGGCATATCGGCAGGAGATCCATCTTCCTCTGCAATGAAACAGGGTACAATTAGTGTTTCTGTGTTGTGGCAATTTTGATGTGACGTGCCTGCCTTTTGATTAATTCACTTTGTGATCTTGTTTTGTGTTAATTTCTCCAGTCCTTCAGATGGGCATTCTTCCAGGCCTATGGCCCACCTGTGTGTCACATGTATGTTATTGAGGTATCAGACTTGTCAGCCTCATTGCCTCTAGGTGTTGGTTTATGCCAAATAGAGAATTACCACCTTCTTTTCCTACTCGACCCTCCGTGTACATCCATTCTCATGGTGAGACCTTTCACTGGCTGTGGGTGTTCTGATGGCCCTGGCAGCACACTTAACAATCTGGACCTGCCCCAATCTCTGATCCTTCACATCCACTTAAATGTAATTGACATGTGGCATATCCTATGAATGGCAATGATATGATGTGATATGGATGTTGACATTGGTAATGTGTCCTGCTGATGTTGGGGAATGTGTGTTACATTGGATTACCCTGATAATCGTATCAGTGTCCTATTTCCTCTTCTGACTGTGCAGGTGTATTTCAGTGACCAGTTACATGTGTCCCCCCTCAATGCTGTTGTCTGAGCAGTATGACATTTGGGATGTTGCATTGTTACCCAGGCACAGGATGGACCCTGACATATGCAGCATGGGTGTGTCCTTAGTGCTGTGTAGCTCCTATTGTTGTTTACATTGGCTGATGTTTGCGACAACTATGGGCATTGACATTTGAGAGTACTGGGGCCTTTGTCTTGTTTCTGGGGATTGTTGCAGTTGTGATCCTCACCCCCTAATTTAGGTGTGTATGATCCATGGGGAGGTTACTGCCATTGGCTACTTGAGCTGCACACAGAGTAGAGGTGGTAGTGGCAACTGTTGTCGCAGTTACATTCCAGTTGTCGATATGGCTAGAGGTTGTTAATAGGGCCCTAGTTAATGTAGGGGGTATGTCGGCTGACGTGTGCCGGGATGTCAGTTTGACGTAGTGGCCTTCCCTCCTTGCATGGCTTTCCCTTTGCTCCATCGTTGGCATGACAGCATGCCCCCATGGGACTGTTGTTGGTGTTGTGAAATGGTGTGCACCAGGTCTTCTCAGAACGGGCCATGCCCCCCTGCCATGCACCTTTACCCATGCCACTCCATGTATTAGATGACTTCCATGCATTTAGTGGTCGGTATTACCCCCCCCGGTTGTAGATGACATTATTGCATTTTAATTCCCCATGCGACTTACCCTGCATGTGCGTTGTCTCCTGGTAGTCTGCGCTATCCTGTCCTTGAATCCCTGTGACGATCTCCTCAGGGATGACGGCTGCGACCATCTCCTCCATTTGGTCCAGGGCCTCCTGGTGTGCTGGACTCTCCCCTCCAGTCTGCAGTGCTGCCTTTCTGTTCCTGGCCATCTTTTCCTTGGTCCTGCGCTTGCAGTCATGCCAGCGTTTCTTGCACACGATGACTGTTCTGCGTACTTCAGCCACACTGTTGATCTTGTCGACAATTTGTTGCCATATAGCCTCTTTCCTACTGATTGGCAACTTTGATGTGACAAACATTTGGTGCTGGTGTTCTGTCACCTCTTTAACCAGAATTTCCTGCTCCTCTGCACTAAAGCAACACTTTCTTTTCTTCTTAAAAGTGTCCTGGTTCTTGTGTGGGACATCCTGGCTGGTTCCTGGTCTGCTGTCATCTTTCTGGGGTCTGTAGTTGCATCTGGGATCCATTTAGGCTCTCCTCTGGTGAAATGGCTGTGTTCGCTGTTTTTTTTACGCTATTGCGTAAAAAAAGGCGCAAATCCAGTTTGCGGTGTCGTAAATCGACCCACAGTCATTTCCGCTGCGTTAACGTCGTTTTCCTTTACGACTTGACGCCACGGTGTGGGTAAAAAAAAATGACTCCCTCCTGTTGTTTGCGCCGCAGTGCGTCAAAGTATAAATATGACGCCCGCACGGCGCACCAAAATGGTATTAGCCGGCTGTAATATTTTTGACGCAAAACTGCGCCGGCGCAGTTTTGCGTCAAAAAGTATAAATATGGGCCTTAATTATTTATTTCTTCTAAGATGGCTGCCTTGTTTAGAGCTAGGCCACTTGTTATGGGTTACATTATCAGTGTCACCGCGCTAAGGCGTCAAGATCTAGCACCAAAGACAAACAAACAGTAGGCCTTCACAATTAGGGATTTTCCCTCTCCATACTTTCAAGGGATAATTGCCGTCCCAAGCATGTCTGTTATCTATTCTTTGGGAACACACCTACGTCAGGCGTCCTTGAAGATCTGTATAAACATATCGCACTTTAGCCAGATAATCAGAGGGATTCCGACCAGAGGGCATTGCCACCATCACTGATATCAATGTTTCAAGTCATCTTGACGCTGACCCAGTCTTTGTGTCCCTACGGAGTCTGAGATAGAGACCTCATTCCAAGGTAATGAGGGTTGGGGGCTCCTTTCATGGACATGGCATTGGCAGATTAGGTTTAACAAACCCAGCTCTCCTTTAGGTAGGAGGTTAAGTCTTACGCACTAGGGTATTAGGGCATATTACATTCCGTATGTCTTCTTCATGCATTGCAAGATGGTGGGGGTCTTTGTAATGATGACTCTCGTCTTCACAATTCAGTTGCTTGCATTATTCATTATCCTAATCATTGCAGCCCATGCAACTTATCACAAATTGCAGTTATGTTGAATAAAAACTATTGAAACTTTACTGCATCTTTTTCATTGCCTGCATTTGTATGAGACATGATACATCTGTGAGAAAGGGGTAATTTCCGTTTATCCACGACACTTCCTGAGATGTCTTACTTTCGAGTCCATGCATAAAGGCTGCCACAAATCACCTTTTATTATTGTGTTTCTGGTGAGGTGCTGCTAGTGAGCCGGTAAGGTTGGGACAACAGTTGCGACTTGTTGTAGGAGAGACGTAGTCATCTACAAACAAAAGTACTGTCATCCTTTAACCAACAGTCTTGCCTAGAGCAAGAGTCCATACTACGACACCCTCACCAACACACATCACACAACACCCATGGCACCACAGAGGCACCCCCGTTTCACTGAGGAGGAGTTAAGGGTCATGGTGGAGGAAATTCTCAGGGTAGAGCCACAGCTCTTTGGAGCACAGGTTCAGCAAATATTCATTGCAAGGAAGATGGAGCTACAGCGGAGAATCATGGACAGGGTCAATGTCGTGGGACAGCACCCAAGAACAAGGGATGACATCAGGAACTGCTGGAACAATCTACGGGAGAAGGTATGTTCCATAGCAGCAAGGCACCAGCTCACCATACAAGTGAATAGTGGTAGACCCCCATCTCCTCCCCCATAGCTCACAGCATGGGAGGAGCAGGTACTGGCAATACTGCATCCTGAAGGACTCGCTGTAGTAGCCAGAAAACTCACACTGGCAATTCAACATTTACTAATCATCACCCCCCATACCTGCATGCCATCACACACCCTCACCCTCACTCCCATCACTCCACACCATCCCACACACTGCACATACACATATGACTAACCACAATGTCAAGCCCTGCATGTAATACCAATGCATGGACACCCCTTCCAGACTGTATGGACATCCATCACCAAAGCATGTACAGCATAGGGAAACTAACAATCCCACAATACATCACCGTGCTCAAGCAAAAGATGGCAGGGTAACACCAATCATAGAGGGGAAGCGAGGGAAGTACAAATGTCATACACTTGAAGCATAATACATCATTTACATCCTCACAGGTACCCCAGCCAATGTCAATAGAGAGGAGGTGCCACCACTGTCCAGTCCCCCAACAGAAGAGGCCCCCAGTGATGACCGTAACTCTGGACTTCAGCATCTGGAGGACCTACCTGGCCCATCAGGGACCACTAGACAGTCGGTCACCCAAGCCCACTCACAGACCACCACAGAGCCTCCTCTATCAGAAACCAACACAACACCACCCACCCAGCGTACTCACACCTCTGTCCCCAGGACGCGTCAATCAGCAGTGTGCCCACCTGGACAAGGACTCTAGTCCACAACTCGTCCACAAGACAATCAGGGACCTAGGGTCAGTGGCAGTGGGCACACAGTTCAGGGGAAAGAGGCACAGGCCAACAGAGACACTGGGAACACTGCTGTGCTCCAGGGGGAGGACAGGAACAGGGAACCGACTCTCCAGGAGGCAGTTTCTGAGATCCTGGGAGCCTACCAACATTCCCAGGACACAATGGGCCAGATCCATGACAATGTGCAGGAGAACAGGCGGCTGCAGGAGGGACAGTATCAGGGGATCAGTAAGGACTTGCAGGCCATTAACAATACCCTGATCTCCATAGCAGACATGGCCAACATCATGAGGGAAGCAACAGCACACCAGCGGGCCCCTACCACCAGCCAGTCAACTGAACAGCCCTCCATTTCCGCTAGTGGCCAGAGGCCCCGCCACAGGACCCACAGGCCACCAGCACCCCTCCCCATGCAGAAGGTGAACCACCCCTCAAATGTTCCCTGCAAGCCAGACAGAAGCCAGAGACACTTGCCAAGACTACCGCCAGGAAATGAGACTCTCCTGATTGTCCCCCTTGTGTCCCACTCAGTCACCTTGTCCACCTTGAACTGTCATTGCTCCCCTTCCTATGTCTCCCTTGGACACTGGACCTGTGCTACAAGCAGACTGGAACAATACCCTAGACTTTCCTGCATCATCACCCCATTCCATTCACTTTAACCTCAATATCTTAGTACTACAATAAACACCCTTGGACAAACTTCGACTGCTAGTATTTCATGGAGTGCAAATTTTAATGCATTGAAACAGCTACATCCATTGCAAATTAACTGTACATAGTGAGAGCATAGAATGAATGACCTGTTGCTAGCTGTTGTGATCACATCAGGATACTGTTGTCAAATCACCAAGATCTGTAAAATGATAATCCATAGGTGACAGTAAGTAGAGGAAACAGGTGGGTAATGCCAGAATGCCAATGCCACACAGAATACAACAATAGTCATAGAAATGTGAAGTTTCACTGCCTCACCTGTGTGTCAATGGAAGTACTAATGAATGACTAATGTTCTGTTGTCCACATCTGCATCCTCTGCCTCCTCATCCTCACTGTCCTCAGGGTCCACTGCTGCCATAGGGGCATCTCCAGTGTCCTCCTCCTGCAGAAAGTGTACATGGGATCTGAGGGCCAGGTTGTGCAACATGCAGTATGCCACTACTATCTGGCAGACCTTCTTGGGTGAGTAGCAGAGGGATCCACCTGTTACATGGAGGCAACTGAACCTGGCCTTCAGGAGGCCAAAGGTTCCCTCAATTATCCTTCTGGTACGCCCATGTGCCTCATTATAATGTTCTTCAGCCCTTGTCCTGGCATTCCTCACAGGGGTCAGAAGCCACAATAGGTTTGGGTAACCAGAGTCACTTGCAAATATTGAGGGACAACATTTAGCCACACACTATCCTATTTGGCCAATGGCATAGGCATACACCAACATACACTGGGTGGGGACCAAGGATCACCTAAAAGCCACACCCTGTGCCTCTGTAGTTGGGCCTTCACATTTGGGATGCTGCAATTCCTCAGGACAAAGGCATCATGCACCGACCAAGGATATTGAGCATGGACATGGGAGATGTACTGGTCCGCCAGGCACACCATCTGCACATTAATGGAGTGGAAACTCTTACGATTCCTGTACACCTGTTCATTCTGCCGGGGGTGTATAAACTCAATATGTGTACCGTCAATCGTCCCAATTATATTGGGGGTATATCCCATTGCATAAAAAACGGCCTTCACAGTGGCCAAATCTTCCACCTGTTGCCAGCACGATTGAGAACATTGGCTGTGACATTCCTGCTGCCAAGCCCATTGTCACTTGGAAAGAACCAGTTGCCAGGAAATGGCGCACAAATAGAACCTGCACAAGAGGGGGGGATCCCAGTGGGATGATAGATAGCTGATATCAAGTAAGGCTCTGACTAGGCACACAGCTCTGTTATTGCGGTCCTGTCCATTCTATAGGTGAGTCTTATGTGCCTGTCCTCCAGTGTAGCTAAGTCCATCAGGGGTCTGTACACGGAGATATGTCTCCATCTCCTATTCATCTGCAGCAGTAGGTGTCCAAGGGACACAAAAGTGAGTAGGCTGTCACAATTTAAACAACTATACCACAACAGCAGTCCACATCATGCAATCATGTTTTGGGACAGTGGCATTTAAAAGTATGTGCCTATTTATCCTGTGATGCAGCAATTATCGCTAGGCCGGTTCCCCCCCTGAAATGGCGATTGCCTGTCCTGTGTGTAGGGACCAGTGAAAGTGAGGTAATTGCTCCGACGTTGTGTGCCGTGGCAGTAGGCGATCGTGAACCACTGTGCACTTCCTCATTGGATAATATTGGGCCCTATGGGGTACAGTGGCCAATTGGGATGTACGCCGGCGGAGATGGTATACACCGCCACGGGCGTGACTGCCATTTTCTATGTCAATCATCACTTGTTTTCTGACCTTTCACAGGAGAAAACCTACACTGCATGTGCTGCTGTGACCTGTGTCTGGAACCTACCATAGCCCGTGTGACATGATAAAGGGCCCCAGCCTTCACTTCTGGGGAGTTGGAGCAACTGGTGGATGGGGTCCTACTCCAGTACGGACTGCTGTATGGGCCTCCAGCCCAACCGCTAAGTACACTGTGGTCATGATGCATGTGGCATGAATGCATGGAGATATGTGTGAAGGCTTTTGGTAAGGGTGGGTGGGGGGATTTTCTCTTGGTGGTGTGCATGTTGAGAGCTGGCCTATGTGTGTTGCAATGGTGATGGGATCAGGTATGGTGGGCCATGTGTGTGACAGCCTCAACTGTATTACCTCTGCAGGTCAGCGCCCATCAAAAGAAGGGACTATGACGTGCCACCGCCAAGGACGTGTGGACCTTGGGGGTCTATGGCGGGTGGAGCACCCACTGTCGCAAATGGTGGGAGGACCTCAGATGCTGGGCACGGAAGACCGCAGAGGCCCAGCTGGGGATGGCCTTCCAACGAAGAAGGGGTGCCCGTCGGACCCTAACCACCCTGATTGCCTGCATACTGGTGATGCCCTACCTGAGCTGGATGGGCACTTTAGGGCATCACAGCAGCCCTAAGGGGGTGGGTACAGTGGATATAATTACAACTTATGGCTGGTAGGGTGGTATCCGTACCAGCACCGCCCTCCCAGTAGGCCCTCAGCAAGTTGCCGGTGCCCGCTCACCCAGGAGGGTGGGCATCTCCTTCGCCCCAGGCAACTCAGGCCCTGTCTCAGTGAGCCCTGCTGCCCTGAGTGAGGAGGTTATTGACCTCCTGAGATCCATCCCTGTAGGGCAGTCAACCATTGTGAATGCCATCCTGGGGCTGGCCTCCCAAATGCTACAATGCAATGCAGTCCTGGAGGGCATTCACAGTGGATTGGCTGCCCAACAGAGATCGATTCACGTTCTGGCCTCCTCTCTGATGGCAGCCATTGTCCCTGTTTCAACCGTCCCCCTCCAACTCCCACTTCCCAGTCCCATTCTCCTCAACCCCAACCCATCCCAAGCACACAAACAGACGAGCATGCACACAAGGCAACACACAAGAGTGGCACAGGCAAACACATGCACCACACCTCATCCCAGTGCCACTCACACATCCACATACCATTGCAGAAACAACAACATCCACAGCCTCCACTGTCTCCCCCTCCTCCTCCACCACCACCTCCTTCCCAGTTACATCCACACTCTCACCTGCATGCACTACATCAACATCCACTACCAGCATCACCACACCTAGCAGATCACACACCTCACTGGCAGACACCTCCACAACAGCCATACATGTGTCCCCTGTGTCCTCTCCCACCGTGCCTGTCCCTCGCTCCTAAAGGGCACAAACGCAAGCACTCAGACACCCACAGCCATCAACCTCACATCAGCATACAGCCCATGCACCTCCACCCAAATCCAGCAGACATACACATCCAACAACCGCTCCCTCATCCTCCACTCCCATTACTCCTCCCTCCTCCCACCCCAAAGTCCCTAAAAAGCTTTTTCTTTACCAAATTGACCTCTTCCCTGCCCATCCCAACACGTCCTGCATGTATGGGCAGGGAAACAAGGACACTGCCCAGCACCTCAGCCAAACAGTCCACTGGGACAGTGATTGCACCACCTATCTGTGGCGGTAAGGATACAAGACCTACGACAGTGAAGGGGAAGGAGCCAGCACCACCAGGGATGAAAGGGAAGAGCCCTGCACCAACTGTGAGGAAGGGAAAGGTGCCTACACCAGCTGTGAGGAAGGGGAAGGAGTCTACACCAGCTGTGAGGAAGGGGAAGGAGCCTACACCAGCTTTGAGGAAGGGGAAGGAGCCTACACCAGCTGTGAGGAAGGGGAATGATCCTGCACCACCAGACAGAGTGGGGGAGAGCCCATACACCCCTGCCAGGAAGGGTAAGGGATCTTTGACCCATGAACAGGAGGAGATGAGGCACTCTATCCCAGTGGAAGCTGTCAGGCTAACACTGCCACCACCACCAGCTGTCACAGGGACCCCACCGCCAGCTGTGGATGAGCAGCCATCAAAGTGTGCAGGGGCTGCGGAGGAGCCTCCTTCAACCACCATCACCATGCAGCCATCACCACTGGTGAATGCCATGTAGTCCACCCTCCCGGGGCTACTGTGTGGGCTGCCCCCTCCGGAACCAGTGGGCAAGTCACCTACTCGAGAGACTGTGGCCTTGCACTCCCCCAGACAAAGCAATGGCATGTTGCCCCCTCCAGAACCAGTGGGCAAGTCACCCACTCGAGAGAGTGTGGCATTGCACTCCCCAGGACAAAGCAATGGGCATGTTGCCCCCTCCATGACCAGGGGGCAAGTCACCCACTCGAGAGACTGTGGCCTTGCACTCCCCAGGACAAAGCAGTGGGCATGTTGCCCCCTCCAGTTTCAGTGGGCTTGTTCCTGCATCCGGCTGAGGTATCCCCCCAAGATGCCTGCCTATTTGCAAACTGATGCCCCTGCAGTGTTCCATCTGGATGTGCTCAGGATTCAAATTAGGCCTTAGACTGTACCCTGTGGCCATGTGGGCCCTTTGAACTTTGGACTGGGCAGTGTCCTTTTGTGTACATGTGTACATATCTGTTTCATTGCCATTACGAATTATTAATTTTAATGTTATCTGATTACAATTATTTTAGTCAATTCCTGTTGTCCTTGCATTATTCTGCCGATTTTTGGGGACAACAGCTGGTTGTTTGTAGGGTGTGTGTGGGTCGGGTGTGTGTTGTGTGTGTGTGTGTCACTCTTGTTTTCCTCCCACCCTCCCTTGTTTGCTAGGCGGCTGTACTCACCATCGTCATTGGCGTTGGTGTTCCAGGTGTAGCATAACGTAGAAGATCATTGGGAAAACTTTCAGTTTGGGTTCCATGGTGGTGTGGTTCTTCCCTGTGTCTCCAATGGTGAGTCCTTTAACTTCTGAGCTCTGTTTCTGCCAGGCTTTTGTTGGCATTGGTACCACCCTGGAAAAGGTGGCTGTTTGCAGGGTCAAAATATGGTGGGCGGTACTTTGTCTTCCACTTGGCTGTTAGCGGCTACCGCCGTGGTGGCTGTTGTTTCTGCACTGGCGGTTGATGTGGTACATTGGCTGTCTATGAGAGATATCACTGCCATGGTCATAATTTGGCAGTACTTACTGCCAGCCTGTTGGCGGTATTACTGCCACTTTATCACCCACCACCAGGGTCGTAATGAGGGCCTATGTGTCAAACTGGTAGTCCGGTTTCATTGCAAATTAATTTATGGACTCGCTGTGTGAGCTCAAAACATGTAACAGTTAATTTCAAACAAATCTTTGACGCTGATTTGCATCAATTTTAAGCAGCTGGAAAATGTTAGTAAATATACCACTAGGGCAAATATTTACTAAACTGTTTTGCCGTATTGGCATCACAAAAGTGAGAGAAATCAATGGAAAATCTTTTTTTCCCAATTTACTTTCCAGTGCAAAAACTGGTTTTGCCTTGGACAATCACTTGAAAATAATACTAAGCATTGCATAGTGCTGCTTTAAATTACTTAGGGGTTTTTCCATGGCTGGTGCATGGGTGTTCCCAAGCAACAAATCAATGTTTTTAATGCAAAATTCTATGTACTAAAAAAAGTAGACAGGTTTTTGTGTCAAACAATAACACCTGTGCTGCCATAGAAAAATACTTTTATTTCTGCTTTCTGTTCTGACTTTGCATGTGTGCTGCACTGTAAAACACTGTTACACATAGTAGTAAAAGCTTTAAGGTTAGTACAAGCAGCCTCATTGTGTGCTGCCACTGGCAGCAGGGAGAGGGAAAAAGGGAAGAGATTGTCACTCTCCTGCTCTTTCCTCTGCATGCTGCGCTGAATGACAATTTGGTGAATATATCTTTTACAAAAACAAAAATAGGCTTCACCACTAGTTATGAGTAATCAGACTTCATACCATATATAAAGATCAGTTAAACATTTGCCAAATATTCAGTAACATCTAGAGTGAGCATGAAAAACAACTTTGGCAAATCACTCGAAGAATGAGGCCATGTAGTGTATGTTGTCCCTCAGATAAAACACTAAGGACCAGATTTATAAAAGTGTCAGGCAATGCAGTGCAGCACCCAAAAATGCTGCACTGTTTTGTGTGATACAGAGAGAGCAGGTGAACATCCTATCTACAGAGATATGGGTCTCTCCTCCTCACTACCTAGTGCCGTTGCGGAATTTTGCTGCCAAACATCATGCACACACCTTTGTGCCATAGTGCAAGGGTGTGTGCGTAGGTCTAGCCAGGATTTTGTACTGGAATGGTTTCCTTCCTTCCAGTACACAATACTATGCCTAGATCAATTTAAAAACATCTCCTACTTTGTATGTGTGCTGTATGATGCAGCACACATGCAGTCAGAAAAAAAAAGAAACATTTCTCATTTTAAAGCCTGCTTTCAATTGGCATTAATTTTTAAAACAAAACTCTATCAACTATTGTTAGTAAATAGGGTTTATCGTGAAAGAGCGTGGGTGGTTGCATGGGAACACTCATGTACCACCCATGTAATGCCCCCTAGCGCTAAGTAATACAAAACACAGTGTTGTGCTGTTTTGAGGTACTTTTAGGCAAATTTCCATTTTGTGCTGGAAAGCAAATATAAAAAAAACACATTTTATGCTGGTTTGCGTTACTTTAATGTTGCAAGCTCAGAGCAAAATATTTGTACATCTACCTCTAAGTTACCCAGATGGAGAGAGAGATAGTGATCCCCAAGGGAGGGTTGTATGGCTAATTTTTAGATAGAAGTACAATATTATGTATTCAAATAAAATATGCATAAAATAAGAGGAAATACACTTGTCTGGGTTTGTTCGTTAATACACAGTTACAGATTTTAGTGATTATGACTGTTATGATAATTTTAACATTTTACAGGCAAAACATGTTTCTTTATGTAAAATGGAGCATATTTATGAGAGGAATTGCGTTGCTTGAACACCAGCAGTGTTGTGCATGTGCAACACAAGCCCAACTGCAATTTATCTAGCCAATCAAGGTCACCTTGCATGACCCTGAGTGGCTTGATAAATACAAAGTAATGCAACTCAGCACAAATCGCTGCATTCCCAGGTATACCAAAGTTAGCAGACCTGGAAATGTGCCAAAATGCTGTGCCTTCGCAAGTGAGGCATAGCAATAAAAAATATTTGTATTTCTCCATGTATCTTCCTCTTTCTGTGTGTGCTGCATTCTGCAGCACAGAGTGAAAGAGGAAAATGCCTCAAGGAATTGTATTTGTGCAGGGCGGTGTCCCTTCCTCTACAAAAACAATCTCCCTTACAATTCAAGCATCCCTGCACCATGGTTCAAGGGTGCCTGCAATGGCGCTAAGCAGCCAAAACAAGACCATTGCAGAGACAAAGGCAGGAACATGCCATATTCTTTTAATTATGGTGCATTCCTGCCATTTCCCTGTCACGCAGCACAGCAAGGTGACTTTCTGCACCTCATGACTTTCCCATAGATATGCCCCTCACTGACTTAGCGTGGCTCTTCAATAGGAAATAAGTCCAAAAGCTCTAATAAAAACATATTCAACATCTTTCATTGATTGTAAATCCATTGAGTTCAGGTTCTGTTTTGTTACAGCGGAAGACATTTTCCACGCCTTCCACAAAAACAAGGACACACTGTTGTTTCCAGACACAACATATCTTATTCACCGGCTTCACTCAATACTTGTTAAGTAATGATTTAGCCATAGTTCTGTTCATTGGTTAGCAATGAGAATAAAGCAGTTCAAATTGTAAAGCATTTTGTGCGTATACCTTGTAACCTTCACAAAGGCCTTGGTTTTTAATAGAGAGACTGCTCAATTCCTGCAGGGTATGTGGTAGAAAGTGGATTATTGGTAAGGGCAGGTAAGTACCCACACTTAGCAATAGGCCACTAACCCTCCACTAGGTTCAGATAGGTCTCAATAAATTAGCCCCAGCTAAACCCTTGGTAGCTTGGCAAAGGGCAACAATGCTTAACGTAGTAGACAAAGGGCCTCATTACAACCCTGGCGGTCGGTTTAAAGCGGTAGTAACACTGCCAACAGGCCGGCGGTAAAAAAAATGGAATCATGACCACAGCAAAACTGCCAACACAGACAGCCACTTTAACACTCCGACCGCCACGGCGGTAGCAACAAACACCGCGGCGGTAACCGCCAACAGCCAGGCAGATGACAATGTACCACCCACAGAATTACAACCCCCCCATCCACCACCTTTTCCGTGGCAGTACCAATGCTATCAAAAGCACGGCGGGAACAGTACTTTGAAGGGAAACCACTCATCTCGCGTCACAAAAGGAAAAACCAGGATGCCATGGAGCCCGAGCTGCAGGTCTTCCCCATGCTGGTATATCTGCTCATATACCAGGAGCACCAACATCGGCGACGACGACCACGGTGAGTACTGCACCTAGCAACCAAGGGAGGGGGGGGAAGAGAGTGACACACACATGCCACACGCAACACCCCCACCCCCAAAACCATACACACAAACAAATGCAACAGCATTACATATACTCCCCGTAACCCTCAGGAATAATGCAAGGACAAAGGGAATGGAGTCAAATGAGTGTAATATTAGAAATACTTAGAAATACGTACATAAATAAATGAACAGTATGTACAATATATACAATATATACAAAATGAGGGACAATGTCCACACAAAAATAGTCCTGGCCCACTGGGCCATAACACATAGGCCAAGCCCACACTTGACTCCTGCTTCAAAACGGAGAGAACACTGCAAGGGAATCAGTTCAAAAACAAACAGGCACCTCAGGGGGGAGGGGGGCACCTCAGCTGGAAGATGGTACTACGCCACTGCTCCAGCAGGGGGCTCCATGCCCACTGCTTGGTCCTGGGGAGTGCAAAGCCACAGTCTCTCAAGTGGGTGCTTTGCACATTGCTTGGTCCTGGGGAGTGCAAAGACACAGTCTCTCAAGTGGGTGCTTTGCCCACTGCTTGGTTCTGGGGAGTACAATGCCACAGTCTCTCAAGTGGGAGGCTTCTCCACTGATTCTGGAGGGGGCCTTGTGCCAAGTGTGCTTCATTCTACCAAGGATAGGGTGAGTGGATGCCTTCTTCCACTGGTTCTGGAGGGGGCTTTATGCCCAGTGTGCTTCATCATGCCAAGGATAAGGTGAGTGGATGCCTTCTTCCACTGGTCCTGGAGGGGGCATTGTGCCCAGTGTGCTTCATCCAGCCGAGGATAGGGTGAGTGGATGCCTTCTTCCACAGGTTCTGGAGGGGGCTTTGTGTCCAGCGATGCAGCACTTGGGGGGTGCCAGGTCACAGTCCCTCACCTGGGTGTCAGAGCCACAATGGTGGGAGCGCTGCCAGTGGTGGGGGGAGGGTCCAGCCCTTCCCCTGCAGCCTCGGACGGCTGCCCACTGGGGCTGCTGCTGGTGGCAGTGGTGCTACTTTCACCAGTGCAGGTGGCGGTGCTTGCGGCGGTGCAGTTGCCGGTGCTGCCAGAGGGAGGGGAAGGCTCCAGCCCTTCCCCTGCAGCCTTGGATGGCTGCCCACTGGGGTTGCATCTGACAGTAGTCGTGCTTGCGGTGGTGCAGGTGGGTGTACGGGTGGTGGTGCTTGCAGCAGTGCCGGTGGCGGTGCTGGCCGCGGAGCAGGTGGTGGTGCTGGCCACGAAGTAGGTGGCAGTGCTGGCTGCGGTGTAGGTGGCCATGCTGGCGGTTGTGCTGGTAGCCGCCAGGCCTTCACCTGCAGGCTCGGACGGCTGAAGTGCCTTGGCTGGTGTTCTGTGGCCCTTCCTACCCTTGGCAGATGGTGGTGCCTCCTGGGGTCTGCCAGCTGGAGTCTTTGATGTGGCCTTGCTGGGTGGTTGTAGCTCCTTCTCCTTGCTGGATGCTGTCCCCTTCTTGACCTTGCCAGGTGGCGGAATCTTCTTGGCCTTGCCAGGGGTTGGTAGCACACTGGCTGGGCTGACTGGTGCCCCCTTAGAGCCTCTGACAGCTGCAGAAACCACAGTGACGTGAACTTGGTGGCTGAGGTGCTGGTCTGGGTTCTGGCCACCCTGGCCAGAGGTGAAGGATGGGGGATAGGGGTAGGGAAGAGGTCAATGTTGACAAGGAAAAGCCTATTAGGGACATTGGGCTCGGGAGGAGGGTGAAGGTTTGGGAGTGGAGGAAGAGGGAGTGGTTGTAGGAGGTGTCAGTCTGCTGTGTTTGGGTGCAGGTGCATGAGCTGGATGCTTTTGTGAGGTGGATGGCTGTTGGGTGGGTGTGTGCTTGCGTTTGTGTACTTTGGGAGGAGGGGTCACAGACACAGTGAGAGAGGATACAGGGGATGTGAGCATGGATGTGGGGGTACTGAATACCAGTGAGGGGTGCCTAGTGATAGGCGTGCTGGTGATGGAGGTAGTGGATGAGGATGTAGTGGATGCAGGTGTGAGTGGAGACGCTACTGGGAGGGAGGTGGACGAGGAGGAGGAGGGGGACAAAGTGGAGGTGGTGGATGTTGGTGTGTCCGAATGGGGATGGTGGTTGTGTGAGTGCCTGTGAGATGAAGTGTGGTGCTTGTGATTGCCTGAGCCACTTCTGGGTGTTGATTTGGGTGAATGCTGGTCTGAAGGTGTGCTTGGGATAGGCTGGGGTTGAGGGGATTGGGAATGGGTAGAGGAAGTTGGAGGGGGAGCCTGGAGACAGGGACAATGGCTGCCATCAGTGCGGAGGCCAGAGCCTGAAATGCTCTCTGTTGGGCCACCACAGCAGAGTGAATGCCCTCCAGGTATGCATTTGTTTGTTGCAAATGCCTTTCAACACCCTGGATGACATTCAGTATGGTTGACTGCCCAACAGTGAGGGATCTCAGGAGGTCAATAGCCTCCTCACTGAGGGCAGCAGGGCTGACTGAGGCAGAGCCTGAGGTGCCTGGGACGAAGGAGAGACCCACCCTCCTGGGTGAGCGGGCACAGGAAACACACTGAGGGGCTGCTCGGATGGCGGTGCTGGTAGGAGGGGTGGCAGCTGTACCTGATGTTGGGGTGGGCACAGAGGTGTCCGCCACCACAAGGGAGCTTCCATCGGAGGAGGAGACGCTGTCTGTAGTGTTATTGGCGTACACAACACACAGGGAGCAGCCCTATAGACTAGACCATACACTACCAGTTACAAAGATAGTCACCAGCCCATGGGGTACATAGCATAATACCATCAGCTGCAAACCTGAAACAAACAGGGCCCTGCCCAGTAGTAGATGCCCACTAACACTATTGGGGTTGGACTGCTTCAGAGCCTGCCCAACAAGGGACCTACCCTGCCATGTTCTCCCAGCCCTAGGGGCACCCACAGCCCACATTCCCCATGCAGGTAAAACCTTAACACAGGCAAAGTCATGAATCTGAATCTGTACTCACCCCCTTGTGGCTGCTGTGATGCCTTCAAGTGCCCATCCAACTCCGGGTAGGCCACCGCCAGGATGCAGAACATCAGGGGGGTCAGGGTACGATGGGAACCCCTTCCTCGTTGGGAGGCTAGCCACAGCTGGGCCTCTGCCATCTTCCTTACGCAGCGGCACAGGTTCTCCCACCATTTACGGCAGTGGGTGCTCCACCTGTCAACAACCCCCACGGTCCGCACCTCCTTGGCGATGGCTCGCCAAATACCCTTTTTCTGATGGGCGCTGACCTGAGGGGAAAAGACAGCAGAAAAAGGATTAGTCATACAGTCCGGACTGTCATACTCATGGCCCACCATATCCCTCTATCCCCTTATGCACATACATTGACCACCATAAATGCAGCACACTACCCAGGACCCCTCAGCCCCCCCCCCACATGAGACTGACACACACAGCAATCCATACATTCATGGCCCACCATCATGCTCACAGTGCACTCACCTGTCAGAGGAAAGTGTACCGGGGTAGGACCCCATCAACTAGTCTCTCCAACTCCTCGGAAGTGAAGGCAGGGGCCCTTTCCCCAGACATGTGAGCCATTGTCTCTTCCAGACACAAGTCACAGCAGCACTTGTAGTGTAGGTCCTTTCCTGTTGAAGGTCAGGTAGCAAATGAGTGACCAGATAGAAAATGGTGGTCACGTTCGCGGCGGTGCTTACCGTCAACACAGGGGTACATCGCCATTGGCTCCTGGAACCCATAGGGCCTAATGTTAATCAATGTGAAGTTGCGTGGCGGTCATCAACCGCCGACCGCTATGGCGCACAACACCAGCGGAATTACCTCATTTACACCTGTCTCTCCTTAGAGGTCAGGCAGCCGCCATTTCAGGGGGGCACAGGCCATGGCACCTAAATGCGTCACAGCAGACATTGGCACATCAACTGACTCTCAAATTCACATCCTGTTTCTGTAAAGGAAGAGATGCATCATTATTTCAATTGATGTGTGAATATGACCCTCTGCTCACCGTTTTTCTCCCTAGACTTCAACCGCTGAGGATGAATATGAGATTGAGACATCCTCCCGTGTACAGACCCCTGGTGGACCTGGCGACAATGGAGGACAGACATTATCCTAACATACAGAGTTGATAGGTGCCACAATCCAAGAACTGTGTGCCCAATTGGAGCCAGACCTGATTTCAGCTATCCGCCAGCCCACAGGTATCCCCCCTCTTGTGCAGGTCTTGTCAGTGCTCCATTTCCTGGCAAGTGGTTCATTCCAAGCGACTGTGGCAATGGCATCAGGGATGTCACAGCCTATGTTCTCAAATGTGTTGACCAGAGTGCTGTCTGCCCTGCTGAAACACATGCGCAGCTACATTGTATTCCCCCAGATGGAGGATTTGGCCACAGTGAAAGCTGACTTCTCTGCCCTGGGACATATCCCCAACATCATTGGTGCCATTCATGGTACACGTGTAGCATTTGTCCCCACCCGGAGGAATGAACAAGTTTTCAGGAATAGAAAAAGCTATCACTCTCTGGATTTGCAGATGGTGTGTTTGGCGGACCAGTACATCTCCCATGTGAATGCCAAGTATCCTGGCTCTGTGCATGATGCCTTCATCTTAAGGAATAGCAGCATTCCATATATGATGTCTCAACTCCAGAGGCACCAGGTGTGGCTGATAGGTGAGCCCATGGTCCCCACCCAGTTGATATAGGTATATGGGTGTGGGTTTGGCCCTAAGAGTGAGTGTATTTCTAACAGGTATCCCTCGAATATTTGCAGGTGACTCTAGTTACCCCAACCTCTCATGGCTACTTACCCCAGTGCGGAATGCCAGGACAAGGGCAGGGGAACGTTACAATGAGTCACTTGGGCGAACAAAGAGGATCATTGAAAGAACCTTTGGCCTCCTGAAGGCCAGATTCTGGTGCCTCCAACTGACAGGTGGATCCCTGTACTACTCACCCAAGAAGGTGTGCCAGATCATCGTTGCATGTTGCATGTTGCACAACCTGGCCTTGAGATGCCAGGTGCCTTTTCTGCAGGAAGATGAGCCTGGAGATGGTCTTGTGGCAGCAGTGGAGCTTGTGGATAGTGAGGAAGAGGAGGCAGAGGAAGAAGATGTGGACAACAGAAGATCAGTAGTACAACAATACTTCCAGTGGAACACAGGTAAAACACTGTAACTTCACTTTCCATTGCAGTTTTGTGTTGGACATTGTACATGGCAGCCTGATTTTCCATATTGTATAACCACTTACTGTACCCTTTGGCATCTCTATTTTCCGATCTCTGTGCCCCTCCCTGTCTCCTGGTGTGTTCCCTGCTGCCCACTACAGGTCATACCTATGTATACATGACTGTACAGTTGAATTGCAATGTTTACGGCTTGTTAAATGAATACATATTTGAATCAATTGACAGACTCCATACTTGTATTAGTTCCACTGGTGTTTATTCATGTGCAAATAAGTGGAGGGGGTATTGCAATGGGCTGGGTTGATGATGAAGGAAAATCCAGGATAGAGTCCAGTCTATTTGTATCACAGGTGCATTGTCCAATGGGGCATAGGAATGGGAGCAATAGCAGTTCAAGGTGGACAGGGTAACAGAGTGGGACAGAAGGGTGACAATCAGGAGAGTCTTGTTTCCTGGCGGCGGTCTTGGCAATGTTCTCTGGCTTCTGCTTGGATCGCAGGGACCATTTGCGGGGTGGTTCTCCTTCTGCAGGGGGTGTGGTGCTGGTGGGCTGTTGGTCCTGTGGCGGAGTCTCCTGTCCACTAGCGCCGGCAGGGGTGGAGGGCTGTTCATCGGTGTGGCTAGTGCCAGTGGCCCGTTGGTGTGTCACTGCCACCCTCATGGTGTTGGCCATGTCAGCCGCACCCCTGCAATGGTGACCAGGATGTTGTGGATGTGTTTGAGGTCCTTCCTGATCCCCAGTTACTGTCCCTCTTGCATCAGCTGTGTCTCCTGCAACTTGTACAGTATCTGGCCCAAGGTCTCCTGGGAATGTTGGAATGGTCCCAGGATCGCTGCAAGGGCCCCGTGGAGAGTGGGTTCCATGGGCCTGTCCTCCCCCTGTCACACAGCAGTCCTCCCATCTTCCATGTTGTCCTGTGCCTCTGTCCCCTGAACCGTGTGCCCACTGCCACTGACCCCAGGTCTCTGATTGTCTTGGGTTTGTGGGGTTGACTGGGGTCCCTGTAGTGGTGGACACACTGCTGAATGACGTGTCCTGGGGACAGAGGGGTTGGCCTGCTGGGTGGGTGCTGTGCTGGTATTTCCTGAGGGGGGAGGCTCTGTGGTGGGTTGGTACTGTGGCAGGGTAACCAACTGTCCAGAGGTCCCTGATGGGCCAGGTTGGTCATCGTGATCCAGGCGTGCAGAGCTGCTGTCATCACTGTGGGCCTCTTCTGGTGGGGGACTGGATGTTGGTGGCACCTCCTCTCCGGTGACGTTGAGTGGGGGTCCTGTGGGGATGAAATGCAGTGTTATTGTATCTGCATGTGCCATCTTGTGCATGGGTATGTTTCCCTCTATGGTTGTTATTGCAAGGCAGCTTTGGCTTGTGAGAGTTGTAATTTGGTTAGTGATGGACACTAGTGTGCATGCTGTGGTGATGGGTGTCCATGCAGATCTGGGATGGGTGTCCAGGCATTGTTGTTGCATGCAGGGCTTGGTATTAGGTTTTGTGGGTTGTGATTGTGGGGAATATGTGAGGTAGTGGAGTGATTGGAGTGAGGGTAGGGGTAGGGGTGGGAGTTAGTGATGGCATAAAGGTAGGTTGGGGGGATGAAATAGTAAAGATTTGACTTACCAAAGTCCAGTCCTCCTGCTACACCTGCCCTGCGAAGCCCTCAGGATGCATGTTCACCAAGACTTGCTCCTCCCATGTTGTTAGTCGTGGGGGAGGAGGTGGGAGTCCACCGCCAGTCCTCTGTACCGGTACCTGGTGTCTTGCTACCATGGAATGCACCTTCCTCTGTATGTCATTCCACCTCTTCCTGGTGTCATCCCTTGTTCTGGGGTGCTGTCCCATGGCGTTGACCCTGTCCACGACTCTCCGCCATAGCTTCATCTTCCTTGCAATGGAAGTCTGCTGCACCTGTGATCAAAATAGCTGTGGCTCTACCCGGATGATTTTCTCCACCATGACCCTTAGCTCCTCCTCTGATAACCTGGGGTGTCTTTGTGGTGCCATGGGTGTAGTGTGAGTGGTAGGTGTGTTGGGTGATGTGTTGGGGTGTGTTGTGTGAGGTGTGTGAGGGTGTTATGTGGCTCAGATTGAGTGGGTGCTTCCCGCTTGTCTCTCTCTCAGTTGGCAATATTTATTTTCATTGTAAGGGATTGTGGGTAGTGTGGGTGTGTGTTTTATAGTGTTGTGGGTGTGTGGGTGTGGTGTGTGTATGTGTGTCAGGTGTGTGTAGTTTAAATAGTCCAATGTGGTGTAGTTTTGTTAGTGTGTGTGTATTTTGAGTGTGGCGGTGTGTACCGCCAATGGTTTACCGCGGTTGAAATCCCGCCACAGTGATTTGTGGGTCCTGATGCTGTGGGCGTAGTTCTGTTGGCGTAACGGTGTGGGTTTTGGTACCGTAAATTTATCACTGGCCTTTGGGCTGGTGGACTTGCGTCGGTGTCTGTATAGTGGTGGATTTCTCTGTGTGGGTCATAATACGGGTAGCGGTATACCGCTGCGGTCACAGTATCTTGGCAGCCGTCAGCACGGCTGTCGGCGGCATTTACCGCCAGGGTTGTAATGAGGGCCAAAGTCTGTAATGCATTCAAGAATCTCAAAACAGTAATAAAATAAAACACAGGAAACAGATTAAAAATTCAAAACCAATTTAAAAAAATAGGAAATATTTTTTATCTTCAATTTGACACCAAAACAAATAAAATCGGATAAGGGGAAGCGGAGATATGAATTTTTAAAGAATAAATGTTTTTTAGCACCAAGAAACTAAAAGTGCCACTCAAGATATCTGGTACCACCTCAATCAGGGCAAAGTCAAAGTTTAAGGATGACCGCAATGGAGCCCTGCTTGGCTACAGAAAGCGAGAGGCCTCGGTCAAAAGGTTACCTTCGTATGTAGTCACTATTTTGCAGCTTTTTCTCTCTGAAGTTGGACGACCCTCCACAGCAAGTGAAGTTTGAGTCGACATCATCGGATTGCCTTTACATGAGCCCCTGGTGAAATCCTGGAAGTCTGGATCTCCAGAGCATTTCAGCAGTATGAATCTGCAATTCTGGCCGGGTCGCGGTTGACACAAGCTGGCTTGGCTCACGATGGCGGGTCGGTCCCTTCATGGAGCTTTTTTCCAAAAGTTCTCCAAACTTCTGTATCTTCTTCCAGCAGGTCTTTGAAGGTCCCGTAGGAGTCCACAGCTCATCTCAATGCTCCAGAATCTCTGAGTTGCTCCTAGAGGGCTAGGACTCCTACTCCCAGAATGCACCTGGCTCAAACTCCAACATGACCACTGGATAGTGGTCAGCTGGTCAGTTCCTTCAGGATTTAATGCTTTAATGCTGGTTAGCTATTTTTCTCCTGTAGCAAGCAGGGGGTCCCTACTTAAACCAGTTGAAGCCAGGCAAAGTCCTTTTTGTGGTGAAGCCCAAGTGCGCAGCTGGTGCAGTCCTTCATAGTGCAGTGTCCAGGTGCAGGTCAGGGTTCAGCAGGGCAAACCTTCTTCTTCTGATGTTGCTCCTTGTAGGGATCTGAGGTGTGGGTGCAGCTCAGCCATATTTATCCTTGCCCCTGGGGTGGAAAGCATGGGGGCAACTATCTAATTACATGCAGGCCACTACCCCCTTGGATGACCACTTCCTGGGAAGTGTGGCAAAAATCAATCCCAGGGAGCAACATTCCTTAAAAATCCAATATGTTTGAAACTGAATTTTGGAGGTTAGGTCTGGCTGAGCCCACCCACTGGTGTGGCTAAAAATTCTTAACACATCCCTCTCCTAATCTAATCAGGAGGGCACCTGGTTGTCTGGATTTGGAGGAAATGGGGGCGGTTGTGACCTGCTCCAAATGTTCTTCCCTCCTTTGAAGTCCAGTCTGGCTGCTCTCCCCTCATCTTGTTTACTCTATCTGCTCAGGCAGATGTCCTACCCCAGGCACATTCTTTGACTGCAGCCCTGTCCACTTCACACCTCATCAAGCAAGTCTGGGCAGGCTGCTAGAGACCGGCCAATCAGAGAAGGGCACTACAGGGCTGAAGTTGGCAACTTTCAGGTAGAGTTCTAAAACTCATTCCCTGGACTAGTTATAGTAAATCCAACAATAGAAATTTGTGGGATTTATCATTACAATCGGTTTGATACCAAATTTGAAATACCTGGGGCTCTATTAATTAAAATAATGTTTTCCCATTTTAGTCAATGGAGCCCATTCACTACCGTGAGGGAAACATGAATTGGCTAAGTTCCTGTTTATAGTTACATACCACCCAGCCCTAGGGGTACTTAGGGCACACCTTAGGGTTGACGTATATGTATAAATAAAGTAGTTTAAGACTTTGGAAGTACTTTTAATTCCAATGTAGAATTTGCATATAACTTTAGTCATTATATAACTTGACACTGGGCAACTCAGCAGTGCACCTATGGGTGCACTACCCATGCTGGGGTCCCTAAACCTACATGCCCCACCATATACTAGGGACTTATAGGTAGGTTGATACTGCCAATTATAATTAGCCTAATTTGCATATCCATTTTACACAGGGCACTGGCCCTGGGACTGGTAATCACTACCCAGGGCACAGCCAAGAGTCAGTAACCACCAGTATCTGTCCAAAATATTTGGGGGTGACCAGGGCAAAAAGGATGACTTTCCTACTTTACCCCCAGATAAAAGAATGGACTACCTTAACAGTTTTGGGTTCTCTCCCTCATTTGCGTCAGCCATCTGAGCGGTTTGTGGTCAGTTTGGACATGGAAGTGAGTGCCAAACAGGAATGGCCTCAACTTCTTCAGGGACCAGACCACAGCTAAGGCCTCCCTCTCAATGGTACTCCATCTCTTCTCTCTGGGGAATAGCCGCCTGCTGATGAAGGGGAGTGGCTGATCCTGGCCCTATTCATTAACTTGTGCTGACACTACCACAATCCCTTCTTCTGAAGCATCTGTTTGACCTATAAACTCTTTGCTCCAGTCAGGGGCCAATAACACTGGTGCTGAACACATATATATTTTCAGAGTGTCAAAGGCATTTTCACACTCTGGGGTCCAAATTATCTTCTTGGGCTTTTTCTTTGAGGTGAGTTCTGTCTGAGGGGCCATTATGGTCCCATAATTCTGAACCCAGTCAGGTCAAGAAAGGTCTTGACCTGAGTCAGGGTTTTAGGAGCCTGGAGAGGCTGTGCATGGCCTGTACCAACAAGGTGGCCCAGCAATACTACTGTACTCTGCACTCTACTGCACTTGCTTGCCTTAATAGTTAGGCCTGCTTGGATCAGAGCCTGAAGAACTTCCTTCAAGTGGACCAGGTGATCCTCCCAGGTGGCACTGAATATAGCTATATCATCCAGATAAGCTGCATTGAAAGATTCCAAACCAGATAAGACTCTATTCACCAACCGATGGAAGGTGGCAGGGGCATTTGTCAGGCCAAAGGGCTTCACCTTGAACAGAAAGTGGCCCTCTAAGTTGGAAACTGCTGATCTCTCCTTGGCTCCAGGACTTAAGGTAGTCTACCAGTATCCTGAGGTCAAATGTACTCAGGGACCTAGCAGCCCCTAAACTGTCGATGAGCTGATCAACTCTATGTAAGGGGTGAGCATCAATCTTAGTGAGTGCATTTATACCTCTGTAGTCTACACAAAATCTTAGCTCTTTTCCCCACCTTGGGGATTGGGTTTGGGTGCCAGTACCACTGGACTGGCCCAAGGACTACCAGAGGGCTCAACTACCTTTAAGTTCAACATCTTAGCCACTTCCGCTTTGATGTTGTCCTTGACTTGGTCAGACAACCTGTACAACTTATTCTTGACAGGTAAGCTGTCACTTGTGTCAATGTCATGGACACACCATTTGGTAAATCCAAGGGTCAGAGAGAAAAGTCCAGCAACCTGCTCTAAAACTTGTCTGCAGTCTTTCTACTGCTGGGCTGGCAATTTGGGAGAGAGTACCAATCCCTCCACTGACCCATCTTATGCATTGTTGGATAGGAGGTCTGGAGAAGTTCACTCTACTCCTCCTTTCCCTCATCAGTGACCATAAGCATGATCATGTCTTCCCTGATCCTCGTGGGGTTTTAGTCTGTTCACATGAAGGATCATATGAGGATTCCTGGGGGTGCCAAGGTCTACCAGTTAGGTGACCTCAACCTTTGTTTTCCAAAATCGGATACGGCCCAGACCATTTGGCCTGAAGTGCCCTGGGAGCCAAAGGCTCCAAAACCCACACCAGCTGACCTGGGTAATACTCAGGCATGGTAGATGTCTGGCCATGCCAGAGCTTCATGAGCCCTTGGCTGGCATACAGGTTGCTGCTTGCCTTCTTCATGTACTCAGCCATGCATGATGGCTGGCCCAGCATATAATCCAGCACAACCTGCTTGGACTTTTTGAGAGTCTTCTCCCAAAACTCTCTCGCCAAACACAATTGGCCTCTTACATGGTGCCTAAACAGTAACTCAAAGGGACTGAATCCAACTCCCTTTTGTGGCACCTCCCTGTATGCACACAGTAGACATGGGAGGAGCAGATATCATTTCTTCCTGAGTTTGTCAGACCAACCCATTATCATGCCTTTCAGAGTCTTGTCAAATCTCTCCACCACACCGTTGGTCTGGGGATGATAGGGGGTACTGAACCTATAGGTCACACCACACGTATCTCACATGGCTTTCAGATGGGCTGACATAAAGTTTGTGCCCCTATCTAAGACCTTTGGGAAACCCATTCTGGTGAACACACCAAGCAGGGCCCTTGCCACTGTGGGAGCAGTGACTGCCCTGAGGGATATTGCCTCTGGGTACCTCGTGGCATGGTCCACAACCACTAAAATGTACCTGTTACCTGAGGCAGTTAGTGGGTCTAGGGGTTCAAAAGTGCCAATCCCCACCCTCTCAAATGGAGTCCCAACCACTGGTAGTGGTATCAAGGAAGCCTTTGGCTTGCCCCCTGCATTGCCACTGAACTGGCAGGTGACACAGGAGCTGCAGAAATCCTTTAATTTTTCTGACATTTTTCTGTTCCAGGTCTTGGTCTGTCCCAAATGTCATGGCTTAGAGTTAGGAGAAATTCTCTATATTTCTGGGGGGACTACCACTCTCCTGGTTGCCCCTGGGTTGGGGTTCCTTGCCTCAGTGTAGAGAATTCTATTCTCCCAATAAACCTTGTGGGACCTGCTGACATTCCCTTGTTCTTGCTTGGAGGCAGTATGCCCAAGGCCCTCAAGAGTGGAACATTATCTTTGTCCCTGGCAGGACTCTTCTCTGGTGGGCTCACCTGCCTCTTGCAATTCTACCAAATCAGGAAGAGCTTCCAGGGGAAGGGTCCCTCCCTCAGAGGTCAGATCCTCCCCCTCAGAATTGGATAATTGGATTCCTCCTGAACCTCTGTACTAGATGGGGCTGGCAAGCCAGACCCAGTACCCTTCCTCTTTTTCTTGGAGGCTTGACCATTGTTGCAGGGTCCAAGGGTCCAGTAGCTTCCCTGCTGTGCTGCCTCTGACCTGATCACAGCACAAACCCATCCTGAGAAGTCCAACATCTGTGAATGGGCAAGTCACACCTCCCCATTCCAGGCTCACCATGGCCTTGGGGTGAAGTTTGGTTCTGCTGGTCTCATACGTCACTTGGTGGAATACACTAGGTAAGACCTGCTGTGGAGAAATTACTTTTTTTTGTGACTATAGTCAGAGCCTCAACCTCAGTGCCATTGACTTTAGGCCTCTGCCCATACCTCTCCATGCTGGGAGGTAAGGTAACCATGGTAGCAATGTCCATCCCACCCATGGACACTAAGGTGACCTCTGTGAACCCTGATCCTAACCCTGGACCACCTTCTACCTCCACACCTACACTAGCAATCCCATGGGGCTGCCCACCAGTTGAGGGCCTCCTGGAGCAGACAGCATTCCCCCTTTTGTGTCCAGGCTGGTGACACTCAAAACACTTGCCGGCCTTTGCAAGCTCCTGAAACCTTCTTACCTTCACAGGATCATAATGTGTCCCTTGTCACCCCTTCCCCATAAAAAGTGGCATGGCTCGGGGATCCCACACCTTGAGAAGGTTTTGGGGTCTCTTGTGAGGACTCCTTGGACTTTTTATCATCTTTCCCTTGGTTCTTCCCCTGTGAAGAACCATGTCTTCCTTTTTTCTGATCACCACCTGGGGGTTTCTAGCTAACTCTGCTTCTCAACCAGTCATCTGCTGCTTCCCCAGCTCCCTGGGGTCGGTCAACTTAGAATCAACTAGATACTGACATAGCTTCTCTTGGGCATAATTAGTTAGAAGGTGCTCCCTCATAATGAAATTGTAAAGCCCTCCAAGGTACTTTTCTTGTTTACCTGTATCTAACTCTTTAGTGCATTAACTGAGGTGTCCACAAAATCAACACAGGACTGGTTAGCTGTCTTCTGGCTGTCCCTAAACTTGAGACTGCTATGGGGTCATACCAAACTTCTAAGATAAGCACCTCTTCATACTAGGATAGGAGTCTGTTTCCTCCCCACTGAGGGTCAGGAACCTATTCTTCCCAGAAGTTGGGACCATCTCCCATAGGAGTGAACCCCAATGTTGAGGCTTAACCCTTCTCACCTGGAGGGCCCTCTCAAAGGCCCCCAGTCATGTATCTGTGTCATCCCCCTCTACATAAGCAGGAACAACCCCCTTGGGCAGTCTGGGACAAAGCTCTCCACTCATGGACATCTCAGCTTCTCTGTCGCTGCCACTATCTCTTTTCGCTTCACCTGCCCACTTTTTCTTCTCCAGGACCAGCTTCTCTACCTCCAAAGCTATGTATGTCAGCTGGGCTCCCAGCGCTCTCTAAGCAACAAGTTCGCTCCTTCTGAAGGGACCATCTTCTTCCAATTAGCTTTGGGTATGGTCCTGGTGACTGTGCGAAGTGAGGACCAGTCTTCCTCCTCTGCACTAAGGTTCAGATGCCCTCCCTCCCGTGAGTGGTTGGAGCTGGCATCTTCTCCTACTTCTTCCTCCCCTGGAACTTTCTATATGCTTACGTCTTGGGCCTCAGCCTAGGCTGTCAAGGATTTAATCAAAACTTTTTTCCTGAGGTCAGTGGCTGCAGGAAACCCCCTCTAAGGACACAACCCTCTAAGCTGGACTTCTGTCATTATGGGTAGGGTAGCCAGACCAAGCTCTATTGTTGCCCAGTTTTGTGTCACACAAAAAACTGTTGCAAAATTTGGAAGCAAAAATTTAGAAAAATCACATAAGTGCAACAATTGAAATTGGTGCAAATTAAAAATCAAAAACAATTTTTGCACTAAGACAAATTAAAGGATTTTTAACTTGCTTTCCTTAAAACGGTAATGTGATACTGAACACAAGTAATGGATCCCACCACCTTACACCAAAAATGTTCGAAAGTAGTTTATTGGTAAGGCCAGGTAAGTACCTACACTTAGCAATAGGCTACTAACTCCCACTAGGTTCAGTTAGGTCTCAATAAATTAACCTCAGCTCAACCCTTGGTAGCTTGACAAAGAGCAACAAGGGTTAACTTAGAAGACAAGGGGCCCGATTTTGACTTCGGGGGACGGAAAAGCCTGTCCGCCGAAGTCCCAATGGGTAGGTTGCCACCAGTGCGGCCACCTCTCCGTCGGCCCCATCCTGAGTTTCCTGCTGTGTCAGTGGGTGGAAACAGACTTTCTGCCCTCTGAGCTAGCGGGAAATGACCTACAGCATTGTCGCCGGCTTGTAACAGAACCAGAGGCAATGCTGTAGTGCGTAGGGTGAACTAGCACCTGTTGCAAAGTTCCCTGTCTGCAAGGCAGACAGTGAACTTTGTAACGCGGCTGGCCAGGGGGGCCCTGCACTGCCCATGGAAAGTGCAAATGAGTCTTGACCCTGTTACCCATGGGAACTGTCCAGGGAGGACCTGGCCAAAAGAGGATCCAGGTGTTGACTATGTTGAGTACCACCAAGTAGTATCATATAAATATCCACATGTACAGTCACTAGCATGTAACCACATTGCACGCAGTTGTCTAGATGTGCTCTGTCAGATCTCCCAGGAGTTGTCTGCCATGTTAGAGACCATACTACCTACTGTCCTGTACAAGTGAATATTGGGGTTGGATGTGAATGCAAGTGATGCATACTAGAAGTCCATGAGTTTTTGTCTGAAGCATATATGGCGCATGAGCTTGGTCGGTTCCTGCAAGTGTAGTGCCATGTAGGTATGGCTGAACAGATTGAAGTGACAGTGTGTCTGAATGGGGAGCTATTGGATCTCTAGGAGGTTATGTGTGTTGTGTGAGATGTTTGTACCCCAAAGTAGCCTGAGTGACAGTCATGTACTGCTGTGTTTGATAGTGCCACACTTCTGTAGCAACTGTGAAGGGATGGTGTAGAAGAAGACGTTTGTGAATGATTCTGGACATGTGAAGTGGGCCTGTCAGAAGGTGTAGCAGGTGTAAGGAAGGAGGCTTAAGAAGAAAAGTCTGACTATGCTGCATATGTCAAAGCAGGCAAATGTGAAACAGGGAATTTTGAAGAGACTGGATGAGCCACGTGTCCAGGATAATGGGCAGGTTTTGGGGATGGTTGGAGAGTTAGGTGTTTGGGTCCAGTTGTGTGGGACATCACTACTCTCAGGTTCAGCATGATCTATAGTTCTCACATAAAGGTAGGCATGCTGGTCAATTGTATATTGTAACAAATGTTGGATTGTGTAGGTGTGTCCTGAGAGTCAATGTATGATCTGGGTGTCATCAGTGTGTGAGAGTAAGTCCTGGCCCAGGGCCTAAATGATGATTGACAGAGGAGTCCTTTATAGATACAAGTGAGCGGTGCTGACTGAAGAGATGTGTGCTACTCTGCAGAGGACCGACATGGGTAATGACGAAATGGGTTGAGCTTCAGTGGTTGAATATTTTAATGTGTGACAGTGCTTAGCCCCTTCAGAGATGGTTCATAGTGCATATTGTTATGAACTCAGAACATGACAGCGTATCTGTGCACAAGAGCACCCCAAAGCTCAACCCTCCCATCTGTCCTGGTTGGCAGACTGAACCCCAGCTGTATGTAAAAAAACCAATCCTGCTGGTTCCAAGGGGCACACAAGAATGAGAAGGAGGTTCTTAGCAGTCACAGCAGAGGGTGGTGAGGGAAGAGATCACTTTTTTTCAGAATCCACCAACTAGAGTAGGTGCAGCCGGGCCTAAGTGCACAACAATGACAGTTAGATCCATTGGGAGGTAAAGACAAGAAAAAATGGGGAAGTCTTCGTAAGTCCATTATATGACTTGCTGACAGACTAGACTAGAGAGGGGAACCAATATAACCGATCCTGGCTACTGGAAGGTTGTTTGAACCACAGGACATGGCTGTGGCAGAGGACTGCATCAGGTACTGGAAGGGAAATCCTGAATTACATTTCTTCTACATGCAGCAGTGCCTCGTAAAGTGGGACAGAAGGCAGGTTAATGGAAGAAGGGAAGAGAAAAAAGGGCAAAAAGTGGTTAGGATGGAACCAGGTCGTTACTGCAAAATCCCTGAGCTGGAAGCAGACGGTCAAGGTCAGAACAGCTGTGATCTCAATGGTGCAGAAGGCTGTGGTACCAATGGGGGTACCACCACAGAGGTTCAAATAAGGCAAAGTAAGTAGTAGCATTATTCGAGGAGGTTGCACACATGACTCCCAAGGCCAGGTCACAATCACCCTTCCATTTCCAGAGCCAGATAAGTTGCCGGACCAACGTGGGTCAGCCCTGCACCCAGTAGATGATGCACACTCACCTAATCCCACGTGCCCCGTACTGTCAGTAACTCAATGGTCTGAGGAAGAACTTACAATGACAGTACCAGTACATTACATACCCTATTGCTTCCTAATTGATAAAAAGACTACATTATTGTGCTTAAAAGAAGGGATCAGGCCTCCATGGATGCACAGGGTGTTTCCAGCATCTTCATGAGGGTCCCCTTCATGAAACCCACGGAATTAGATGTGGGAGGTATCTGCATAAAGGGAAGTTTGCTGTATCATCCCTCATCCCCAAATAATTTCCTAGGGAGAGACATAGGGTCTCATTAGGAGTTTGGCTGTCAGACGAGCCGACTGCCAAACTCACACGGAGGACACTGCCGGCATGCCGGCGGCATCCCTCCCTGTCGTATTGCAATGTTCCTGCCAGGCTGACTGGCAGGAACATTTTATTAATATGTTCCAGCTTGGCCGACTTACCGGAACAGCGCTACGGTATTGATCTTGGCTCCCTTAAAGGAGTTGAGGCCAATACCATAGCACACACACCCTCGGAATGCACACTGTCTTCTCCCTTAAGGGAGCCAAGGAGAATATCGTCGCACACTAGCCCCCTTGCAATGCGCACTGTCTGCACAGCAGACAGTGTGCATTCTGAGGGTGCTGTGCGGGGGACCCCTGCACTGGCTTTCTGCAAGCCTTTTCATGGTGGGGTCCTCACCATGAAAAGGCTGGTGGTAAGTTGAGTTGTAATCAGCACGGTTACGCTGAGTGCAGTGTCGCCGTGTCTGACCACAACTCAAACCACCGTCAGCCCATCAGGAACCATGTTCCTGGCAGGGATGGCTGTCTGACTGCCAGGATCATAATGTGGTGGTCAGACTGCCTGGAGTAATACGGTCCAACTGTCACTGCAAGGCTGGCAGTCCCATGACTGCCAACCTCCTAATGAGCCTCTTAATGGGCAACATGACCATTCATTTCTCTGAAGGTGGGACAATGACCTGCTCAACCCCTGGGGTTACCTCATCAAGACTTATGCCTTTGGCCTGTCCACACTACACAGACCATTAAGAGGGGCGCCTGTCGACCCAACAGCCTTTACTAACACATCGCCAAAACACTGGGACTGCTGGGCCATAGGCTGCAGCTGCACCATGAATTTGTGTTCCACTGGAGGGTCACTTTGATACGGAACCCCAAGAGGAGGCTCTGCTTTGCTTAAAGGCTGTTGAGGTACAGTCTGAGCATGGGGTCCTGCTGGACATGGACCAAGCTGACATCATGTGGACATGCATCATCTTCGTCACACCTGGTTTTAGTGTACAGGAAGAAACTGATGATCAGCTGTTCGGCAAGTGTCCAGAAGTCTCTGAAATTGGCTTAACTGACTCGGTTAAGGTTAGGGTAGAGCTGCAGTGTGGGACTCTGTTGCCCATGGCAGTGCTGACAAGAGGGCAGGAGCAAGACTTGTCAGTAGTTCCACCACAGCTATGGGCGAGGGGTCCCTATGATGTGGGGCTCATCAATATCGCCAAGCCAGTAAATATAACATTGCGAGAAGTGGCCATCCTACCCCGAGTGCATCAGTATCCTCTCTCCAAAGAAGCTGATGACAGTCATACACCCATAACACAAGCACTAATTGATCAGGTGGTCCTCCAAGTGGGGGTGTTATCTGCTATATACCGATCTTCCCTGTCAAGAAGAATGAGGAAGGGACCTGGCACCTGATGTGAGACCTGGACCCTCTCACTGACATCGTGGTCCAAGAATTCCCCATGGTGTCAGACCCTCCCATCATATTAACCAACATTAACCAGCTTCTCTGTCGCTGCCACTATCTCTTTTCGCTTCACCTGCCCACTTTTTCTTCTCCAGGACCAGCTTCTCTACCTCCAAAGCTATGTATGTCAGCTGGGCTCCCAGCGCTCTCTAAGCAACAAGTTCGCTCCTTCTGAAGGGACCATCTTCTTCCAATTAGCTTTGGGTATGGTCCTGGTGACTGTGCGAAGTGAGGACCAGTCTTCCTCCTCTGCACTAAGGTTCAGATGCCCTCCCTCCCCTGAGTGGTTGGAGCTGGCATCTTCTCCTACTTCTTCCTCCCCTGGAACTTTCTATATGCTTACGTCTTGGGCCTCAGCCTAGGCTGTCAAGGATTTAATCAAAACTTTTTTCCTGAGGTCAGTGGCTGCAGGAAACCCCCTCTAAGGACACAACCCTCTAAGCTGGACTTCTGTCATTATGGGTAGGGTAGCCAGACCAAGATCTATTGTTGCCCAGTTTTGTGTCACACAAAAAACTGTTGCAAAATTTGGAAGCAAAAATTTAGAAAAATCACATAAGTGCAACAATTGAAATTAGTGCAAATTAAAAATCAAAAACAATTTTTGCACTAAGACAAATTAAAGGATTTTTAACTTGCTTTCCTTAAAACGGTAATGTGATACTGAACACAAGTACTGGATCCCACCACCTTACACCAAAAATGTTGGAAAGTGGATTATTGGTAAGGCCAGGTAAGTACCTACACTTAGCAATAGGCTACTAACTCCCACTAGGTTCAGTTAGGTCTCAATAAATTAACCTCAGCTCAACCCTTGGTAGCTTGACAAAGAGCAACAAGGGTTAACTTAGAAGACAAGGGGCCCGATTTTGACTTCGGGGGACGGAAAAGCCTGTCCGCCGAAGTCCCAATGGGTAGGTTGCCACCAGTGCGGCCACCTCTCCGTCGGCCCCATCCTGAGTTTCCTGCTGTGTCAGTGGGTGGAAACAGACTTTCTGCCCTCTGAGCTAGCGGGAAATGACCTACAGCATTGTCGCCGGCTTGTAACAGAACCAGAGGCAATGCTGTAGTGCGTAGGGTGAACTAGCACCTGTTGCAAAGTTCCCTGTCTGCAAGGCAGACAGTGAACTTTGTAACGCGGCTGGCCAGGGGGGCCCTGCACTGCCCATGGAAAGTGCAAATGAGTCTTGACCCTGTTACCCATGGGAACTGTCCAGGGAGGACCTGGCCAAAAGAGGATCCAGGTGTTGACTATGTTGAGTACCACCAAGTAGTATCATATAAATATCCACATGTACAGTCACTAGCATGTAACCACATTGCACGCAGTTGTCTAGATGTGCTCTGTCAGATCTCCCAGGAGTTGTCTGCCATGTTAGAGACCATACTACCTACTGTCCTGTACAAGTGAATATTGGGGTTGGATGTGAATGCAAGTGATGCATACTAGAAGTCCATGAGTTTTTGTCTGAAGCATATATGGCGCATGAGCTTGGTCGGTTCCTGCAAGTGTAGTGCCATGTAGGTATGGCTGAACAGATTGAAGTGACAGTGTGTCTGAATGGGGAGCTATTGGATCTCTAGGAGGTTATGTGTGTTGTGTGAGATGTTTGTACCCCAAAGTAGCCTGAGTGACAGTCATGTACTGCTGTGTTTGATAGTGCCACACTTCTGTAGCAACTGTGAAGGGATGGTGTAGAAGAAGACGTTTGTGAATGATTCTGGACATGTGAAGTGGGCCTGTCAGAAGGTGTAGCAGGTGTAAGGAAGGAGGCTTAAGAAGAAAAGTCTGACTATGCTGCATATGTCAAAGCAGGCAAATGTGAAACAGGGAATTTTGAAGAGACTGGATGAGCCACGTGTCCAGGATAATGGGCAGGTTTTGGGGATGGTTGGAGAGTTAGGTGTTTGGGTCCAGTTGTGTGGGACATCACTACTCTCAGGTTCAGCATGATCTATAGTTCTCACATAAAGGTAGGCATGCTGGTCAATTGTATATTGTAACAAATGTTGGATTGTGTAGGTATGTCCTGAGAGTCAATGTATGATCTGGGTGTCATCAGTGTGTGAGAGTAAGTCCTGGCCCAGGGCCTAAATGATGATTGACAGAGGAGTCCTTTATAGATACAAGTGAGCGGTGCTGACTGAAGAGATGTGTGCTACTCTGCAGAGGACCGACATGGGTAATGACGAAATGGGTTGAGCTTCAGTGGTTGAATATTTTAATGTGTGACAGTGCTTAGCCCCTTCAGAGATGGTTCATAGTGCATATTGTTATGAACTCAGAACATGACAGCGTATCTGTGCACAAGAGCACCCCAAAGCTCAACCCTCCCATCTGTCCTGGTTGGCAGACTGAACCCCAGCTGTATGTAAAAAAACCAATCCTGCTGGTTCCAAGGGGCACACAAGAATGAGAAGGAGGTTCTTAGCAGTCACAGCAGAGGGTGGTGAGGGAAGAGATCACTTTTTTTCAGAATCCACCAACTAGAGTAGGTGCAGCCGGGCCTAAGTGCACAACAATGACAGTTAGATCCATTGGGAGGTAAAGACAAGAAAAAATGGGGAAGTCTTCGTAAGTCCATTATATGACTTGCTGACAGACTAGACTAGAGAGGGGAACCAATATAACCGATCCTGGCTACTGGAAGGTTGTTTGAACCACAGGACATGGCTGTGGCAGAGGACTGCATCAGGTACTGGAAGGGAAATCCTGAATTACATTTCTTCTACATGCAGCAGTGCCTCGTAAAGTGGGACAGAAGGCAGGTTAATGGAAGAAGGGAAGAGAAAAAAGGGCAAAAAGTGGTTAGGATGGAACCAGGTCGTTACTGCAAAATCCCTGAGCTGGAAGCAGACGGTCAAGGTCAGAACAGCTGTGATCTCAATGGTGCAGAAGGCTGTGGCACCAATGGGGGTACCACCACAGAGGTTCAAATAAGGCAAAGTAAGTAGTAGCATTATTCGAGGAGGTTGCACACATGACTCCCAAGGCCAGGTCACAATCACCCTTCCATTTCCAGAGCCAGATAAGTTGCCGGACCAACGTGGGTCAGCCCTGCACCCAGTAGATGATGCACACTCACCTAATCCCACGTGCCCCGTACTGTCAGTAACTCAATGGTCTGAGGAAGAACTTACAATGACAGTACCAGTACATTACATACCCTATTGCTTCCTAATTGGTAAAAAGACTACATTATTGTGCTAAAAAGAAGGGATCAGGCCTCCATGGATGCACAGGGTGTTTCCAGCATCTTCATGAGGGTCCCCTTCATGAAACCCACGGAATTAGATGTGGGAGGTATCTGCATAAAGGGAAGTTTGCTGTATCATCCCTCATCCCCAAATAATTTCCTAGGGAGAGACATAGGGTCTCATTAGGAGTTTGGCTGTCAGACGAGCCGACTGCCAAACTCACACGGAGGACACTGCCGGCATGCCGGCGGCATCCCTCCCTGTCGTATTGCAATGTTCCTGCCAGGCTGACTGGCAGGAACATTTTATTAATATGTTCCAGCTTGGCCGACTTACCGGAACAGCGCTACGGTATTGATCTTGGCTCCCTTAAAGGAGTTGAGGCCAATACCATAGCACACACACCCTCGGAATGCACACTGTCTTCTCCCTTAAGGGAGCCAAGGAGAATATCGTCGCACACTAGCCCCCTTGCAATGCGCACTGTCTGCACAGCAGACAGTGTGCATTCTGAGGGTGCTGTGCGGGGGACCCCTGCACTGGCTTTCTGCAAGCCTTTTCATGGTGGGGTCCTCACCATGAAAAGGCTGGTGGTAAGTTGAGTTGTAATCAGCACGGTTACGCTGAGTGCAGTGTCGCCGTGTCTGACCACGACTCAAACCACCGTCAGCCCATCAGGAACCATGTTCCTCGCAGGGATGGCTGTCTGACTGCCAGGATCATAATGTGGTGGTCAGACTGCCTGGAGTAATACGGTCCAACTGTCACTGCAAGGCTGGCAGTCCCATGACTGCCAACCTCCTAATGAGCCTCTTAATGGGCAACATGACCATTCATTTCTCTGAAGGTGGGACAATGACCTGCTCAACCCCTGGGGTTACCTCATCAAGACTTATGCCTTTGGCCTGTCCACACTACACAGACCATTAAGAGGGGCGCCTGTCGACCCAACAGCCTTTACTAACACATCGCCAAAACACTGGGACTGCTGGGCCATAGGCTGCAGCTGCGCCATGAATTTGTGTTCCACTGGAGGGTCACTTTGATACGGAACCCAAAGAGGAGGCTCTGCTTTGCTTAAAGGCTGTTGAGGTACAGTCTGAGCATGGGGTCCTGCTGGACATGGACCAAGCTGACATCATGTGGACATGCATCATCTTCGTCACACCTGGTTTTAGTGTACAGGAAGAAACTGATGATCAGCTGTTCGGCAAGTGTCCAGAAGTCTCTGAAATTGGCTTAACTGACTCGGTTAAGGTTAGGGTAGAGCTGCAGTGTGGGACTCTGTTGCCCATGGCAGTGCTGACAAGAGGGCAGGAGCAAGACTTGTCAGTAGTTCCACCACAGCTATGGGCGAGGGGTCCCTATGATGTGGGGCTCATCAATATCGCCAAGCCAGTAAATATAACATTGCGAGAAGTGGCCATCCTACCCCGAGTGCATCAGTATCCTCTCTCCAAAAAAGCTGATGACAGTCATACACCCATAACACAAGCACTAATTGATCAGGTGGTCCTCCAAGTGGGGGTGTTATCTGCTATATACCGATCTTCCCTGTCAAGAAGAATGAGGAAGGGACCTGGCACCTGATGTGAGACCTGGACCCTCTCACTGACATCGTGGTCCAAGAATTCCCCATGGTGTCAGACCCTCCCATCATATTAACCAACATTAACCAACATACCTGCAGAAGCCCATTATTTCTCTGTGATAGACATCGAGAATGCATTCTTTAGCTTCTGCTGCACCCCACCAGTTAGTAACTGACTGTGTTCACTTTCTGAGAGGTTCAGTTTCTGTACTGGACACTACCACAGGGGTACTGCGAGTCCCCCATTATCTTTAATATGAAAGACCGTGTCAGCTTCTGATTGTATAGCACCCTGATACAGTTTGCTGATAACATCTTTATATGCAGCTCCTCAGAGGACCTATGTCGCCAGGACACGATAGCCCTCTTAACTGCACTATCCAAGAGCGGGTACAAAGTACACAAGGGGAAGATGCAGTGTGTACAACAGGAGGTTAATTATCTGGGTCAACTGATATCAGCAGCCAGTCTGCGGATCACACCAGAGCACATAGACGCTATCAGGGCTATGCCACCACTGAGAACAATGAACGACATGCAGAAGTATCTGGGCCTTTGCATCTACATTCGGTAGTGTGTCTTTGGTCAGCATGCTAGTTGCCTCCTTACTTGAAGCCATGAAAAAGGCTAAAGTTGGACATGTGGAATTAAGTTTTTAATATCATGGCTCGAAAATATCATGTGCAAAAATATTGTTCACTGAAATATCGATGTTTTAAGATAAGAAATATTGGGGATCCTTACAACATTGGTGGCAAAAGCCGTTTACCGCCGTGCAGAAGACCGCCAACACACCGCCGCGGCAGCGGAATTCCGCCACGGTCATTATGACCAACTGGCCGGAATCCGCCAAAATTCAGACACCCACACAAGTCCGCCACACCAAAGGTCAGTGATAAACTGGCGAAAACAAAACCTCCACCATCACGCCAACAGAAATATGCCCACACTATCACGACACACGAATCCACGTGGCGGTCATTCATCCGCGGTATTCCATTGGCGGTACACACCGCTGCGCTCAAAATACACACACATTTACAAAACACAACCACATTGGACAATTCGAAATACACACACCTGATACACATACACACACCACTCCCACACACCCATTACAATATAAAACACACACCCACATCACCCACAAACCCCTACGACAAAATTACCCAGAGAAGGCCAGAGAGAGACACTACAAACAACTACCAAGCATCCACAGGCACACAATACCATCACCCACATAACTTACACGCACCTCACACAACACACCACTAAATATCACCCCATTTATCACTACACACACCACCCCACACATAACCCACACCACCCCATGGCACGGCAAAGACACCCCAGGTTCTCTGAGGAGGAGCTCAGGGTTGTGGTGGAGGAAATCGTCCGGGTAGAGCCACAGCTATTTGGATCACAGGTGCAGCACACCTCCATAGCTAGGAAGATGGAGCTATGGGGCAGAATAGTGGACAGGGTCAACACAGTTGGACAGCACCCAAGAAATAGGGATGACATCAGGAAGAGGTGGAACGACCTACGGGGGAAGGTGCGTTCCGTGGTCTCAAGACACCACATTGCGGTACAGAGGACTGGCGGCGGACCCCCACCTACTCCCCCACAACTAACAACATGGGAGGAGCAAGTCTTGGTGATTCTGCAGGCTTATTGCCATTTTTGTGAAAACTGTACATGCTATTTTGCTGATTCAAAGTTCCTAAGATACCTAAGTGAAGTACCTTTCATTTGAAGTATTGATTGTAAATCTTGAACCTGTGGTTCTTAAAATAAACTAAGAAAATATATTTTTCTATACAAAAACCTATTGGCCTGGAATTGTCTTTGAGTGTGTGTTCCTCATTTATTGCCTGTGTGTGTACAATAAATGCTTAACACTACCCTCTGATAAGCCTACTGCTCGACAACACTACCACAAAATAGAGCATTGGAATTATCTCTTTTTACCACTATCTTACCTCTAAGGGGAACCCTTGGACTCTGTGCATGCTATTTCTTACTTTGAAATAGTACATACAGAGCCAACTTCCTACACCCCCTTTTTGTGGTCTCCCTGTTCTTGTGTGCATTAGCATCATCAGGCGGAGGAGCAGTGGCACCGGAGCAGGAGGAAGCTGCATCCCACATGGCCCTGGAGGGCGAGACTACGGAGTCGGAATTCACCAGTGGGACGGAGGGCGAGGGGAGCTCTACGGCGGGGACAGGAGCTGACACCAGTGATACGGGCTCGTCCTCTGATGGGAGCTCCCTTGTGGTGGCAGCCACATCTGTACCCCCTGCATCTACAGGTACAGCCGCCACCCCCCCTACCAGTACCGCCCTCCCAGCAGCCCCTCAGCCTTTGCCCCGTGCCCGCTCACCCAGGAGGGTGGGCATCTCCATCGTCCCAGGCACCTCAGGCCCTGCCCCAGTCCCCCCTGCTGCCCTCAATGAGGAGGCCATTGACCTCCTCAGGTCCCTCACTGTTGGGCAGTCTACCATTCTGAATTCCATCCAGGGTGTAGAAAGGCAGTTGCAACAAACAAATGCATTCCTGGAGGGCATTCATTCTGGTCAGGCGGCCCTTCAGCGAGCTTTTCAGAGTCTGGCCTCAGCACTGACGGCAGCTATTGTCCCTGTCTCTAGCCTCACCCCTCCAACTTCCTCCACCAAGACCCAATGCCCTCTACCTCAGCCTTTCCCAAGTACACCTTCAGACCAGCATGCACACACGTCAACACACAAGGGAAGCTCAGGCAAACATAAGCACCACACATCCCACAGTCACTCACGCAAGCATCACACACATGCAAACACACCAACATCCACTGCCTCCACTGTGTCCCCCTCCTCCTCGTCTCCCTCCTCCCTCCCAGTCTCGTCTCCACTCACACCTGCATGCACTACATCTATAGCCACTACTTCCATCACCAGCACACACACCAACACACCCCACTCATGTGCAGTCACCACCCCCACTACCAGTCACACATCCCCTGTGTCCTCTCTCAGTGTGTCTGTGACTCCACCTCCCAAGATACACAAACACAGACACACACCCACCCAACAGCCATCCACCTCACGACAGCCTACAGCGCATGTACCTTCACCCAAAGTCACCAAACGAACACCTACAACCACAACCTCTTCCTCCACTCCCAAACCCCCTCCAGCTACCCGTCCCATTGTTCCCAATAAACTTTTCCTGTCCAACCTTGACCTATTTCCCTCACCTCCCCCACCCCGTCAGTCTCCTAGGGCCCGACTCTCAAGGTCCCAACCTAGCACCTCAGCCACAACACCTCCGGAACCAGTGGTGTCAGTAGTCACCGGATTCTGGAGTGAACCAGGCAGCAGGGCATCCAGTGCGGCACGGAGCCACATCACGGACAGTCCCCCACCTGTCAAGCATCAAAAGTTGGCCAGTGCCCGGCGGTAGAGGGGGAAGACTCCAGCCACCAAAGCATCTCCCGGGGGTACAGGTGGGAGTGTGGAGTCAGCTGTGACACCTTCCAAGGTGGGGAAGGGCCACAAGAAGCAGCACGGCGGAGAAGACCGCCATAATCCCCGCTGCCCAGGAGGCCACCGCCAACACCAGCCCTGCTGCCCAGGAGGTCACCGCCAGCACCAGCCCTGCTGCCCAGGAGGCCACCGCCATCATCCCCACTGCCCAGGAGGCCACCGCCAGCACCAGCCCTGCTGCCCAGGAGGCCACAGCCAGCACCAGCCCAGCTGCCCAGGATAGGACCGCCATCACCAGCCCAGCTGCCCAGTACAAGACCGCCAGCACCAGTCCTGCTGGGCCATAAGGGACTGCCAGCACCGGCCCTGCTGGGCCATAAAGGACCACCAGCACCAGCCCCACTGGGCCAGACCGGACCGCCAGCAGCTGAGTCACTGCCAAGGACCCCACCGCCACAAGCACCGCTGAACAGGACACTGCCACCACAAGCACCGCTGAACAGGACACCGCCGCCACAAGCACCGCTGAACAGGACACTGCCGCCACAAGCACCGCTGCCAAGGACACTGCTGAAACAAGCACCGCTGAACAGGACACTGCCGCCACAAGCACCGCTGCCAAGGACACCGCCGCAACAAGCACCGCTGGCCCATGAGCGCAAAGGGCACTGACGCTACTGAGTCTGTCACGAACAGGATGAAGCACTCTGGGCACAAAGCCCCCTCCATAACCAGTGGAGAGATACATCCACTACCTCAGTCCTTGGCAGGATGAAGCACTCTGGGCACAAGGCCCCCTCCAGAACCAGTGTAGTTAGGCATCCACTACCTAGTCCTTGGCAGGATGAAGCACTCTGGGCACAAGGCCCCCTCCAGAACCAGTGGAGTAAGGCATCCACTACCTCAGTCCTTGGCAGGATGAAGCACTCTGGGCACAAGGACACCTCCAGAACCAGTGGAAAGATACATCCACTACCTCAGTCCTTGGCAGGATGAAGCACTCTGGGCACTAGACCCCCTCCAGAACCAGTGGAGAGACACATCCACTACCTCTGTCCTTGGCAGGATGAAGCACTCTGGGCACAAGGCCCCTTCCAGAACCAGTGGAGAGATACATCCACTACCTCTGTCCTTGGTAGGATGAAGAACTCTGGGCACAAGGCCCCCTACAGAACCAGTGAAGACTGTTATCTACTTGAGAGACTGTGGCTTTTCAATCCCTAGGATTGAACAGTGGGCAAACCACCCACTGTAGAGACTTGAGAGACTGTGGCTTTGCACTCCCCTGGATGGTACAGTGGGCATCCCACCCACTGTAGAGACTTGAAAGACTGTGGCTTTGCACTCCCGAGGATTGAACAGTGGGCAACCCACCCACTGTAGAGAATAGAGAGACTGTGGCTTTGCACTCCCCAGGATGGTACAGTGTATTGACCTCCTGAGATCCCTCACTGTTGGGCAATCTACCATTGTGAATGCCATCCAGGGTGTAGAGAGGCATTTGCAACAAACAAATGCATACCTGGAGGGCATTCATTCTGGGCAGGCAGCCCAACAGAGAGCATTTCAGGCTCTGGCCACAGCACTGATGGCAGCCATTGTACCTGTGTCCAGCCTCCTCCCTCCAACTTCCTCCACCCAGACCCAATCCCCTGTACCTCAGCCTATCCCAAGCACAACATCAGACCAGCATGCACACTCATCAACACACAAGAGTGGCTAAGGCAAACATAAGCACCACACATCCCACAGGCACTCACACAAGCACCATCCCCATGCAGACACAGCAACATCCACTGCCTACACTGTGTCCCCCTCCTCTACGTCTTCCTCCTCCCTCCCTGTCTCATCTCCACTCACACCTGCATGCACTGCATCCTCAGCTACTGCCTCCATCACCAGCACGCCCATCACCACACACCTCTCACGTACACTCACCTCCCCCACTATCATTCACACATCCCCTGTGTCCTCTCCCAGACTGTCAGTGAGCCCTCCTCCCAAAGTACACATACACAGGCACACACCCACCCAACAGCGATCCACCTCACAACAGCCACTGGCACATGCACCTTCACCCAAATTTAGCTGACGTACACCTCCTACAACCACTACCTCCACTCCCAAACCTCCTCCATCTTCCCATCCCAGTGTCTCTAAAAAAAAATTCCTGGCAAACCTTGACCTCTTCCCTTCACCTCCCCCGTCTTTCCCCTAGGACCAGGCTTTCCAGGTCCCAGCCCAGCACCTCAGCCACCAAATCCCCAAGCACAGTGGTGCCAGCAAATGCTCGGTCATCTAGTGCGCCACACATCAGGACTGACAGTGTGCCACGTAGTGAGGGCAAGGACATTCTGCCACCTGCCAAGGTGAAAAAGGTGCCCACATCCCAGAGGGAGAAGCTAAAAGTACCAGCCACCAAGGGCTCAGAAAAGAACAAAGGGGATAGTGGCAAGACAACTGCGGCACCATCAATGCTGGGGAAGGGCCAACAGCTGAGGAGCAGGTCAGGAGAGGGCATGGTGGCACCGACTAAGGGACCAGTGTCACACTTTCTGTCCACGACCACGCCAACCTGTATGGCGGTGAACACCGCTAGCTGCCCCACCACCACAACACCACCTGCACCGCCACCTGCACTGCCACCTGCACCGCCCCCGGCACATCTACAGCCTCAACGACAGTCCCCAGCCTCTGCCCCAGTGGGCATCCATCCAAGGCTGCAGGAGACGTGCAGCTGTGTCCCTCAGCAGGTGCAGAGCCATGCACCGCCGCCAGCACCACCGTAACACACACCGTCGCAAGCAGCGCTGTGACAGACACCTCCGCAAGCACTGCGACCTGCACCACCCCCGGCATGTCTACAGCCTCAACAACAGTCCCCAGCCTCTTCCCCAGTGGGCAGCCATCCGAGGGTGTAGGAGATGTCCAACTTTGTCCCTCAGCAGGTGCAGAGTCATGCACCGCCGCCAGCACCGCCGCATCACACACCACCGCAAGCACCCCCACCGGCCCCATGGCGTCCTCGGACTCAGGCACCACCGCTGACATGGCTACCATCCCCAGTGGTCAATCGTCTAAGGCTGGAGGAGAGTTCCTGGACCCTGGGCAGCTTCCATCAGGCAGTACTTCAATCACTGTTTGCACTTGCAGGTGGAAGGCCCAGCCGCAGCAGTGTGGGGTATGTCGCTGCCTCCATGGTGTATCATGCTACCTGAACCTCGCAAGTCTCGTGGCATGCACACCCAAGTGAGGGAATTGTACTGGCCACACTGCATGTGGCGCACTCTGGGCACAACGCCCCCTCCAGAACCAGTGAAGTATCACATCCACTACCTCTGTCCTTGGCAGGATGAAGCACTCTGGGCACAAAGCCCCCTCCAGAACCAGTGGAGAAAGGCATCCACTACCTCTGTCCTTGGCAGGATGAAGCACTCTGTGCACAAAGCCCCCTGCAGAACCAGTGGAGTATCACATCCACTACCTCTGTCCTTGGCAGGATGAAGCACTCTGGGCACAAAGCCCCCCCCCCCCAGAACCAGTGGAGAAAGGCATCCACTACCTCTGTCCTTGGCATGATGATGCACTCTGGGCACAATGCCCACTCCAGATCCAGTGGACACTGTTATCCACTTGATAGACTGTGGCTTTGCACTCTCCAGGATAAAGCAGTGGGCAAACCACCCACTTGAGAGACTTGAGAGACTGTGGCTTTGCACTCCCGAGGATGAAGCAGTGGGCTAACCACTCACTTGAGAGACTTGAGTGACTGTGGCTTTGCACTCCCCAGGATAATGCAGTGGGCAAACCACCCACTTGAGAGACTTGAGAGACTGTGGCTTTGCACTCCCCAGGATAATGCAGTGGGGAAACCACCCACTTGAGAGACTTGAGAGACTGTGGCTTTGCACTCCCCAGGATAAAGCAGTGGGCATACAACCCACTTGAGAGACTTGAGAGACTGTAGCTTTGCACTCCCCAGGATTAAGCAGTGGGCAAACCACCCACTTGAGAGACTTGAGAGACTGTGGCCTTGCACTCCCCAGGATACATCAATGGGCATTGAGTCCCCTCGTGCAGCAGTGGAGTCGTGCGTTCATCAGGCTGAGGTGCCCACCCTCACCCTCCCCATGAGGTGCCTGTATATTTTCAATCTGATGCCCCTGCAGTGTTCTCTCCGTTTCCAGTCAGGTATCATGTGTGGGCCTCGCCCATGTATTTTTGGCCCAGTGGTCCACGGACAATGATTAGTACACTATCCGGACTTGTGTATTTGGTGTACATATTTGTATATACAGAATTTTGACTTTTGACTAATGTATTTTTAATGATTACAATCGTTACAATCATTTCCTTTTGTCCTTGCTTTCTTCCAGGGGGTGGGGAGTGTATATGTAATGTTGCTGCATGTGTTTGTGTTATGTTGTTGTGTGTGAGGGTGAGGGTGGGGGTGTTGCATGTGTGTGTCACTCTCTTTGCTCTCCTCCTCCCCTGTGTTGTATGTGCAGTACTCACTGTAGTCGCCTCTGCCGCCGTTCGTACTCCTGGTAGAAGAGGAGGTAAACCAACATGGGCAGGACGTGAAGTTCGGGCTCCATTTCGTCCTGGTTCCTCGTTAGGTGTCGAGAGTTGAGTTTTTTCCCTTCTGTGTACTGTATCCGCCGTGCTTTTGGTCGCGTTTGTTCTGCCACGGAAAAGGTGGCGGATAGGCCTCTTGTAATACAGTGGGTGGTACTTTGTCTCCCGCCTGTCTGTTGGCGGTGTCCGCAGAGCTGTTTGTTTCTACCACAGTGGCGGTCGGAGTGTTAAAGTGTTTGTCTATGTTGGTGGTTTTCGCCACAGTCATAATCCCATTTTTTTTTCTGCCGGCCTGTTTGCGGTATTACTGCCGCTTTAACACCGACCGCCAGGGTTGTGATGAGGGCCTAAGTATGTACATTCTACAAATATTATTTTTTTAAGTTATATTTTACGTGCCGGTTGTTGGATTTGTACGGGTATAGGGTGGGAAGTTAGTTAAATAATTATTTGTTAATTATTCATAAAATAATAATTGATTAAATGTTGACTCATTATGTAAATTGTGCAATTATTATAATTTTTCATTTACATTTTAGGTGCAGGTTGTTGCATTTGTAGGGTTATAGAGTGGGATGTTAATTAAATTATAAATAATTATAACATATTTCTTTATAATTAATCAATTTATTGTTATTCTATTATGTAAATTCTGTAAATAATATTTTTTAAAATTTAGATATATGTTTAATGTGTGACTATAGTATGGGAATTTAATGACATTATTATTAAATAACCTGTTTTCTTATATTCATTATTTTAAAAATACATAACTATTTTAATTGTTTAATTGTTTTTTCAATATATATTTAATATTATGTTAATAGTTTTATAATGCTATGAAATGAATAATTATATTAAAATAAGGTATGTGTTTGAAACAAAGTACTTTACTTACTGTTGTACAAACTGTAGTGGGAATAGTTACTTTTACCCCTCATGAGTCCAACGCTTTCCCTACTGTTACACCGACTGGAGAGGGAATAGTAAATTTTACCCCTCCTGATTCCAACACTTTCCCTAGTGTTGCACTTACTGGAGTGGGAATAGTAAATTGTACCCCTCCTGAGTCCAACAGTTTCCCTACTTTTGCACTGACTAGAATGGAAATAGTAACTTTAACCCCTCCTAAGACAAATACTTTCGCCAACTGTTGCGCAGACTGGAGTAGGAGTAGTAAATTTTGCTCCTCCTGAGTCCATTGTTTTCCCCATTGTTACGCTGCATGGAGTGGGAATAGTAAGTTTTATCCGTCCTGAGTCCTGTGCTTTCCTTACTGTTGTACTGACTGGAGGAGTGATAGTGAATGTTACCCCTCCTGAGTCCATCACTTTCCCTACTGTTGCTCCAACATTAGTGGGGATAGAAAGTTTTACCCCCGAGTCCTACGCTTTTCCTACTGTTGCACAGACTGGAGTGAGAATAGTAAAGTTTACCCCTCCTGTGTCCAAAGCTTTTGCAGAGTGGAAATATTAAATTTACCTCTCCTGAGTCCGCTGCTTTCCCTACTTTTGTACTGACTGAAGTGCGAATAGTACATTTTACCCCTTCTGAGCCCAATGCATTCCCTAGTGTTGTACGGAGTGAAGTGGGAATAATAACTTTTACCCCTGATGAGTCCAGCTCTTTCCCTTCTGCTGCACAGACTGGAGTAGGAATAGTACATTTTACCCCTCCTGAGTTCAACGCCTTCCCTACTTTTGGACAGAGTGGGAATATTATCTGTATTATTCTTAGAAATATATATTTTTTATATTATTTTGATGTTGCTGTGTATTTTACATTGTTGTTTGTAATATATAATAAATTTTAGTAAAATGTATTTTCTTATATTTTTTACTTTTATGTGTGTAATTAATTGGTATGTTTTTAAAATTATTTTCTAAATTATTTGTTACGTGTTTAATTTATTACATATGTATTCTGACTGATGCTAGTGGTTGCTGACCCTGACTGTGCCCTGGGCAAATCTAACCAGTCCCAGGGCCACTGCTCTGTGTATAATAGAATATGCAAATTAGACATAATTATAATTGACTCCGATAGCCTACCTATAAGCCCCCAGTATATGGTAGGGCATGTAGGTTTAGGGACCCAAGGGTAGATAAGGCACCCCTGGGTGCACTGCTGTGGTACCTGGTGTTATTATAAAGGAAGGCCTGTCTTGCCACTGGCTGCTTTTAAGGTAAAATTAACCACAAATTCAACTTTATTTTTACATATGTCACACCTAAAATCTGTCCTTGATGCCCCAAGGGTGGGGTGCATTGTAAATATAAGCAGAGACTTTATAAAATATGTTTTATAAGCCCTGGTAGGGAAAAACAGCAAAATTTATTACGCCCAGTGTAGTCAATGGGCTCAATAGGCTATCATGGGAGACTTTATTTTAAAACAATAAAGTCTTATTTCTGACAGAGAGGAGCTAAATATATCAAATGTGGTATCAAATTAATGGCATAATAAATCCAACAACTTGCCAAGGTTGAAGTTATTATAACTAGCACAGAGAAAGAGTTTTAGAAATCTTTCAGAAAATTACCAAATTCAGCCTTGTAGTGCCCTTTCCTGATTGGACAGCCTCAGGCAGCCTGAGCCAAGCTACCTTAATGAGGTGTGTAATGGCCTGGGCTGAGACAAAATAAGCATCTAGTGGGAGGAGAACTGCTGCAGCAGATGGCAGAGCAGGATGGGGAATAGTAGCAAACTCGTCGTCAAAGGAGGGAAAACCACCTGGGACAGAAATTGGACCTTCCGCATTTCCTGCCCACCCAGAAAGATGGGGGCCCCAATGATTAGATTAGGAGAGGGGCTGAAAATGATGTGTTAGGAAGACTTAACCACACCAGTGGGTGGACACAGCCAAATCTCATCTTGAAGGAGGAATTTTCTCCATTTTGGATTTTTAGAGAAGGTTGCTTTCCAGGATTGATTTTTGGTCACCCCAGAGGGTGGTGGCCTGCACCCCATTGGACAGGAACAACCCCCTTGCTTCCCGACCAGGAGCAAGGATAAATATGACAGAGATGCCACACAATTCAGATCCCTGCTAGAAGAAAATGCTGGAGAAGAAGGACTTTCCTAGTGGACTGATGGCATGCACCTGAAGAACTGCACTCACAAGGACTGTACCAGCTGCAAACGTTTGACTTCACCAAGAAAATGACTTTGCCTTACTTCAGCAACTCCAGTAGTGGACTCCCTGTAAGCTACAGGTACAAAGAGCTTACCAGAGTCTCCTGCATCAAGTCCTGCTGGAAGAGCCCAGCTGACAAGCATCCAATTGCCTTTTGAGGATTCTGACCAGGCGCACTCTGGGAATTGTAGTCCCAGCTTCCAAGAAGCAACTCAAAGCTTCTGGAACCTTGGGACAAGTTTGTGGATACTTCAAAGACCCAAAAAGGACTTCTGGAAGAAAATCCAGAAGTTCGCAGATGTTTGGAGCTACTTTGAAAAAAGGATCCATAAGTGGACCAACCCAGCGACAAGAGTTAAGCCAGCTAAATTCAACTGTGACCCGGCCTGAATTTTAGGTTTGTCCCACTGAGAACTCTGGAGCTCCAGACTTCCAGGATTGGATCAGGGGCTCACAGAAAGTCAATCCAACGACATTGCATCAAAATCGGCTTGCTGAGGAGGACAGCACGATGTCAAGGAAGAAAAGCTCCAGAAAAACTTAGACCGAGGTCTCACGCTCAATGTATCTAAGCCTCAATTTTTGATTTTGCCCTGGTCAGGTGTGATCAGATGTCCCCAGTTGGCGCTTTTTAGATGCCTGAAAGCATTTTTTTAAATTAATCATAAATTTATAAATTGGTGTAGGATTTTTATTGTGTTTTGTGCTTTACTTACTTACTGTTTTGTTGATATTAAATGCATTTGCGTGTATTTATATATATATATATATATATATATATATATTCAAGCAAAGATGGTCTGAGAGTTGCTGAGCGGTGCACTCTACTGCCGGTGCCAGTGACGGAGAGGACCAGTCCCGAGAAATATACATCACCAAAAATATTCACTGCACTCCATGAAGTTTCAATAGTGCATATTTATTCCCAAAATAACAACCACCAACGCGTTTCAACTCCCTAAGGAGTCTTGTTCACAGTCACAAGACTCCTTAGGGAGTTGAAACGTGTTGGTGGTTGTTATTTTGGGAATAAATATGCACTATTGAAACTTCATGGAGCGCAGTGAATATTTTTGGTGATGTATCTATATATATATATATATATATATATATATATATGTGTGTGTGTGTGTGTGTATATATATATATAAATGTATATATATATGTGTGTGTACGTATCTAATGCACATTTATGTATATACATATATATCTACACCTGTTATATTATTAAGTTTATAAATTATAATATAAATTACAACAATTATTGTAATAGTTTTCCAGTATATGTGTAAATAAAGATAAACATATACATATGTGTGTGTGTCTTTGCTTAAATAAGTATTTATTTATATATATTTTTATACTGTTTAAATATATTTAATTTACATTATTTTACTGTTACATATTAATATTTTTAATGCTTACTATTTTTTACTATATATATTTTAGAAACAATATTTTGTCTTTTTAAAAAAAAAAGATATTAGTGTAAAACGATAGTTTCTTCAATATTTTGGTAATTTGAAAGAAAAGTCTAGGACAACAATATCTTTGTGCACAATATTTTGACACATTGGCCGTCATTATGACATTGGCGGTAAATCCCACTTACCGCCATGCTGACTGCCGCCAACATACCGCTGCAGATATCCGCTATACATATTATGACACACTCACAGCAATCCGTCACTATTTAGCCACACACAAAAGTCTGCCACAATAAAGTCTGCCACACCACAGTGATAAAGGGCACCATAAAAATCCACACCATTACGCTAATAGAACTACACCCACAACATTATGACCCATGAATCACCACGGCAGACATACTGCTGCGCTCAAAATACACATACATAAACTAAACTATACCACATTGGTCAATTCAAACTACACACATCTGACACAATACACACACCACACCCACACCACTATAAAACACACACCCACATTACCCAAAACCCTTTACGAATACAAACAAGTGCCATAAAAGAGATAGCAAGACCACAGACAAGACCACAGCCACACACCACCATCACCTATACACTACCCACACATCCCACACCACACACCCAAACACTCACCCGACACACCCTCACTCACACCGCTCACAATACAGCCATGGCATCACAACAACACCCTAGGTTCTCTGAGGAGGAGCCAAGGGTCATGGTGGAGGAAATTGTCAGGGTAGAGCCACAGCTATTTGGAGCACAGGAGCAGCAGATATCAATAGCCAGGAAGATGGAGCTTTTTCAGAGAATCGTGGACAGAATCAATGCCGTGGGACAGCACCCCAGAACAAGGGACGACATCAGTAAGAGGTGAAATGACCTACGGGGGAAGGTGCATTCCATTGCAGCAAGACACCAACTCGCTGTACAGAGGACTGGTGGTGGACCCCCACCTCCTCCACACAACTTACAACTTTCAACAATTTTCACCTCCCCTACCTGCATGCCACCACATACACTCACCCTCATTCCCATCACTCCACTACATCCCACACACTCCACCATCACATCTCACTAATCCCAATGCCAAGCCCTGCATGCTGTACCAATGCATGGGTTCCCCTCACAGCCCTTCATGGACACCCATCACTAAAGCATGCACAGCATAGGGAAACTAACATAACCACAGTACACCAACATACACAAGTAAAAGCTGTCAGGGCAACACCAACCATAGAGGGGAAGCCAGGGATGAGCAATATATTGTACACATGAAGCATAATACAGCATTTACATCCCCTCAGGTACCCCAGCCAATGTCACTTGAGAGGAGGTACCAGCGCTATCCAGTCCCCCAACTGAAGAGGCCCACAGGATCTGGAAGATCTACCTGGCTCATAAGGGACCACTGGACAGCCGGTTACCCAAGCCCATTCACAGACTACCACAGAGCCTTCCCCATTGGGAAACAACACCACAGCACCCACCAATCATACCCAAACCTCTTTTCCCAGGAAACATCAATAAGCAGTGTGCCCACCTGTACAGGGACCCTGTACAGGTTGTGAACATTGGATCTGACATTCCTGCTGCCAAGCCCACTCTCACTTGGAAAGAACCTTTTTCCAGGAAATGGAGCACACATAGCACTTGCACAAGAGGGGGGATCCCAGTGGGGTGATGGATAGCAGCTATCAGGTCAAGCTCCAATTGGGCACACAGCTCTGTGATTGTGGCCCGGTCAATTCTGTAGGTGAGGATACTGTGCCTGTCCTCCATTGATGCCAAGTCCACAAGGGGTCTGTACATGGGGGGATGTCTCTATCTCCTATTCATCCGCAGTGGTAGCAATCTATGGAACAAAAGAGTGAGCAGCTGGTCATTATCTGTACATTCTAACCACTACAGTGCAATGCATTTTGTGATTGTTACAATATTGTGGTGGGATAGGTCTGTATTGTGTATTTGTGTACTGTGACGCAGTCCGCCGGTCCTATAAGAGGGACATGTAGAAATGAGGTAATTCTGCTGACGTTGTGCACCTTTGCAGGAGGTGGTCGAGAACCGCTGTGCAACTCCTCATTGGTTATCATTGGGCCCTATGAGGTACAGTGGCCAATTCTGATGTACACCGGCAGTGATGGTATGCACCGCGGTGGACGTGACCGCCATTTTCCATCTGTTCACTCACTTGATACCTGACCTTCAACAGGAGAGGACCTACACTGCATGTGCTGCTGTGACCTACAATGGCTTTTGTGACTGGGGAAAGGGCCTCTGCCTTCACCTCGGCAGAGTTGGAGCAACTGCTGGATGGGATCATACCGCAGTACCGACTGCTGTATGGGCATCCAGACCAACAGGTGAGTACATCGTTTATGTAAGGAACGGTGTGTGTGAAGGCCTCATGTAGGGGTGGGTGGGTGGATGGGCCCTGGGCAGCGTGCAGCATGTATGTTGGGCCATGTCTGTGATAATGGGGATAGGATGGGGCATGGTGGGCCATAAGTGTAACAGGCAAGACTGTCGGACTAATACCTTTCCTTGTGTATACATCCTCTGGCTCAGCGCCCATCAAAAGAAATGTATATGGTGTGCCATCACCAACGACTTGCGGACCCTGGCGGTCTACGGCAGGTGGAGCACCCACTGTCACAACCGGTGGGAGGACCTGAGACGCTAGGCATGGAAGACCGCGGAGGGACAGCTGGGGATAGCCTCACAACATGGAAGGGGTGCCCATCGGAGCCTGACCCCCCTTATGGCCCACATTCTGGCAGTGGCCTATCCAGAGCTGGATGGGCACTCGAAGGCATCACAGCAGCCACCAGGGGGTGAGTCCAGTGGCCATCATTGAAGGAAACTGCAGGAGGGGTGGTATCCAGGTGGTGGTTGTGTGCCAGTGGGTGCCCCCAGCCCAGGCCAGACATAGCAGCGGTCCTCTGGTGGCTAAGGTTCTGAAGGGGAAATACTGCTTACCTAGCTTGTTAGCATCCACTAGTGGTCAGGGTTGTGTGGGTCCCAGGTGTGCTTCAGTTGGCGGTGTGTGCACATGCCTTGGTGGCTAGCAATATCACTGGTAGTGCAATGCATAGTGCGTAGGCCTGTACCCCATGTGTCAGTGTGCTGTTTACGCCAACTGTGGTGTTGGTGCAGTCATTGACCCTGTGTATCCTTTGTCTCTCTCCCCCTCTTTCTTGCTTTCTCATCCTGTCCTTATATGCATTAGCATCATCAGGCAGAGGAGCAGAGGCACCGGCAATAGAGGGAGCTGCATCCCACGGGACCCAGGAGGCAGAGTGCACCGACGCTGAGGGCACCAGTGGGACGGAGGGAGTGGGAACACCACAGCGGAGACTGGAGGGGACAATACAGACTCAGATACCTCCTCCGATGGAAGTTACCTGGTGGTGGCGGACACTTCTGTGACCACCCCAGCGACAGGTACAGCTGCCACTCCCCATAACAGCACTGCCCTCCCAACGGCCCTTCAGAGAGTTGCCCGTGCCCACTCACCCAGGAGGGTGAGCATCTCCTTCTCCCCAGACACCCCAGGCCCTGGCCTGGTGAGCCCTGCTGACCTGAGTGAGGAGGCTATTGACCTTCTGAGATCCATCTTTGTAGGGCAATCAACCATTGTGAATGCCATTCAAGGGCTGGAAACCCAGATGCAGCAATCTAACGCATTTCTGGAAGGCATTTACAGTAGATTGGTGCCCAACAGAGATCAATCCACGCTCTGGCCTCCTCTCTGATGGCAGCCATTGTCCCTGTTTCTACCATTCCCCTCCAACTTCCACTTCTTAGTCCCATTCGCCTCAACCCAACCCATCCCAAGCACACAGCCAGACGAGCATGCACACAACACAACACCCAAGAGTGTCACAGGCAAACAGAAGCACCTCACCTCATCCCACAGGCACACACACAAACACCATTCAGTTGCAGACACAACAACATCCACTGTTTCCACTGTCTCCCCATCCTCCTCTACCTCCCACCCAGTTACGTCCACACTCACACCTGCATGCACTACATCATCATCCACTATCTGCACCATCACCACACCAAGCAGAACACACCTCACTGGCAGACCCCTCCACAACATCCATGCACACGTCCCCTGTGTCCTCACCCACCATGTCTGTCCCCACCTCCTAAATTACACAAACGCAAGCACTCAGACACCCAACAGCCATCCACCTCTCAACAGTATACAACCCATGCACCTGCACCCAAATCCAGCAGACAAACACCTCCAACAACCACACCCTCATCCTCCACTCCCATTACTTCTCCCTCTTCCCACCCCAATGTCCCTATAAAGCTTTTCCTTTCCCAGATTGACCTCTTACCTACCCCTCCCCCCGTCCTGCACATATGGCCAGGGTATCAAGGTCCCAGCCAAGCACCTCAGCCAAACAGTCCACGGGCCCAGTTTCAGCAGCACCTACTTGTGGTGGAAAGGATTCCAGGCCAAACATATTGAAGGGAAGGGAGCCTGCACCAGCCTTAAAGAAGGGGAAGGAGCCTGCATCAGCCAGCAAGGAGGGAAAGGAGTTTGCACCAGCCAGCAAGAAGGGGACGGAGACTGCACCAGCCAGCAAGAAGGGGAATGAGCCTGCACCAGCCAGCAAGAAGGGGAATGAGCCTGCACCAGCCAGCAAGAAGGGGAAGTAGACCGCACCAGCCAGTAAGAAGGTGAAGGAGCCTGCACCAGCAGCTGTCACAGAGACAACACTGCCAGCTGTGGTTGTGTAGCAGTCAGAGAATGCAAGGGCTGAGCAGGAGCCTCCCACCACCACCACCACCACCACCACAGTGCTGCCATCCGAGGGTGCAGGGGCTGAGCAGGAGCCTCCCCCAACCACCACCACCACAGTGCTGCCATCCGAGGGTGCAGGGGCTGAGCAGGAGCCTCCTACAACCACCACTACAGTGCAGACATTGGAGGGTGCAGGGGCAGAGAAGAAGCCTCCCACAACCACCACCACCACAGTGCAGCCATCAGAGGGTGCAGGGGCTGAACAGGAGCCTCCCACAACCACCACCACAGTGCAGCTATCGGAGGGTACAGGGGCTGAGCAGGAGCCTCCCACGACCACCACCACAGTGCAGCCATCAGAGGATGCAGGGGCTGAGCAGGAGCCTCCCACGACCACCACAGTGCAGCCGTCACTGCCGGCGGATGCCATTTGATCCAGCCTCCATGTGCTGCTGTGCGGCCTGCACCCCCAAGAACCAGTGGGGTATTCACCCTCCTGAGAGACTGTGGCCTTGCACTCCCCAGGGCCAAGCACAGTGCATGTTGCCCCCTCCAGAACCAGTGGGAAAGACACCCACTCCAGAGACTGTGGCCTTGCACTCCCCAGGACCAAGCACAGGGCATGTTGTCCCCTCCAGAACCAGTGGGAAAGGCACCCACTCCAGAGGCTGTGGCCTTGCACTCCCAGGACGAAGCACAAGGCATGTTGCCCCCTCCAGAACCACTGAGAAAGACACCCACTCCATAGTTTGTGTGCTTGTAATCCCCAGGACCAAGCACAAGGCATGTTTCCCCCTCCAGAACCAGGGGGGAAAGACACCTACTCCAGAGACTGTAGCCTTGCACTCCCCAGAACGCAGCACAGGGAATATTGCTCCCTCCCAAACCAGTGGGAAAGACACCCACTCCAGAGACTGTGCTCTTGCACACCCCAGGACAAAGCACAGGGCATGTTGCCCCCTCCAGAACCAGTGGTCTTGTTTCCGAATCCGGCTGAGGTGCCCTCCCTCCCCCTGAGGTGCCAGCCTATTTGCCAACTGATGCCCCTGCAGTGTTATCTTCATATTGGTGCAGGAATTGACTGGGGCCTTGGACTTTGCCCTGTGGTCATGTCGCTCCTGTGAACTGGGCAGTGTCCCTTTTTTGTACATTTGTACATATCTGTTGCATTGCCACATCAACTTATTATTTTTGATGTTGATCTAATTACAATCACTTTTGTCAATTCCTGTTGTCCTTGCATTATTCAGTCAATTATCGGGGACAAATTGATTATCTTGTGCAGCTGGTTGTGTGTATGGTGTGTGTGTGTGGTGTGTGTCGTGCATGTGTGTGTCACTGTTGTT